>NW_027271355.1:560000-892500 GCF_040938485.1 Diadema antillarum | reverse complement strand
ATAGTGTACAAAGGCTGTATCAATGCTGTGGTACAGTGTAGCAGTGTTTTGTCTTCACAACCCTTCTAGGTTTACGGTTGGGGCTACAACGGCAACGGTCAGCTAGGACTTGGCAACAATGTGAACCAGCCGAGCCCCTGCAAGGTGTCCAGTCTCAATGGTGTGGTCATTTCACAGGTCAGTGAGTAACAAAATGAAGCACTGGTAAAATTATGCAGTAATTATTACCGGCACACTGGCTATTATTGTGATTTTTTTTTTGCAATGTGACACCCAGATGTGAAATACTGTATAAGCTGTTATTTTCGTGAGGGTTTAAGTTTTGCAAATTTCGCGAATCACAGTTGGATTGCAAATTTAACAACACACAAAAATGTTGACATGCGCTAAGGTAATGGCGCATTTATGATAGCGTCAGTGTCAATTCGCGAAAACAACATCTCGTGAAAATGTCTGTGGCCTCATTCGCCAAAATATCTGTATGTGAAAATAATAGCTTATACAGAAGCACAATCAGAATCATGATTAAAATCTCAGTAAAGGGCAGGATTTTAGGAGTGGAAGGCAATATTTTGGCTGTGCAACAGGGCATACTGCAGTAATGTGATCGTTTGTGTGTATGTTGATGCGGCTAGCATGGCATGAGCAGGGTAGCCAGTCGCCCACTTTGTTGGTGCCAGATCAATGTGATTACAGCCAAGATCAATATGGGCAGAGTGACTCTACATGGTCCTGCTTTCCTCCCTTGAGGATCTCCCTTCCTGAAAAACAAATTACAAACAAACATAACAAAAAACCTCAACAGTCTTATAGTTTGATCCTGTCTCTTTGTTTGTTAGCTCACCTGAGCCGAAGGCTCAAGTGAGCTATTGCGATCGCCCTTCGTCCGGCGTCCGTCGTGCGTCGTCCATCGTCCATCGTCCGTCGTCCGTCGTCCGTCGTCCGTCATGCGTAAACTTTTATTTATGTTTTCCTGTGGTGTCAAATCTTGCTTTATTCTACCCAAGCGGGGAGTACACATTGCAATGAGAATGAAACAAACTCCTGGTGGATTATGATTACAGACTTTAACCAGTTTGCTGTGTGACTGCGTGCTTGCCTCTGCAGATTGCCTGTGGATATGCCCACTCACTGGGTCTGTCAGATGAGGGCAATCTTTACACCTGGGGGGCAAACTCCTATGGTCAGCTTGGGACAGGAAATAAGGCCAATCTGTGTGGGGCTACCAAGATCGCAGAGGACCTGGGGAGGTAATTCCGTGCTATTGATTCCACTTGGTACTTTCAGCAGGAGACTTTTTATGCCTCCGCCACAAAGTGGTGCCGGAGGCATTATGTTTTCGGGTTGTCCGTCCGTCCGTCCGTCCGTCCTTCCGTCCGTCTGTAATGATTTTTGTGGACAGGGTAACTATCAAAACCTTTTGAGGTATCCTAATGAAACTTGGCATGTATGTGTATTAGGGGGTGAACTTGTGCCTATCAACTTTTGAGTGCACATGCTCAAGGTCAAAGGTCAAAAGGTCAAGGTCAAATACATAAAATTTCACTATTTCCACCATATCTATGCAATGCCTGAAGATATTTTCTTGAAACTTAGTGTATACATGTATTACCCAATTAAGATTCTCTGGTGAAAGTTTGGGTCATGAGGTCAAAGGTCAAGTAAAAATATCAAAACTTCACCTTTTTCTCTGTACCTTGGATATTGTTCAAGGTATCTTCATGGAACATAGTATATATATATACATGTACTGACTGGCAGTGATTATCTAGAGAATTTGGGGTTCATGGGGTCAAAGGTCAAGGGCAACACTTAAAAATTTTACTATTTCCCCCATGTTTACACAATGCCAGCAGGAATTTTTTTTTTACACTTGGTGTATGCATGTATAACCTAATAGAGATTCTCTGAAAAGTTTTTTTTTCTTTTGTTTTTACCTGAAAGGTTAAAAGGTTAGAGATCTAGTGAAAGTGCTGCACTAAATTTTTCCTCCATATCTCGGAAGTGGCTTAAGTTATCTTGAAACGTACGACATATTTACGCATGTTCTGCCTGACAGTGATTATCTTATGAATTTTAGGGTCAAAGGCCAGATGAAAATGGCAACAATTTACTATTCAATACAGAAATTGCACTTTGTTGAAAATTACTCAATGCATTTAACGTATGAATGGGTCAAAGTCAAGTTAAAGTCCTTAAATCCCAAATACATGCTCTCCTATTCATCCAATTAAACCTAGGTCAAGGAAGGTGAACATTCAACACATTTGTGACATACTTGTCATTTTATTATTTTGCCAATTTTGAGAAAATATAATCACACATTGTCCACATGTACTATTTAGACCTATTAGGAGAATCATGCATTATGGCGGAGGCATACCAGTCGCCATAGCGACATTTCTAGTTTTTTAGAATGACACAATTTCCTGAGGACGAAGATCCCCAAATAGGTTGTGGATGAGAGTTGCTGAATGGCAGAAATATTAAAGCCGAGTGCACCGAGAGCATTACTTGTGGCAAACCCATGGAATTGGAATATTGGAGTGTATAAAATCTATTTCACAAGCAAATCAACTAGATAGTGAATAGATTTAGAGCCAGCAGATTTTGGGTCAATTAAGGAAGAAATGCACAAATGCCTAATACACACCCTGTGCACACCCAATTTCCACACATTGAACTACAAGGTCACCAATGAATATTGTATATTATGATTTTTTTTTTTCATCATGTTTGTGTAATGATTTTTGTACTTCATAACTCACTTTTTCTTCTGCACCTTGAGCATGTTAGTTATGTGGAATTGGTGCATTATAAGTACCATGTATTATTATTATTATTATTATTATCAAGTCCGTGTAGAGGTGAACGGAGCATACGAGACCTGTAACAAATCACACTATCGGCATTGGTAGTCATATTATGGGAATTTATCATGGTATCTAAATCTCCCACTCCCAGATTCACCGATATAGCAGCAACCCACTACTCCCACATCTCTGCCGCCCTCGCCCAGTCTGGAAAGGTCTACATGTGGGGTCAGTGCAAGGGTCAGTCCGTCCTGTCGCCCATGGAGACGCGCTTCACCTGTCTGGACGACGTCTTTGCGTGCTTCTCCTCGCCAGCTGTCACGTACAAGCTGCTAACGTTCGGTAAGACCGTGATGCTTTTTCTTCGTCGTATCCAACATCCACATACTGTAGTCATTAGATATTTGGCTAGGACTTGGCACATCGCAGAGCCTTCTCATTTGCAGCCGTCAAGTCGTTTAGGCTACACCGTTCCTCAGGGCTAGGGCATTGAAGAAGGTGTGGCATGGTTTGAGGTGTGCCACATCTACCGTGATGTTAATCCGGCATGAAAGAAGTTGCAATCCAAATTAGATGTTGCAAAGTCTTACTAGTTCCTGCAAAAACCCTTGTTGTCTACTGCATGACTTCACCCTGACTTATAAGAACAGAAAGATGTGAAAAATCAGGAGAGAAACCAATGTAAAACCTTACAAAATAAAATGAAAAGATGGGGATAAACACTCAGCAATGGGAAGGAAAGATGGTTTGATAATTCTTCTGCTTTGAATGAGATGATCACTCATGGAGACATTAATCCTTATCGAGACTTTTGAAAGAGAATGCGACAAATTGATGAAATTAGTAGAATTGCAGAGATTTGGGGAAAGTTTATGACTGCTTAAAAGTCAGGAAGTGGTTTATCAGTCACTTGGTGCCATAAAAGAGATGAATGATATTGTGATTATGAGTTGATTTCCGAAGACCATTCCCTCATTTGTTCGTGTGAAACATGACCACTGTATAGATTTCTGTAAAATTGATCATGCTTGTGCAGCTGTCCTTTTGTTGTTGTTGTTCTTTTTAAACAAAAGTAAAGACCAAGAGAAGTTATAGTCATATGACTGTAGTGACAGTTTTGAGTGTGTCATTCAGTACCATGGACAATGACATATTGATTGTCGCGCATGTGGTGCCCAGTCATTTGAAATTAAAGGTGTACGTTGTTGTTTATGATCAAACAGTTATATTGAGCATATGCTAATAAATGGAAAAAAAAAGAGTACTATTCCTAGCTTTTAAAAGTAGCAATTAATTGCTGTTTTACAGAGAATTTTGCCGGCAGGAGAGCTCTGGAGGAAACACTGGCAGTGGCATTCGACAACCAGGAAACATGTGACCTGAAGTTTGCGGTGGAGGGCAGGAGTATCCATGTTCACAAAGCCCTGCTGAAAATCAGGTGAGTTATGTGGTCATTCAACTTTAACGAGACTGTACAGTTCTGGTTGAGGTGAGGATTTAGCTTTTGACGTTTTGCGAGATATTCAGAAACCACTCTATGAGATGTCAAAGAGTATGCAATTCTAGGGGGAATCAAAAGTTTATTTGATGAAAATCGGTTTTGAAATGGTTGAGATATCAAAAAACAAGGTGAAACAAAGAGATCCTAGTAAAAGGCGTGGCCTGTCGCCTTTTATCATTATCACCTTTTTTGATATCTCAGCCATTTAAAGACCGATTTTCATCAAATAAACATTGAATCCTTTTTTAGATTACGTGCTCTTTCATATTTCATAAGAGGTTTCTCATTATCTCACTTAGGAATGTTATAAACCTGAATCCTCACCTCAACCAGTACTGTACAGTCCCTTAAAAAAAAATATCCTTTCCCCACAAAATTAAGTATGTTTGGGTCGTGCTCTTTACGTTTTGTTTCATTTTAACTTGGATCGTGGATGATGCCCTGATATTGACTAACTCCTGGTCCCATGGTTGCTTGCTTACAGGCATTCATTTGCTTCCTTTATAGTGACCTTGTAAAAACAAATCATAATTTGATTCAATAAGATTGTGATACAGTGGACTCCCGTTATAACGAAGTCCTCGGGACCAGCAGTTTTCTTTCGTTATATCGGAATTTCGTTATAACCGAACAAATAAACAATAGAAATACATATAGTGGATGACATTGCAGCCCAAATTTTTACTTCGTTATAACCGGAATTTTGTTATAACCGTGTTCGTTATAACGGGAGTGCAATATATACTTTTTTTTTCTAGACCACGCCATACAGGAAAAACAATAAGAGTTTCGGAGTAAATTGTGTAGTTCTGATGAACTGTAATTCCAACATTTTAGTTTGCTAGAGTAGGGGTATGATACTTGAATATGTATGTTGTCACATAGACGAGAGATTTTTGCTAGAGTCAAGAGTATGAAATTCTAATAATGGGTTTATAGTCATTTTAGAAAGTCTTGACCAAGTCGTGACCTATAAACGCCAGCTCACCAAGTGAAAATTGTGAGAGGTACTCTTCCAAGAATTAGAGTTCTTGATCACATTCTGATCTGGCTTTCTCTGTACTCTGCCATGTTTTATATGATGTGATAAGATAATTGCAGTAGTTCAAAGAGGATATGTACGTCCTTGACTATGCATCAAGTAGCACGGTATCAGTGAATGTCTATGACCACGTGTTTAACCAGGTAATCCCATTTTGGGTGCGTTCGAGTGCTCTCCTAAAGCGAACTGTACTGTACCGTACCCGCGCCAGAGGAGCACTCGAACGCTCCTAAAGTGTACCGTACTGTACTGTACCAAGCCAAAAGTGGACCACTTCCCGATGTGCTCCAAAAGCGTACCAAATGTGTACCAAAAGTTCGTTGTAAAGCATGCGCGTATCATGTGCATACGTCACAATGCAAAAACATCATTCTCTTTGGGACAGCTGTAAGTACATATTGTAGTTCAAGCGCCAGGTGGATGACATTCTTCCTAAAAGATGCGTGACCTTTTCTAAAAATAACTCGTGAGGTACGCTTTCTCCACAGAACGCTCTAATGCTCCCAAACTGGCATGGTACGGTATGGTACGCTTTAGTTCAGTTCGCTTTGGTTCGCTTTAGAGCGCTCGAATGCACCCATTGGCAATGAAGATGAAGAGCAGAGCCCGGTTTGAGTGACTTCTGTAGATGCTGCTTAACCCATTAGTAACTGAACCACCCAAAACCGCCCATCTTATTACTCCCTAAAATGCCCAAAACTGCCCGTCCGCTTTTTGTGTAGTTTAATGATTTACCATTTTTTATAGTTTTCGTTTGAAAGAGGTCAAAGGTCAATAAAAGTAGGTCAGAATTGCTTTTGTGACAAACCAGTTTCTTGGTAAAGTCTTGAGAGGCTTGAAGATAAACATGAACTTGTGATATACAAAAATAAACATGAAGTGAGCTATTTTACATAATATAGATAATTGTCGAAATGAGAATAATATTGCTGTACCTTCCAGGGAACAATAGGCCATTATGTACAGAATCTTCAGTTGCTAAAGGGTTAACTTCTTTCTTCCCTGCTGGAATTTCAAATTCAGGTGTCAACATTTCAGGAGCATGTTCCAGTCTCACTGGGAGGAGAATGGAAAAGAGTAAGTTACTGATATATTTTTCTAATTATTATTTTTTGAATATTTGTTTTAGCATTTTAATTCTGTGTAAGAACAAGGTAGGTAATGTATGTATTGTTCTAGAAATGCATACTAGAGACTCCAGTACACGTTTATGTTGCCCTTTGATTAAGAGAGAGTAGTAGTAATTATTCAGAACAGAGAAAATAGCTGAATAGAACATCTCAACAGAAATCTGTAGTTTTATTCCATTTGACAATGCAGTCATTTTTAAAGAAATTATTTATTGATGAGAAACAAATAGTTAAATGGTTTATTAAGATCACTTTTTGTGACAGGCAGAACTTTCATAGTGTAACAGTGATTAAAAAGATATGAAAGTGTATACACGGTTATATAAAAAATCATTTTTTTTTCAACTGATTCAATGTAGAGATTTACAAGGTAGACATTTGCGTTCACAATTCCTCAAATTATACATAATATGCTCCTTCTTTTCATATATCATGAAACTTTAAAGGGATAGTACAGTATTGGTGGAGATGAGAATTAGGCTTTTAAGTTTTTGCAAGATACCAACAAAACACGTATGAAATAGTACACAGCATAACCTTTTAAGAGGAATTCAAAGTTTATGTGATGAAAATCGGGTTATGAATGACTGAAACATCCAAAAACAAAGTAAAACAAAGTAATCGTGATAAAGTGTGGGTCCCACACTTTATTAAAATCGCTCTGTTTTGAATATCTCAGCCATAATAAAACCAATTTTCATCAAATGAACGTTGAATTTCTCATGGAATCACATGCTCTTTCATATTTCATAAGAGGTTTCTCATTATCTCACCAAAAAATGTTAGAAACCTGTAATTAGGTCTCAACCAAAACTATACGATCCCTTTAAATGAGAGTAAAGAAGGCACTGTTGGGTGCTACCATGTGTGGTGCGTCAGTAATCACATCCCCTTCCTTTCATCGTACCTCCTCACGCAGCATCATTGAAATCACCCAGTTTTCGTATCCGGTCTACCGAGCCTTCCTGGAGTACCTGTACACTGACCAGGTTTCTCTCTCTCCAGAGGATGCTATTGGTATGTACAAGTCCCGATGCTATTTTTAGAAGTAAATGGGAATTTCCCTTTATTGTATGTGTGCACACAAACAAACATGCACACACACACACATACAAATATAATAATTTTTTTTTTATCTCTATGTTAACTCTGTATGTGCCATGTTCGCACGTCCAACTTGGTTGACAGTACGACAAGTTCGCATATTCTGCTCAGACCCACAAACCCGCCCAAACTAATCAATAAATTGCCAACTGCCACAGTACAATAAATGCATTTCTCGCAATTCCATTCCTGCCATATGTACCTTCTATTCTATGTATTCTATGTATTCTATGATTGACTATATATCGGTATTCCCTACTCCATTTGCGAGTAAATTCTAAGTTTCTGTGACTGTTTTGTGTGCAAAAGTCTTGTCTCTAACATAGTGTAACTACTGGTCCTTTGAAAGAAAAACAATCATAGATTTGTCATACAATTTACATCAAAGCAAAGCTTCACATTCTCTTTTCAATTTTGCCCATTACATTTCCAGGGTAACAAAAACCTATAAAAGTTAAGCAGATTTGAAAAACAGGAATGTTTTCCCAAAGTATGACCATGTTACTGTCTCAGAATTATATGACACACAGGGGTTTACACCATGGCACATAAAGAGTTAAAGGAATGCTTGATTCCTTTCGTCATTTTCAAGATTCACAAAATATGCAAACCATTTTGCTACATGAATGATAAAAGCAAAGGGGAAGAAAGAGAAATATGTCACATTGCACAATGAACAGTCCATATGTGACCGTGCATCACAAAACGAACAAAAAGTCGCACACGCTGATTTTGTGTGAGGACTGAAAATAGGTGAAATAGGTCAACCTAGCTGATCTTGACTTTTTCATATTTTCTGAAAGAGCAAGTCTTCTTCTACATTATGCTAAAATTAGGGATCATAAAACGGGCATGAAAGTGTGTTTTTTAGCAGTTTACTTTGAACATTTTCTTGGTAGAATAGTGTGATTAGGTGTGTTTTTTGAGTCCGCTTCTCATTTCTTAAAAACCTTGTATGCACTCTTCACTTTCAACTCAAATAACTTTTGAAAGGATGATGCTACCCCTTTGAAAGTTGGCATTAACTGTGGACAGAATGTGTTAATAAGGCATGCTTAATTTCAGTTTAATCTGATAATTTTTTCATTGTTGTTTCTCCGGTGGTTTACATCCTGTTTTTTGTCCCATTCATCGCATAGCCAGCATGGCTTGGTAAAGATATAGCGCTTGAATAGACACTGTACTTCAGAGCCTCTTTCCTCAGTTCACAATTTCCCTGAGTGTGTGCTTTCTTTCCAACATTTAGATAGGTTAGGAGAGTCCATTTGATTTGAGTTATGCATCATTTTAAAGCTTAAAGTCTGCTCTTTCAGAATATGCTCTTAACTAAAATTTCATGTCTGGCGACTTTCTGTTCGTTTTGTGATTTAGGGTCACATATGATGATGATTGCTGAAAGATATTATGTATTTATATGCAGGTTAATATGACACAATTTGTGTCTGGAAATTGAGTGTAAATCACTGCATGCACTCCATTTGCGTCAACATGAGCTGATATGGGGTTTCAGGTGTTTTTTTTTTTCTGGCAGAGTTAACATTTTCTTCCATCCACAATATGTGTGATATTCTGTCATACATTAGAATAATTCATGATTGAATGTCAATGTAAACTCAAACAGTGCTTCAACTAATGGTTTCTTTTTCCTATAGGGTCTACACTCTTATAATTTACTTGAAATTCATATTTTTTCTCTCCTCATTTATTATTATTATTATTATTATTATTATTATTATTATTTATTCGGCAATTCAGTATACAGTGTACAATACAAGCTGATATAAAATACAAACAGAAAATTGTAAATACATGATATAAAAATTGTGGTGGTTCCAGGTGCATGCTGCTGGTTGCCAGGGGAGGAAAAGGCAAACTTAATCACCGAGGCTCGAGACCTTCCTCCCCGACCAGTGCATGCACCCAGAATCAGCTATATCAATGTAAAACATATGGAAGAGATAGGACATGTATTCACTAAGATACAAAATGAAACATTTATAACCTATGACCCTAATTTACATACCCAAAATGGTGTCTGATCAAAAAGATGTTATTTTATGAAATAATGTATGTGACATGAACTAAGCATGTGCAAAATTTATGAATGTCATTGTCAAATTCTTTGTCAGCTGTTTACTGTAAAACGAGAAACATTTGCAGCTTGAAACTTTTGTTAATCAAAGCTGACAATCTTTTCCATGGCATGAAACTTTTGCAAAGTATCACTGGTATTCAATGCATTGTGCAGACAAAACTTTTTTCTTGCATTTTTCTTCAACAAATCGTGGCTCCTTGCAAAATTCACAAAAGTTTTATGCACTCAGAAATTTCTGGTTTTACAATACCTTTACATTTTGCACGCACTCGCTTTTCTTCCCACAGGTCTGTTGGATCTTGCCAACTCGTACTGCGAGTCGCACCTCAAGAAGCAGTGTGAACGCATCATCAAGCAGGGGATCAACATCGAGAATGCCGCCCTCCTCCTGGCAGCCTCCATCAGATACGAGGCGAACGTGAGTCGGCCCTCGCTGCCCCGTCATCTCATACAAGATTTACAGTGTCGGAGAGTGGAATGTGTCCCAGTACCCCCATGAATGCATTTAAAGGGGAAAATCCACCCTGAAAATTAATTTTGTTTGAATAGAGAGCAGAAATACTGTAGAAACAGGACCTGGCAGTAAAAGTTTTAGCAAATTCTTGCATAAACTGAGAAATCAGTATTTTAAAGTTTAGTCTTGATTCACATATTTAAACATGATTCATCTTCAAAATACACGCTTGCAAACTCCATTCCTTCATGCCTTATTTGGATTTCAGAGAAGGAGTTGCACCCATTGTTGAGAAAAGTTGAACAAAGTGAAATTTTACGAATCAAACCTTGGAGACATGTCTACAATAATGTCACAAGCTGTCTGCTGCCCTCTACTGACAGTTGAATTTTGCAAAGCTGGGATTTCCTTATTCCTTGCCCAGTTCGGCTCAAACATGTAGTGATTAATTCGAACATATCAAGAATTGGAATAAGAATAACTGCACATGAAGGTATTGGTTCCCCTTAATGTGCCCAGGCTTAGCTTCTCAAGCTTCATCATCAGTAATCAGTAATCATGCCAAACTTGACCTAGTTATAAAGTCATAGCAAGCCCACTTGGTTGTAGCAGTGTTTCTACATCCAACAGAAAGGCTGCTGTGACACAATGAGGGATTAGGGGTATTGCTGGGTAATCTCTCTTCACTGACAATTAAGTTTTTAGATATATGTGCCATTCTGCAAAGAAAGTACTCCAGTCTGTGTGCTGATCGGCAAAGAAAGCATGTACATTGCACTCCATCATAACAAAGTCCTGGGGACTGGCAGTCTTCTTTCGTTATATCGAAATTTCGTTATAACCAAACAAATAAACAATGAAAAATACATAGAGCAGATAATGTTGCGGTCTGAATTTTTTCTTCATTGTAACCGGAATTTCATTATAACCATGTTCGTTATAACCATGTTCGGTATAGCGGGAGTGCACTGTAAACCCTCTGCGTGCAGCATTGATTACCTGTCCATAGTTATGTGTGTGGAATTTGTGCACATTTGGCTCATTGGCACAGAAAAGGTTAAACGGTTTAATGCATAGATGCATGTAGATTTCCCCTTTGATGCATGCCTCTTCAAAATGTAGAAGAGCAAAGTGACAATCTGGCCCGCATCCATATGATGCTGTAATGCAACATCATTATTTATTGTCATACTCATCTCGCTGAGAACATTCTTATCATATATCTTGTCAGCCAGAAATAACACTTCACTTTGCTCTCCTCTTGTGACTGCATTCCATCTGCTCACAACCAGAACAAAGTATGCTTCAGAGCTACCGAGTGTCCCAATTCTGTAGAACAAACTTTTCTCTGTTTCGGAAACATGCTAGTGTGGAAAGGGATTAGAGGGGTAAGGAGGGGAGAGAAAATTATATTGCAGCCAAAACACAGTGCTATCATGAGATGATGGTATTGATATATTGCCTGGCATATCACTTTCAGTCTTGTATTGATATATTACCTGGCATATCACTTTCAATCTTGTCTAGGCGTGTTTATCGCTATACATCCCTCGGTGACACAGGAAATGTTTCGGTGTCAGTTTAAATCATCCTGCTGGATGATCAACCTTGCATATCTTACGTGGGTTATGTCTGTGAAAGTGTGGTTTGATATAATGCACTTGTTAGATTTTCCTTCCTATTACTGAGATTTGCAGGTAAAACATTAATCCCTATTTGACCATCGCCTCAGAATATATTTCAATTTATTTGATGTGATACTCAAAAAAAATATGCGATGTTTGCTATCTGATTTGGAAGGAGACATTGCATTTTTTTGTGTGAATCTCTCTTCTTTTATTGAATATCACACATTAGAGTGAAAGTTGTTGTTTGTACAAGAGGGGGTTGATCTCATATTATGAACCATAAATGATGTAGTTTTCCTCGAAAGGGAGACTTTTTTTGTCCCTGCCGAACGAGTTCGAGCAGGGGACTATGAAACGGGCTCCGTACGTGTGTGTGTCTGTGCGTCCGTCTGTTCGTCCGTCTGTGCATCCGTGTGTGATCAAAATGTTCAATTTGCTACTTCTCTGTCATTTATGAGCCAATTTTGATTCTGTTTGCTTTATATGATAGCACTACATGGGAGCTTTGAAACTTCTACACAGAATTTCAGTTGTGACCTTTGACCTTGACCTTTGACCTACATTGTACATTTTGCTTCAAAATGCTACTCCTTCGCCATTTCTAACCCGATTTTGATTCTGTTTGCTTTATATGATAGCACTACATGGGAGCTTTTAAACTTCTACACAGAATTTCAGTTGTGACCTTTGACCTTGACCTTTGACCTATATTGTACATTTTGCTTCAAAATGCTACTCCTTCGCCATTTCTAACCCGATTTTGATTCCGTTTGCTTTATGTGATGGCCCTAGGTGAGGGCTTCAAAACTTCTACACAGAATTTTGACCTTTGACTTCTTTGACCTTTGACCTTGATTTTTGACCTATATTATACTTCGGCTACAAAATGCTACTCCTTCGCCATTTCTAACCCGATTTTGATTCCGTTTGCTTTATGTGATGGCACTAGGTGAGGGCTTCAAAACTTCTACACAGAATTTTGACCTTTGACCTTGATTTTTGACCTATATTGTACATTTTACTACAAAATGCTACTCCTTTGCCATTTGTAACCCGATTTCAATTCCGTTTGCTTTAAGTGATGGCACTAGGTGAGGGCTTCAAAACTTCTACACAGAATTTTGACCTTTGACTTCTTTGACCTCTGACCTTGATTTTTGACCTGCATTGTACATTTTGCTACCAAATGCTACTCCGTCGCCATTTCTAACCCGATTTTGATTCCGTTTGCTTTATGTGATGGCACTAGGTGAGGGCTTCAAAACTTCAACACAAAATTTTGACCTTTGACTTCTTTGACCTTTGACCTTGATTTTTTACCTATATTGTACATTGGCTACAAAATGCTACTCCTTCCCATTTTAACCCGATTTCGATTCCGTTTGCTTTATGTGATGGCACTAGGTGAGGGCTTCAAAACTTCTACACAGAATTTTGACCTTTGACTTCTTTGACCTTTGACCTTGATCTTTTTACCTATATTGTACATTTTGCTACTAAATGCTACTTCCGGCGGGGACATATATTACGCATCGCGTAATTTCTACTTTTCCTTGTTGTTTTCTGCTTTAATAAGATGTGTCTTTGGGCACTTTAAACGTTCACATCCTCTGAAGATATCTTTATAAACAAATTAGAGGAAAATGATATGCTCTTTATTCAGTTCTCTGTAAGTGGATGAGTGTGAAACACAGTGCACGAAATGCCATAGGTACACAACCTTGATAGTCAATTTGATGTCATGATGCCATGTCAGGTTACAGGTTACTCACTCACATACAAGATATTTGTAATTCAGTTATGTTTGTTTTTTAATTTTGCGTAGACTTTTTCTGATTTTACATTTTCGCACCTTGTACTTCACAATGATTTCATCTTTATTTGTAAGTCCTCCTATTCAGGGAAAGATTCTTTGAAAAGGGAAATCATAACAATTTTCATCAGGATTTCCATCCTCGGGTTGGTACATTTTTGTACTGTATATAATTATCATCATCACTATCACCATTTCTTGCCTGTTCTCCCAGGACCTCGAGGCATTCTGCTTCAAGTTCGCCGTCAATCACATGACCGCTGTGGTCCAGACAGAGGCCTTCAAGAAACTGGACGAGGCGTACGTAAAGGACTTCATTCAGAGGGCAGCGGAGTGGGGCGCTTTCAAGTACTGACTGCTGGCAGCGGCCCTGACCCCCTAAAGATGGTCTAGCCTGCAATGTGTTCATCTGCAAAACTGCTCCAAGACTGCCTGTGGTTCCTTGCAAATGGCCACGTTAGCACAACTCCCTTGGTCCAGGCATTTACTCAAGTAGATATTTCTGTTCATTTTCTGATATTTCTGTTCATTGATTGTACTGAATGCTTTAAAAGTCAACAGGGACATGGCGTGGAATTGCGTTTCCAACTTTTTAACGTAACACTATGATCAGTCGAAGTGTCTTATTAGATTATTGGCTTTAAATGCTGTACACTTTAAAATTTTTTCTTGTAATAGCAGCACTGCCTGGCCTACTCCTAATTATTTATTCAACTAAATGTTGGCGTGAGCAAAGGTGACAGGGCAAGCCAGGGTTTCTTTGACTTTTGGGTGATGATCGTTTTACTGTTTGTTTGTTTTTAATGAAAGTTTCGCTCCTTGTGGGTCTACCCAGGTATGTACAGTGTGTATATAGCTGAAATCAAGTGCAATTTGATGACTGACACCAATTGTGGTAAATGGGACTGTGCTTGTGTGCGCTAGGAAGGCTGCGTATAGACAAACCCGCTGCGTGTAGGTGGAATCGGCAAAGGCAATGTGGACGGGTGGCAGACTGTATTTATGGTATTATTTTCTTGATAGTGCGTGTCGTGAAGTGTGAAAAGCTTTGTTTTCCAATTGGACCAACTCATGTGTAAATAGGCAAGCGTGAACTGCTTGAAGTAATTAGACATTATGTAACACTGCTGGTGACTGTGAGTGAGATTTTATTTATATTTTTGTAGGACGTGCTTAGCCGATAAAAGATATCATACCATCTCTGTACATCCTCCTTCACTGAAATGCTGCTTGTGTAGGCATACTTTGAGGACGAGCTTACATTGCTCTAAGACGCAATTTCCACAGACACCCATCCGAGTGTACTCGGGGCAAGTCTTGAATGGGTTAACGTAGTCGACAAGGCAAACATTTTCAGCTGTAAATGTGAGAAGTCCAACGCATACTTGGCCTTATACCTCAGTAGTAATCTGTGATGTGCCAGTGATTGGTAGAAAATTCTCGGTGCTGATATAGATGATAATCACTATTCATTTTTTTTTTTTAAAGAGAGTTAAAGGGTGTGTACAGTTTTGGTCAAGGTTAGGATTTCGCTTTTAATGTTTTACGAGATATTCGGAAACCACTCCATGAGATGTCAAAGAGCATGCAATTCTAAGGGGTATCAAAAGTTTATTTGATGAAAATCGGTTTTGAAATGGCTGAGATATCCAAAAACAAGGTGAAACAAAGAGATCCTAATAAAGTTGTGGCCTGTCGCCTTTTATTATTATCACTTTTTTCGGATGTCTCAGCCATTTGAAAACCAATTTTCATCAAACAAACATTGAATCCTTCTTAAAATTACATGCTCTTTCATATTTCATAAGAGCTTTTTCATTATCTCACTCAAGAATGTTCAAAACATGAATCCCCACCTCAACCAGTACTGTACAGTCCCTTTAAAGTTCAAAGTGCCTGGTTTGGTTTAGTGCATACAAAATCTTGTTTTGTTATTAATTTGCTACCACTATATGATATTTATCATTAACCCATATTGTGGACAAGAAGAATAAGATGTAAATTATTGCAGGTAAAAGTGTTGATATAATAGTTTTATTATTTTGGTAACTGTTATGGAATATCAGGTACACTATCAGGTACAACTACAAAGCATTTTTTAGTTTTATTGTTAGTAACATTTTTCGTTGTTGTTATTGCTGTAATTGCATGTATTCAGAAGAATTGAAGTCAGTGTTGCATTGTGTAGTAACAGTATTATTGGGACATTGTACTCGTCTAGGAATGTACTGGTCAGAAATCTACTAGCCCCTAAGATTCGACAGTGTATAGTGGATTGGGTTTTAATAACACAGCTACAAGTGTATGTCTGGACTGGTGTAGGAAAGGTGTAGGCTACTCATTTGTGTGCACATGTATTATTTCCATCTCTCCTCTGCCCTTTGTATTAAGACATAATTTCATCAGCATTAACTTTCCCCAAGTTTAAGTACAAGTGCCATTCCATTTTTTTTTCTCTCTCTCTTAGAAGAGGAAGAAGAAACCTAGCTGCATGAGATTGAAAATTATTTGAATGCAGATACTGTAAGGATGGTTTGGCCATTCTCTGTGCAGTGAATGCATTTCTCTGTGTGTGTGAGTGTAAATATGTGTGTACAAAGTGATGGGTTTGCCTTAATGTGATGAAATGACTATGAAATTTAGTAAGGAGTGCTGAACATTGAGAGAAGTGTATCATTCCATTCTCAGAGAGTTATTTTGTTATGCCTCCGCCACGAAGTGGTGCCGGAGGCATTATGTTTTCGGGTTGTCCGTCCGTCCGTCCGTCCGTCCGTCCGTCCTTCCGTCCGTCCGTCCGTCCTTCCGTCCGTCCGTAATGAATTTTGTGGACAGGGTAACTACCAAAACCTTTTGAGGTATCCTAATGAAACTTGGCATGTATGTGTATTAGGGGGTGAAGTTGTGCCTATCAACTTTTGGGTGCACATGCTCAAGGTCAAAGGTCAAAAGGTCAAGGTCAAATGCTTAAAATTTTACTATTTCCCCCATATCTATGCAATGCCAGAAGATATTTTCTTGAAACTTAGTGTATACATGTACTACCTAATTAAGATTCTCTGGTGAAAGTTTGGGGTCATGAGGTCAAAAGGTCAAAGGTCAAAAGGTCAAGTAAGATGTTAAAATTTCACTTTTTTCTCTATCTTGGAAATTGTTCAAGGTATCTTCATGGAACATAGTGTATATGCATCTACTGACTGGCAGTGGTTATCTAGGGAATTTAGGGTTCATGGGGTCAAAGGTCAGGGGTCAAAGGTCAAGGGCAATACTTCAAAATCTTACTATTTTCCTTGTATTTATGCAATGCCAGCAGGATATTTTTTTTAAAACTTGATGTATGCATGTCTAACCCAATAGAGATTCTCTGGGATTTTTTTTTGCCAAGAAGGTCAAAGGTCAAAGATCAAGTGAAAGTGCTGAACTTACTTTTTTCTCCATATCTCGGAAGTGGCTCAAGTTATCTTGAAACTTAGTACATGCTGAATTTATGTATGTTCTGCCTGACAGTGCTTCTCTTATAAATCAAAGGCCAGATGAAAATGATAACAATTTACTGTTCAATACAGAACTTGCGCTTTTTCTCCATACCTTGAAAATTACTCAGTGCATAAACTTATGAAATGGTCAAAGTCAAGTTAAAGTTCTTAAATCCCCAAATACATGCTCTCCTATTCATCCAATTAAACATAGGTCAAGGAAGGTAAACATTCAATACATTTGTGACAAACATGTCATTTTAATATTTTGCCAATTTTGTGAAAATGTAATCACACATTGTCCACATGTACTATAGACCTATTAGGAGAATCATGCATTATGGCGGAGGCATACCAGTCGCCATAGCGACATTTCTAGTTTTTATTATGATCTTTTTTTTTATTTACCACATTCTCCTGGGAGGCCTAGTTCAAGCAAAAACACTTTTCATTCTTCTTCGGGGTATCATAATTTAGATGATCCAACACTGCAAAAATGGCAGATACACTGTAGTTGCTTGTTTTGATAGAAACAGCTTCTTTTCAGTTGCCTCCTTTTACTAGAATAGGGCAATTATGTCATTGTTCTGGAATTTTTGTTTTGTTTGTGTAGTTGTTGATGTTGTTTTTAACTCTTGCATGTGTATATATGTGTTTGTGTGTGTGGGGTGTGATTATGGTTTCTTTGTGGGCATATGTTTGATGTTGATGCATCCCAGGAATGCTAGCACATGTGGGGAAAAACAGTACAGGACAGAGTATGTAACCCTTTTTTATATTTTTGCTGCCAAGATAATTCCATTTTTTTCTCTCTCTCTCTCCAAAATGCAGAAGACACAATGTATGTGCTTGCAGTTATGCTTTCATGGTCAGAAATGTATCTTTCCTATTAGAGTGATCTTGGATACGTACCAGTAGGATTCTCATTGGACAGAGTTTTTTTTTTCTCTGTAATATCTTTATGCACGTATTTTACTTTACCAAGATGTAAATGTAATGTTTCATCCGACTAAATCTTGTCAGAAAGATTACCTCATTGATAAGATAAGATGCCAGGAATGCTGTGATATTGATTAGTAATGGGACAATGCTTGCACTACAATGTCTTGAGCACATGTAGTTGAAAAACACTCATGTGAATATTTACGTATCACAGATTTCTGTACTTTTGTGTGTTTGTCAATTAGTATCAGAAAAGAAAATAGACAATGCTATTCTCACAAAGATGTAAAGCGATTTTGCAACATGTCCAAGGAATTCTATGGGTGTTCATATATTTATTGTCAAGCCTCATTTTATTACATACAAGGTGTAATATGTATTGTGACATAATTTACCGTGCTCACATGGACCCTCGTATAATTCAGGATCGTTTTGTAGATACTTTGTAGATATAAGTTCCTCATGTAAGTGTACAGCTATCATCATTGATGCCATGACCTGACATAGCAATTGTATTCATTCAACAACAACAACAAAATGAAAGGAAGGAAAGAAAGTGTGGCTCCCAGCAAGTCATCTTCTCAGTTAAGAAGAAGACAAGTTTTGTATTCATTTCTGCTTTCTAGCATTTCTCATGTTCGATAGATGTCCTCTCTGAATTCCTTAACAAAATCAGAGTATGGTTAAAGGGTTGTATAGTTTTGGTTGAGACCTAATTTCAGGTTTCTAACAGTTTTTGGTGAGATGATTAGAAGCCTCTTATAAAATATGAAAGAGCATGTAATTCCATGAGGAGTTCAACGTTTATTTGATGAAAATTGGTTTTGAAATGGCTGAGATATCCAAAACAGAGCGATTCTAATAAAGTGTAGAACCCACCTTTTATTACAATCGCTTTGTTTTACTTTGTTTTTGGATGTTTCAGTCATTCCAAACCCGATTTTCATCAAATAAACTTTGAATTCCTCTTAAAATGGTATGCTCTGTACTATTTCGTAAGTGTTTTTTGGGTATCTCGCAAAAAGTTAAAAGCCCTATTCTCATCTCCACCAATACTGTACCATCCCTTTAATGACTGTGCAGTGGGTAATATTAAAGATGATGCTGTAAATACAGATATTTGTGGTAAAATTATAAAGATAATGATAACATTGATATTGATGATAACGCTTATACACTACAGCTACTATGCTACTGCTGATAATGCTGATAATGATGATAAAAATGATAATGATTTCATTGATAATAGTAATAATGATAATAAGACCATGCGTTATAGCAGCATATAATATTTCATGCTATTATTGTTGTTCATGATTATTACTATCATCGTCATCATAATAGTCATAGCAATATCAGTAATTTTGACGATATTTAGATTAAGAGCTGATGCACAAAATTAGACTATTAAGGAGCAGGGGTGCTTACTAGACTGTACAGTACAAAGTTTGTGTCTTTTGGTTTCATTAAGATGATGCAAAATCATTTACTATTAACAAAGAAATTTAAATATGGAAGTGAGATATAAGCTGAGCTCCATCATTTCAAAAGATTACTCATATTTTCTCATCAATCTTGATACATTTGTACTGTTAGATTTGGACTGAAGCCGTTTAGACAGGTGAAGAAGTACTCTAAACGGTACCTGTGCTGAATACGAACAATAATGATACGTAAGTTGTGACACTTGACTAGGCCTGGTCCGGTGCTGTGTCTGTTGCGTTGAACGCAACTTTGCCTCCTCAGATAAAGTGTTCATTTTTTTTTTTAATTCATTCATTTTATTTTTTTCCCTCAATGTACGTCCTGTATATTTCTGTTGGGTTAGGGTTCTTTTTTTTTTTTAATCTTATGTACAGTTACAATGTATAATTTAACGTCTGGCTGATTTCCATCCATTTTAATGCACCAGTTGGGTGTAGTATTTATTCTTTGTATTCAAGAGCCTTGCATTTGTACAATTCCTGACTTGCAAGAATGCAACTCAGAGAAGATCTGGAGACAGGGATAAAATCAATTGGACAGTCTCAATTCTATAATTTAAAGAGAGGGACGCAGCGTGGCATTGATTCGCTCTTGCGTATAGAACTTAGACTACGCTATGAATGTTTGTGATTCTAGCCATGCATTTCATTGCCTGCCAACTTGCTCTCAAATAAAGTACATGTATTAAACACTCATGACCACAGTCTAGTAAATGGTGCATCTTTGATGTCTTTTACGTGTGTTATTTGTGTTTCATCTACTGCACGTGCCACAAATGGGATATACTCACATGACATAGTGTTACATGCACAGTGTACTGTATAGACCTATTCGATTTGAAATCACTGTAACTTATGTTGGCCATAATGGGGGAGGGTGGGGGGGGGGGGGGGGAGAAGTGGTCCAAAATAAGAAAAGAGGATTTAATTGGTTATGCAATGAGTCAGCTGTATTGCTACGTGAGTGCATAAATCAACTATTGTGAGGCATACTGAAGCCCCCACCCCATTATGACTGAAATAGACTCTAACATCAAAACAGCACCCAAACTGAACACGTCAATGGGAGTGATAATTATATATCATTCATATCTTTGAATATTTCTGTGTAAAGTACCTTTTCATTATTAGATACTATATACGTCATAAAAACAGTGAAGATGGCGGTAAATTCAGTTCTGGCTGTTCAGAGTTGAGATGCAGACCCTCATAGCATGTCAGTTTGTTGTTGTTGTTGTTTTTTTTTTATGACTGATTAATGTATTCATTAATTTGTTCATAGATTTACATATCGTGCTTTCATTTGTTTCATATAATCTCTATAGATGTTGGGTTGGCCCATTATTCGCTTCCCTGTTTGTATTCCAAGTATTGGACTATCACCTCTCCATTGAGCACCACCCTTTCCCAATCCACCCCACCCCCCCCCCCCCCCCCCCCCCAAAAAAAAAGAATTTGCAACGCGAACGCTAAGACTTATCCTCCTCCCGGGTTTGTCAATGGAAACAGTTGTCTCGCGCACCATTTTTCGCCTATTAGCGTCGTCTTAGCGTTCGTGTCGCAGATCTCAATAGGATTCACTTAGACTGGATGACATTGGTTGGACGCCATCTGATGGCGCTTACTCCATTCTAACCCGGGATTCGATGTAGAGATAGTAATGTGTATTCTACATTAGACTGTCACATGCCCAGATTTCGACTTAGTTCTGCTGCCTCCTGGACTTGTATAGTGAGAAACATTAAAGGGGAAATCCAGTCCAAATGCGAGTTAGTCTGATGAAAACGAGTGAATTCTTACAAGCTCAACAGTAAAAATTTAACTGAAATCGGATGAAAAATGAGGAAGTTATGGCATTTGGAAGTTTCGCTAATTTCTGCCAAACAGTTCTTGAACAGTTTATATGAATATGCAAATGAGTGGGCTAATCATGTCATACCAATACAATTTTCCATTGATCATGTATTTAAAAAAAATGACGAAAATTCAATGTTTCTGTCATTGAAGTCTGAAACATGATGTTATTCCTGGTTGAATAACTTCAGAATCTTGAGCCTCGGGCATAATTGCGTTTAATTGGAAAGCTGGAAATTTCACAATGTTATGTACGAACTATATCCATGGTAAGTTGTGAGGGAATGACATGCTCACTTTGCCATTTGCATATTCATATTGACCGTTCAAGAACTGTTTCCTGAAAAATTAGCGAAACTTCAAAACGTCATAACTTCCTTATTTTTCAACCGATTTCGATCAAAATTTTACCATTGAACTCGTAATATTTCACTCTTTAGATCAAACTAACTTATATTTGGACTGGATTTCCCCTTTAAAGGGACGATATTGTTTTAGTTGAGACGAGGATTCAGGCTTTAACTTTTTGCGAGATACAAACGCGTGTAATTAGAAACCACGATTATGAAATTAAACGTTTATTTGATGAAAAATCGGTTTTGAAATGGCTGAGATATCCAAAAACAAAGGTTCTAATAAAAGATGGGATTACTTGTTTTACTTTGCTTTAGTATATCTCAGCCATTTCAAGACCGATTTTCATCAAATAAACTTTTAATTCTTCGTAGAATGGTGTGCTCTCTAATATTTCATATTCGTGGTTTCTAATTATCTCGCAAAGAGTTAAAACCTGAATCCTCACCTCGACCAAAACTATACCATCACTTTAATAGTTTTGAATGCTCTCCTGCTCTCTCTCCCCTCTCTCTCCTCCCCCTCCCCCTCCCCATCTCCTTGTCTCTCCCCCTCCCTTTCACTCTCTCTTCCCCTCCCTTCATCTTCCTCAAACCAATGATGACAATGTTGATGATTATGATAATAATTATAATGATGATTATTGTCATTATCATCCTCATCGTCATCATCCTCATCATCATCATCATGAGATGGAAGAAGACGAAGGACAAGAAGAAAACGATGATGAAGAGGAGGGGGATAAAAAAAAAATCATCATTCCCCTTCGTTACATGAAGACCATCCAGTATATTAGGCAGTGTTACATTATAGGTATGACAACAAGATGCGGTGCGCCATTATGGTCACAACGATCAAGTCCTAAACACATCCATACATTTTATTTTATATATACCTATGCCGTCTCAAACCAACTAGAAGATGTCTTTAACATTCAAAAATAACGTAGGTCTGTTATTATCTTGTATCATTTAACCCAGTGCGCAAGGTATCAGAAGTACATGTATAAAGATAAGATATAGATATATAATATATGACAATGTATATATGTGTGTATGTGTGTGTGTTTGATTTTTTTATTTCATGTTATTGTTATTTTTTTTTTTTTTTACAAAGGCCTTCCCGATACCAAAGTTCATACTAGACATATCTGATTAAAATAACTCTCTCAAAGACGTATGACAAGAGGTGCCAGGAATGCGGTATAGCTTTAATTTTTCCTATAAGCCGTCATTGGTCACTCGGTCTCTGTCTTCGCGCCGATAATTAACCTTCAGAGAAACACGTAAGCACAATATAGTCGGTGTGACGCAAATCGTCTGCAGAGATATTATCTTTGGGATGCGGAGAAAGGACAGAAGATGTGACGTGTCTGTATATGAGCCGAGATGAAGATGCCGCGTCTCAACACGCTCAGTCGTGATATCCGCTTCGGGGAAAGACCGGTAGGGCTTGGAGGTGGGATGGGGTGGGGGGGGGGGGGGGGGGGGGAGAGATAGAAAGAGGCAGGGTGGATGGTGGAAAGATCTTGCGAAAAGGCTTGAGGAGCTCGCAGCCGAGATCTTCCGTCGAATGTTATTATCATTATATCTGACCGTTTTACCCATTATCATCTTGATATCCATGCATCGTCATTTCCCCCACTCTGCACACATGCACGAACAATGAAGATAAATGGATTGACTCAAAACCAGTGCTTGCCAAGCTAATCATCTCTTTTTATATGCACTGAAAACGGGTAAATCTGTGTTAAAACTATCACCAGCCATCTACCTTGTCATATTCCGTGGATTTTGGTGCAGTGCCTTCTCAACGGTTTTTCAAAACAAGATATCTATTATTATTCATGAGATCACACATTTAGTAGCAAAAGAAGGGGGAGATAATATTATCATTCGAAATTTACAAATTCTTCATTCAATATAATGTACTTCTGATATCCATGATGTCAGCAGCAAAGAAACAATTGTGGTTATGGGGAGGCACAGCCGATTTTTGTTGTCCTGTTGCCACTAAAAGTGTCTTCTTTCTAGAAAAGAAGCATGCTGATACGATGTATAACTGAAATGCACTCTCCATACGAGAGACGGAGGAAATTGGACTGTTCTTTTCCCTGCCGCTGTTTCTAAAATGGGGTTTTCTTAGTTTGATTTCCGCTAAGCTCATGCAGTGATATGACCGCTCCTCCTCCTCCTCCTTCTCCTCCTCCTTTTCCTTTTCCTCTATTCTCTCTTCCTTTGTCTGTTCTTCCATAGCAATCTGTTCTTCGTATTCTGCTTTATCTCTTTCCACACTCATCACTTCTCCTTCTTGTCCTTTTTTACTTCCTCCTCCTCCTCTTCTTTCTTCTTTTCATTTGTCTCCCTCATCATCGTGCTTTCTTTTATCACCACTCCCAATCTATCCTCAGATTGTCTGCCGCTTCAGTCGCCTTCCTAGTCTCTTATTCATTCCACCACCTCCTCCTCCTCCTCCTCCTCCTCCTCCTTTTCCTCTTTCTATTCATTGTCTTTCTCTCATCTTTTTGCTCTCCGATTTCAATCATTACATCCAACTGCAACAAGTCAGCAAAATTAAAACAAACAAACAAACAAGTAAACAAATAGGAAAATTGTAGATGGTCGTGTGGGGCGGGGGGGGGGGCATAATCGTCGAAGACACAACCTCAAATCCTTACCATGTAGCCTGTAGACAAAGCGAAGATTCCGTGTGATGACGTTAGCAATTAGGGGATGCATGCCCTGAACAGCGTGTGGTCGCTCTTTCTGTATCAAGCGAAGAAGCACGCACCAATATCAGCGCTGCTGCACTAATAAAACGATTGGGCGTGCAGATGCTATGAGAAAAGGGGGCCGAGGTGTATACATCGCATCCCGCACAGGGCCTGTGTCTTTAGCCAGAGAGAATTCAGAAAACCCATGAGCTAGTGTGTGTCGCCAGTACTCGATCGTATGTATCGTCTGCGCGCAGAGCTGCTGGAATACTGGTACCGGATGTGTGTGATAGATATCGCAGGGGCGCAATTACCTGCATTCTTACAGTAATCGCCGCATCCCTGCGCATCACCCCGCTCGTGGATTACCCACCAAGGCCTGGTTTACACGCTCTTCTCGTGCAATTTACAATCCCGGAGGCTGACAGAATGACATGAGCTCGTGGCTGCCATACAGTAATATCAGGTGAGAATACCATTTCTCTCTTGGAGTACCCTTAGATAAAAAGAGAGTGTGTCGTATGCTGCGGCCCCCAAAACTATACAAAGAACGAAGAATCAGTGTCTTAACCTGCATTTTGTCTGTTGCTTCTCGACTAATTAGCGCCAGCACGAGTATGATCATTTTTCACGATCTTGAGATCAATTTGTTTCTTGGCAGGCATATTTTACCTCCAGACTAGGGTGCTGGGAACAGGTGCATAGAAAAGCGTTGACTAAGTTGCGAGGTGCCGAAAATTATCACATCCATTTTGAAGTTGTTTTGTCT
Source organism: Diadema antillarum (assembly GCF_040938485.1). Taxonomy (NCBI): domain Eukaryota; kingdom Metazoa; phylum Echinodermata; class Echinoidea; order Diadematoida; family Diadematidae; genus Diadema; species Diadema antillarum. Next base: position 867,331 of record NW_027271355.1, on the reverse strand, counting down.
TAAGTGTGACCATCTAATCATGCTTTTCATGATATATCTTGGTAGAGTTATCCTCCCAGTGTTTTCTGGTACCTTTTTCATTTTGGATCTGTGCATGCATGACTAAATAACAGACAATCTTTAGACAACTGCAAAATATCACTTGCTTCAAGTGTCTGGGTGAAGATTAAAACAAATTTTGAAAGATGTATAATTTGTGGTATAATGTACACAGAAAGACACACACACACACTAACACACACACACACGCACACAGGGTAATCATTTACAGTACAGTGTTCATATTTTCCTTTTTCTCATTAAGCATTGATTTTTTTTTACCAAGACCATCACTAAATGTTTAAGTGGTAATTCCCCATTCATCTCCCCTAACACATTCACCGCAACCACCACCACCATCACAATTATAATCATAATCATCAAGTGTATGAATGTGTGTGTGTGTGTGTGTGTGCGTGTGTATGTGTGTCTTTCTGTGTGCGCATAAGTCATAAATTATTTCAAAATTTGTTTTCATCTTAAAATATCGGGCCATTTGATACAAGTGAGATTTTGGCGTCACCTAAAGATTGTCTTTTATTCAGTCATGCATGCAAATTTCAGATCCAAATGAAAAGGGTACCAAAATGCTGGGAGGATAACTCTACCAAGACATATCATGAAACCCATGATTAATGTTTATACTTCAAACAAGACAGCTTCAATATCTTGTACGGGACAGTTTTCTGACTTACTCTGTATATCATATAATATACATACTTTTTAGATCTGCTCGGAGCTTTTAAGGAAATTTGAAGAGACTTGAGTGAGTAATTTCACATCTTGTCAGGTTGAAATTTCATTTCATTCCAATTCATCTTGTCAAGTTTATGAATAATTTGACAAATCCCTTTCATATGGGTGAAAATTCGTTATATCATTTGCACAGGTATGCATTTATGTGAGTTTATGATTTATATATAGAGATTTAAAAACCGTATATTATACAAGTCACGTATATCAACCCTGTCTGGAAGGTATTGATATATCATATTTTACTTTCCAAGACTCTGTACAAGCAGTCTACTATAAGTCACAGTTACCATAGTGACGGTAGATGGTAAGAGACATGGTGGTCCATGACGAGATTGTATATACATGTAGTTCAATATGTGACCGGGTTATGCAGGTACTGACTTTAAGGCAGGCAGGTGAGAGGGCTAAGATTGCATACAATGCATCATACAATGTTTGACATGCAGCTTTTCAACCGTGCAAGCGGGAGCACCAAATCTACCCAGATCCTTCGATCCCGGCCCGACATTGTTGTTGGAAGTAGGGTTCAAAGAGCCGAGCCGCGGAGGGATTTTTAAATCAACAATTACGAACTTTGTATATCCGTTCCTGTCATTTTTCTCTCAAGGCCCCGTCATTCATCAATGTTATAACGAGGGGAAACTATAACTTTGCTAACAGGGTAGATTATACACAACCCTCTCCTGAGTACATGAGGGTGATGTGTGTATGCGTGCGTTGGTGTGTGTGTGTGGGTGGGTGTAGGTGTGTGTCAGAGAGAGAAACTGAGAACGATTTGAATAGAGGGAAGGAAAATATTGATCTAATCTTTTGACAGGAGAACAAGAAGATTGAATGAAATATTCATCTCTTCACTTCTTCCAAAGCTCCAAAGCTTCTTATAGTCATTTAAGCCGAACTTGCCAAAATATCCTCAAACGGATTCATGCATATACGAAATCGATTACGAATTATAGGATGATACGAGGGAGCGTTTGTGTGCACTTTACTCAGTATTTAGTTTGTTGTTGTTTTTGACAAATTAATATGTTGAATGATGGTACAAAGTTGTATCTCCAGGAGAAACAACTACTAGAGACAAAGAGATATATAGATATATAGATAGATAGATAGAGAGAGAGAGAAAATTAGAGACAAACAGACAGACACACACACGCATATAATATGTGTGTGTGTGTCTGTGTGTCTGTGTGTCTGTGTGTGTCTGTGTGTGTCCACACGTGAGTATCAACTTGACTGTCGAGAGGAATCAATATCAGCGTGGAGGAATGGGGGGAGAAAAAGGAATTACTTTCTGCCGTATGACTAATATCAATATGAGGCCAGCCGTAACTATAGAGTTTTGGTTATATCACGCTGCTGATGATAGCTCGTGACTGCCTTAACCCAGCCTATTACCATGATAACCTTTTCGCTCGGTGTGACATCGTAGTCTTTGTTAGTTGGGTTTGAGAATATTCAACGAATGCTTTACTTCTTCATTATATATATATATATATATATATATATATATATATATATATATATATATTTGTACAGTATGTGTGTGTATTTTTCTTTTGAACTGTTTTTGTTAGATTATGTAATCTTGACATTATTTTTCCAGTCTATCTTATTTAGGAGAATTCCTACCAATATTGGGTTTGTTTGTTTGTTTGTTTTTGTTTGTTGGTTGGTTGGTTGGTTGGTTGGTTATTGTTGTTTTTTTGTCAAGACCGACAGTTTGGTGTTTTGTAAATGTTCATACGAAAATCAATACGCTAGGCTTCTTGTTCAATTAAACATGAAGAGTTTGTTTGCAAAAACCGATAAGTCCATATATTTGTCAAATGGAGATATTTGGGATGAAAGGTCAAGATAAATACAGAGAATAATAAGAAAATTTCTGCTTCTTTTGACCATAACTTCAAAAATGTACCTTTATATGTAGTGACCAATATATCATTTAAAAGGTATTATTTGGTACTTTCTGACAGAGACCGTACTTCAAAATCTTCAAAAATGGACTTACCGGTTTTTGCGAACAATCTCTTCATATATTTCATACAATTCTGTTAATGTCAGCGTTGATTCGAATTGAAGATGATGAGGAAAATGACTTTGAATAATAATTGTATGTATGCCTGGATACACGCGAGGACTGGATAAACGAATATCATCGTCTCATGATAATTACATCTATAGACTCAGTCATGTATGCCTTCAGTATATAAATTATCATTAAAATTGGCTGGTTGTATTATGGGTGTTAGCTTCAAGGTGATAGTACTACATGCCCTCCTCCGTTGGAATGGGGACGATTTCTCTGCATACGATGTGAATGCTTCTCCTCCCTGTTTAACGATGAAGGACGGTGGGCAGTGTGTGGTGTGGCAAAAGGGCATTTTGTGGTACGTGGCGTTAGTATCTATGCCTCTTTGACCTTTTGCGTATATAGCTTCGGTCTCGGCGAGATGGTAAAGCAGCGTGAATTGGCTTTTTGGCGAGGGGGGTATACAACAGACAAACAATTGTCGTCAAATGCCACGCGGGCAGGTGACACCACAGCGAAGCTAGCCATACACCCGTGTACATGTATGTGGCATTCTACTACTTCCCATTAAGAGAACGACACTGCCAAATGCCTTGACATATTTATGACATGTCAATTCATTTCCTGTCAAGACATTCATGATAATGTTCCAACTTTCGTTGGGTGTTTTTTTTTCCACCCGAGATTCCATCTGAGGTATGATATTCCGGAACTTACATCTACACGCGCTTAAACACTTATGCTAGTTAGAACTAGAAAGCTAGCATGTGGAATGTGAAAATTCAATTGATATTTATTAAAGTTATATGTAAAATGACGATCTTTCAAGAAATTTTCTCCTTGCCGATGATTTGTTTTTTCTTGTTTTGTTAATTTGTCACTCTCAAAATCAATAATAAACACAACATTTAGATCGATGTACCTCAAATATCATTTGTCGAGATAGAAAGGCAAGAATATCTATTGCTCTGTCATACAATAGTTCGCATATTGGCTTCTCGACTGGCATCAGTCTTAATTTTTCCAGTCCATTGACCTTTTTTTTCAGATAATCAGTCGAAGAATGTCTAATGTGATCCCTCTTATTATTTCGTCACCTTTTCAATGCAAATCAACTATGTGTGGTTATAAAGTAACTTATGACTTCCCTGCGCACTTTTTTTTCCACCCTGGAGATTGGAGTGTGAAGTCAATTAATTGCATCTAAAATTGTCTTCCTCACATCTAACTGATTTCGCAACCACAAATAAAGTTAAATGTAAACATATCATAATTCAATATACATAACATTTTTTTTTCTTTTTTTTTGTTTACTTTTTAAACTCGATTCATGTTCATGTAAAACTCAAGCGTTTGTCCAGTGTTTGTAGTGACGTATATAAATACATCATGACCAGAATTGATTTGACGACCTCCACTATAACTCTCTAAGCGGTTGCCCAATGGTACACACACACACACACACACACACACACACACACACACACACACACACACACACACACACACACACACACACACACGAACACACACAAAGATATACATTTTACTCTGTCTATGAGCGAGAGAGGCATGAGAGAAGATCGAGAAGGCCATAGTGAACGTGAATCGAGCCAGTCCTTACATGTTGAACAGCATTTAACGCTCATTGCTCAGTAGTCCAGCAATGTAAGTCTTGAAAGAAAAATATTATTCAGAGGGGTGAAGGTTCAGGTGCGAGTTTCTTCACTTTGTCTCCCTCTACAAATCAAATTTGTTAAAATCGCAACTGCTGATCTGTAAATTAACAAACATGTCGGAAAAAAAGAACCGGGAAAAGGAACTTTCCGACATATATACGTTAATTTACAGATCAGCAGTTGCGATCTTAACAAATTTGATTTGTAGAGGGAGACAAAGTGAAGAAATTTGCACCTGAATGTAAGTCTTGTCATAAACACGAAAGCATGATCAGTTGCTAGCGGACATTGCATGAGAAATTGTTATGTTTAACAACCTTAAACTACGATGGTGATCTATTCCCATTCAGTTGAGGTGCGCCATACAGAGAGCGAGCTAAAAAGGATGATCAAAACCTATTACCATAATTCTGTCACTGATTATTGCTTTATGCAGACCAAGGACAGAGCTAGCGCTTTATATGCTTATGTAAGTTTATCTGCTACGTATAATATGGTATTGTTTGTTTGTTTGTTTGTTTGTTTGTTTGTTTGGTTTGTTTGTTTGTTTGTTTGTTTGTTTGTTCGTTACTATTTTTCGCTCACCTTCGCCCACCATCAACTGCTAAGCAATCAGTGTTCAGCAAACGCCGGCTCCGAGTGTACAGCGATCCGCCCCAAAGTATTACGGGCTAATTTCTGTCACGTGTGTTTGCAGCACTTTCTGTGCGTGATATATAAATGGTTTCTGTATTTGTTTTGAGCTCAGCAAATCAGATGCCGCTAATCGTTTGACAGGTAACAGAGAAAACAAATTGAATTGCAGAAAGCAACAATGAGCAGGCAGTGAGACAAACATAGGTCTGGATTTCGTAAAGGCATAAACTATAGTTTGAATTTGGTCCCCGGATAATGCAAATTTTGTCTGCCTAAATGTGCGTGACAGATCGCTTGTGCCAATATATTCAGTAATGAATAGAACTTAAAGAAGAGACATAACTTGAATCACTACTCCCCTTCCCTGAGTCTCTCCCCTATGGCCAACAGCACTTAATTCATGGTTCTTTAATATATAAAAAAGACATATTTCATATGTTATAATTATATACTTAAATGCTTCACTTGCACCGAACGCAACCTATAGCTATATTAGATGCAACAAGCGTATTACCCAATCATATTCGTGTGCACCTTCACTTGCTTGATTCAAAGGGGGTAATTATGCACCCCATCCCCTCACATCTGCCGCCGTATCGGGATCACGTTGTTGTCTCCGTAGGACAAGGAGGTTACTATATGGGTTTGAAACAGGCACAATTTCATCAATTATTCCCTCCGGATGTGGTTGTGGTTGTCGCTGTACCAAATATTAAATTAGGGAGTAGGTTTGATCGGGAGGACAAGTCTTATTGTTCACGTTTCCATCGACATCTATATGCCTTTAAAGTTAGATTTGCATGACATTAACAGCTATAGTTCGAGCGATCGCTATCAAATATTCACTTACGATGTGCATTTTGATCAGAGAGACAACTTAATGGTTATTTAGGTTTGTTGTTTCATCGAGTGCACGTGCTCACGTTTCTAGCGAAATCTACGCCACTATAACCTCAGATGTGCAAAGCGTAGCCTATACATCCATTGATCGAGCACTGTATTGCATTTTAATTGCGCCCAGGAAAACGATAATCATTCTTAATAACCCATTCAGTGAATATGATATTACCTGCTCTTGCCATTGTTTCATATTCCTCCACCTATACCCAATCCTTATATCATTTCCTGTATATGTTGATCGTCTAAATGCGTGATTGTTTTGATACATAAAACTGAGGACAACGTATAGATGAAGAAGGGGGATTTGTTAGTATCATTCTTATATCCCTTTTTCTGATCTCATCGTGTGCCGGCACACACTCTCCTCAAAAACACTTTTTTTTTTAAAGTTCATGTGCAACCATTTCATGTTCACTGGGCAGTGCATTGGCATTAGATACCACGTTCAGCCTCTGGATTACCAGTTTGATCTCTGACCCTTCCCACCTCCCCCCCCCCCCCCACCCCACCCTCCCATCGCACATAATCCACTTCAAAGACAGCATCGTACACCTTAATAACTATACGTCCCTTGAAATGAAAGCACGCATTAAAGGCCGATGCAGAACTGACAATGTTATACACCTGCGTATTATGTATCTGCATGCTGTGGCTGAATTATCAATTATTTTGTATCAAACTAAAGTGAAGCCATCCGCTATCAATACATTCTCATAATCTTTTCCCTCCCAGCCTGTACATATCAAATTACATCAATCCATCTTACGCATAAAGTCTCATAGATATCAGGATCGCGAGAAAGCAATCTATTCGCATTCCTGTACATCGGGGATGACTGTGCGTCGATGAGTTAAGCTCGTAAAGGAGTGCATAGCTATGAAACCTCACGCTACCCCATCGAGTCTCGCTATCATTACCGCCTCCTTAGCAACCTCCATCCCCCTTTTCGTCTCTACACCACAGAGGCAATTTCTCCCCTATTCATTTCAATCTTAGCGACAGCAGTCTCGCACGAGAACATGCCCTTGCATTGTGGACGATAATGTACAGCCCTGGAAAATTCAATTACCCAGCCGCACATGCCAATGGTATCGGCCAAAATATAAGCGCGCGATCGCTGGTGACAGCACCAGAGCTGATATCATGGGCGCACTTTTTTTTTTCCATTCCCCACAGATCCTGCTCTTAATCAGTAAATTGCTAAGAGCATGCATGGTGATAGCCGATATTACACACCCGTCACGAACCTGTCCGCATAACGAGCGGTAAACACAGCTTAAATGTTGCAATCTGGAAACCCGTGGGGAAGACATGTATATATCGGCGCATTTATCTGTGGGGCGAAAATGGGTGTTTTGTGTGTTAGCTTACATAAATGAGAGCAACGATATTTTACATATTAAGTGTCAGATATTTACAGAGACATTTATAGGGGGCAGCTGCTACAGGCAAAAGCATCGGCTTGAAAAGGTGACAGGATTACGCATAATTTGAAATGTATAGCCTCTTCGTGAAACCCTCCGAACGAACATTATAGAATTCAATTACACAAACTTGAAGTAAAAAAAAAAGATTTCATTTATCTTTTCTCGAAGAGGAGCCATTTACGACCAGTTTTTCGCCAGCATAGAAACTATATTGATGTACATTCGCGACTGTTGTTGTATTGAACTGTGTGATGATTTTAAAAAACACAATTCAAACAAACGCATTTGTTGCAAATTACACGAATTTGTGTCATATATGAAAGGTCAAAAAGAGGATGTTTTTAGACAATCGTTCGGATGTTGACGCACAAGGCAAACACAAGCAAGCAGCATTTTCTCTAGGCTCATTTTAAAAGCTATCAATATGTGAGTTTTCGTCGAACTTCCGACTATAGATTTTTTCTTCACCGCCTGTCGCTCGTAGACGTATTATTACTGTGCATGCTCATCGATTGTACAGCTTCCTGGAATAGGGAAATATCGAGACTGCCCCCTGTATATTGCCTCGCAGCCGATATTAATGATATGATTATGATCATAGCTGGCATGTTCATTACGGCTGGCGGCGGAAGTAGATCCGCCGCTCGTCTGTCGGTGCGCGCGAAACTTGCGAGGGAATATTTAGTTGTTTCTTTTTTTTTCACTTTTCTCTCCCCTTTTTGTCCTGGCTCCCGTATGGGCACGTACCCTGTGCTGCAAAATAATGTAGGCGACTATTCGTCAACTGATAAATGCACGCTGAGCCATGCTTCGCTTTAAGTCAACACTTGGGACCAACCGCTTGAATAACACGTCGTATGCCGAGTATTGCCAAAATTATGGTACATGGGTGAAATCTACGTAGCTCGGTATGTATTACTCATATAATATTTCTAGGTAAATGCTTTCATCCTGGTTGCCAAGCAACGGGAAAGCATCCGACGTCTTTTATTTCTTAGGCACTACATAAAGGTGAGGGTTATCTAAATGTATTGTAAATATTATGATCGAATTACTCCATGCACATTATTCGTCTGGTATTTGCTTCTCCGCTGTCTCCCCGACTCAATCAACCCTGTCCCACCCGCCGATGATAATTTTCCTTCCTTATACCATTGTTTACTTCCACTGTCAAGTATATCAAATATTTACCAGTGGGTGGATGTGCTAAATGTTGGACAACATTGGCAGGTTTAAACACATTGAACGCAAAGCAGCTATGGGTGAGATGCATACACGATAGACTATATAGCGTAGAGGCAAAAGTGTGGCATCATCTTGTACTGAAGATTTATGAATAAATAGTTCATCTTTTTATTCACGTTCTTGGACCACTCACAGTAAGATATTTTCGGTTAAAGATGCGATGCAAATGTATTCATAAAGATGTGCTCAACAAGACTTGGAAACGGGAAACAATGAATCAAACCAAGTCAAATCGAAGAAAGCTGTTATAGTCTGTGTCACTCTGACTTTTTTTCAATTCAATTCAATTCAATCATAGTTTATTTCCAATCAACGAAAATCAAAAACATAGTACAATGTATACATGTCATTAACTGATATTGTTCAAACGCTTGCAAAAGATTCATGTAATATACGAGACAAATTATAGAACAACATATATGTACAATAATAAAGAGGAACACTGTACAAATACTACGTGGGCGAGCGGAAAGTAAATTCGATCATGGAAAATAGTGATCCACTAAAAAGCAAAGCTTGTCGGACGTGGATCGCTAGATAAATAATGAGTGAATGATATACTATTCTATAACAATATACATGTAGTTATTTTGAGATACACAGGTCGGGAAAAAAATATAAAATACCAATGCTATAGTGCCCGGACACTGTTCATTGAACCACATGTACCGGGAAAATAAGACAAGGACAATACATTCGTACACACATTCAATTACCCACACGCATATACACTGTTGGACGCGAGACAGTACCGAGAGGAGAGAAGACGGTAACAATACAAGTCTACGAAGAACAATAGACAGGAAAGGAAAAGGAGAGAAGAAAGAAGAGAGGTCTGCACACAGAACACGCCAAGTGCTGCGACATCAGGACAGGTGAAAGCTCAAGCATAAATTATAGCAATTTAAATTATCTAAGATTATAAGTAGAAAATAAATGTTTTCTGAGTTTATATTTAAATGTGACAAATTTGGGGGAATCTTTTAAACTATTATCTAAATTATTCCAAAGTCTGGGTCCAGTATAAAGAAATGTATTTTGGGCATGTGCGGTTCTCATTAACGGAAGATGGAATTCGTCGGATCGTCGCGTGGGATAGTTATGAACATGACTGTTTCGATGAAATAAATCGTGGAATATTTTAGGTAAAAAGGTACTGTTGTAATTAAACATAAACTGACCAAGTTGAAACACATACAAATCATTTACTTTTAATATTTTATGGTCAGAAAACAAAGCATCTGTATGTTCTCGGGTATGTAAATTAAAAACAATTCTAAGCGCTTTCTTTTGCAATAAAAGAAGTTTATCAAGTAACATCTGGTATGTATTACCCCAAGCAAGAATCCCGTAGTTTAAATAAGGGAGTATCAAACTAGAATAAAGAGTTAATAATGCAGATGAAGGAAGATAATATTTTAATCTATTCATTACGCCAATGTTACGTGAAATAATTTTACATATGTTATCAATATGATTCCTCCATGAAAGCTTGTTATCAACGCAAACACCAAGAAATTTAAAAGAAGAAACTTCTTCTAAGGGAGTAGTATCAAATGTTATATTGCCTGGGAGGCTATCTAAAGAATTACTAAAAAGCATAACTTTTGTTTTTTGAATATTTAATGACAATTTGTTTGCGTATATCCATTGTATGACCTTTATCAATTCTTCATTGACTGTTCTTATTAAGATATTTGGGTCAGGGTGGGAAAAAAAAAGATTAGAGTCATCCGCGAATAATATGAATGATAGTTTCTCCGAGGATCTATGAAAATCATTAATATAAATAATGAATAACAATGGGCCTAATAAACTCCCTTGTGGAACACCACATGCAATTGTTTTACTTTGAGAGTCAAAGCCGTTGACATGTACAAATTGGGATCTTTCTGATAGGTAACTCGTGAACCACTCCAAGGCCTTTCCACGTATTCCATAATGAGACAGTTTGGCGAGAAGTATTCCGTGGTTAATCGTGTCAAAGGCCTTGGAGAAGTCCAAGAAGATACCTATTGTGTGTGAACGTGTGTCGAGTGCGTGTGTGACTTTGTCGATGAGGGCAAGTAGTGCGTGTGTTGTGCTGTGATTTTCCCTGAATCCAAATTGAAAGTTTGAAAATATGTCGCAGGTTTTAAGAAAACGTACTGTCCTGGTGTAGACTATTCTTTCAAGAATCTTAGAAATAGAAGATAATAAAGATATGGGTCTATAGTTATTGACATCATCCTTCTCCCCTTTCTTATAAATAGGAATTACTTTCGCAATTTTCATGCTATTTGGCACATGGCCAGTTGCAAGCGATGAGTTGATAATATGTACTAAGGGATCCACTATTTGAGGAATTATGTTTTTTATCAAATAGTTGTCAATTCCGTCGTGGCCAGGACTTTTACCTTCTTTCAAATTGGCAACAATCTTTATTATTTCTTCTTTATATGTTGGGTCAAGAAATATAGTTTTAGAGTTAGGTGTATCTAAAAAATCACTAAAAGATTTACTAGAAAGAGGAATATTTTGAGAAAGATTTTTTCCAATTGAAGAAAAGAAGTCATTAAAAATTTCAGCCATGCCAGCGGGAGTGTTGCTGGAGGCATTGCCCCACCGAACTTCAGAAATATTAGATGAATTGTTAGGTGTATTCATAGCATTCTTTAATGTTTTCCATGTGTTTTTAATGTCATTTTTATATTTGCTTATCTGATTAACATAAAAAAATTTCTTCTGCGTACGCAATAATTTGATGAGTGTGTTTTTGTATGAAACATATGTTTGACTTTAGAAGCTTTCAGGGAAAACATGTGCGAGTGAACGTCCAGAATAGGCAGAGGGGTGATCGAAAGACGGCGCAGTACATGTAATTGAAAATGAAGGAAACTACGAAAAGTACAAATGAAGCGAAAAGGGATGAGGAGCAGAAGAAGTTTCTTTTAAAGTCATTGTTTAAAATGTTTCTAGCTTAAAGAATTCGAACTCTGCATAGACCTATAACGCTCCAGTGTCTTTGATATGGTGTGATAATGAATCCTTAGCACGGGAAGATACAAATCATTAACAAATGCTTCAAAAAGTGGAGGTGGTGAATGATCGAATTTATATCATGATACCTAGAGTTTTTTCCCCACAGACTATGGTGTTCTAATAGACCATACGTTCAACTGAATGTTGATTTTTGTTTGAATGAATCTTTGATGAATTGTTAATGACAGGATGACTTTCGCAAGGGAGAAAGTTTACATTTATTTTGCTTTAATAAAAACACCACAGTATGTACAGCGTCTTTTAGGGTTGGTAGATCGAAGCTCAAGGAGTTCGTTCAGGCATGTGTCGATTTTTTTCTTTTTACTGCTATGTAACTTTTCCAAGATTGAAAGGGTTCTTTTTTTTACATTGTTTTGCGAAGCATTATTCTGATGATCACTTTAATCTACTTGTTTAAAAAAAAAGTCACAGAAATCAGGAGGACACGCTAAAGACTGCGTGCTCCTACCTTCATTGGTGTTGAACACTTGCCGTCCTCGAACAGGTAATACGCACAGGCGAGACGCCCTTTCTGCAGGTCAAGAGGACATTGAGGTATCGGGTACCGTTAAGTGGCCAGCCGCTTACACCTTTGCGGCCAGGCCGAACGTAACTCCATACGGCGCTTTCTGTCTACCGACACTTTGTAAAATACCTGCCTTTTCCCTCTCCTGCTCTTCTGCTTTCTTCCTTTCTCCCCCTTCTCCCTCCCTCTCTCTCCCTTTTTCTCTCTCTCTTTTTTTCTATTAGTGTATTATGCACACATACAGGCACGCAGCACGATGAAATATATTTGTGTGCGAAAGGAGTATGTCTTTTCAAGGTAGGTTGAAATCAAAAGATTAAGGTATAGACAATAAAATACATGTTACAGTAATATGTTGGATTTACAATCATTATCAAGACCTTAAAGTTCAACGGATTTCATTTTTTTTTTAGAGCGATTTAAGGAAAGCGGAAACACATTTTTTTCTTTTCTATTTTCTATTTCTATTTTTTCTATCAAAGTGGACAGCGTCATTATGATAAGTGTGCGAGAAGGTTTAGACTCTTCGCGGAGCAGAATTTTGACAATTGGCAGGTTACTAATTCTTAGACAGGAAAATGATTTTGCTTGTCCCACACACCCAATTTTGAGCAGTTTCTTTTTTTGTAAGGAACAAAGTTCTTTTAATGGGCGCGTTGTGAAAATTCCCATTCAACTTTTAACTTTAAACTTTTTTTTATTTTTCATGATGGCGCGACAAAGACAATGCGGCAATTTTCTTATCTAGCCAGTAAGAAAATATGGTAAATATGCTGCCATTCTGTTTAAAAGCAATGATTTACGTTTTGAGAAGTGATATATGTAACATTCCTCATAGAAATTCCGAGTCTGGATTTTTCATTGTTGTTATTGTTGTTATTATTATTATTATCATTATTACTATTATTGTTATTATCATCATTATATATTTTATCATTATGATGATGATGATGATGATGATAATGATTAGTATTATTATTATTATTATTATTATTATTATTATTATTATTATTATTATTATTATTATCATCATCATCATCATCATCATCATTCCGACTGGTTGTGGTTGCTCGGTCGTTTTGACTTTTATTAGAGCCCTGCCGCTGAATCAAGAGACGAACTTTGACCCAAGCAGGCTTTACGCATGTCAGTTGCAATCTACTGAAGATATTCCAAGGATGCGTAAAAGTCATTGCTGTTTTTTACAGGCCATCTGATCTGGCAATGTACTTCTCGAGAATTCTTATATGATTGTATGAGTGCTGTGATCTTATGATACATGCGTTCTGTCTTTCATCGTTGAATTTGTTCTGTGATAAAGAACGGTATACATGATGCGATAATCCAACAGTAACTAATGCTCATAATAAAGATTTGAAGTTGATGACATTTGAGGGTGGTAGCAGTGGCGGATCCAGGCGGGGGCGCACCGGGAGCGCGCCCCTCCTTTATTTCTTGTTAAAACAAAAGAAATTTTAAAAAGAAAGAAAATTGGGAGGCGCACGCGTCCCCCCCCCCCCCTTTAATTTTGTAAAGGCGCCCCCTCTTTACGGAATTCCTGAATCCGCCCCTGGGTAGGTCTTTTTTCCGGGATGAAGTGGCGGGGTCGATCAGAGCAATAAGGACGTTCATAATTTAAAGGCAAACGAATTGTGATATCATATCATTGTTATCATTGCTGAGAACGCTGTGTATACAATGCGATTTGTGTGACAACATCATTTATCAAGCTCCGCGAGTCTATAATATGCATGGTTTTATTAGTGCTTGTCAGCGATTACGAGGCGCGAATGAAGATTCCAAGATATTGTAGAAACGTTGTATTTTACACACAGCTCGCAAGCAGGTGACAGACGATAACAGTCACGACCGACCCATACACGGAAGACACTCTGTTTCACCCTCTACATCCCTTTCCTCCAATTAGACCCTCCTGCGTTCTTGCTATCATTGCACGGATAAAAGCTCTCCTTCCACCTCATAATGATATGACCGATCTGTTTTCCTCCCTCTAATTCATTATTTTTTTTTCCCTTCAAGCGTCCCGTCGGAAGAGGGAAGGAAAATACGTCGGATGTGATGAGAGAAGTTTGTGGGGAAAACTGAACAACTGCGGAGAGATCGAGAGGAACGCGGCAAGCAGAGAGAAAGACAGAGAGAAATATATATATATATATATATATATATATATATATATATATATATATATATACATATATATATATGAAATATATCCATATGAAATATATGTATATATAGTGAGAGATAGATATAAATATATACATATATATATATGTATATATTCAATCATATACAATGAGAGATGGTGAGATGGAGGTATGAAGAAATGGAGGGAGAGAAAGGGAGATATAGAAGAAGAGATAAAGAGAGGGAGAGGGAGAGAGAGAGAGTGAGATGGCTGAAAAGAGATAGAAAGAAAGAGAGATCTTTAAGAAACTGAGCGGGAGAGGGAAGAGGGGAAAGAGAGACGAATTGAGAGAGGGAGGTGGAGAAAAGAGATTGAGGAGGGAGGAATGGAGGGCGAGTATATTCCTTCAAAATATGTTTGTGTGTGACATCAGGGCGAGTACTATGACGTGCGTCATGCTCCTATTGGGACATAGCTCCTTCATCTTGGTATCTACTCGCCTTCGCGCTCAGATGCACCTGGCGACAGAATTTGTCATTGCTGGATCAGGGAGGTGGAAGAGAGAAACAATTCCACCTCCCTGGTTGGATAACGATCGTCCGTACTACACCACTACCAAAAACGACACTGTATATAATGATAATGATGTCTCCCTTCCATAATTAGGTCGAGGCGCATGTGACGATCCGGTCAACCGAACGTGAATCTTGAATGATAGATTTTAGGCGCAGCACAATACACAATTGATGACGTGATGTTTGTAACCGTCGTGTGTTTATTTTCATTTCAGTCAGTATTGTCTTTGGTCATTTTAGAAGTTACAAAAATAGCATTTGATCTCGAATGCACCATATAGATATGAGCCTATATACAGGGCAGTTTATCTTATCACTCTTGCAGTCCGTTGGGTTCGCGTATGATTGTGTAGATGTGGGTGTGTGTTTGCTAACACCTTTAATATTTGCTAGTAAAAAAGGCAACAGAATCATGTTTCGTCTTCCTTTTTGCATCGTATTTCTTCATCAGCTTGAAGGGTAGGCCTATATCAAAAAGGGATATTTGAGCCTCATTAGTCGGGATTAAGTCTTTATCTATTTTTTCCCGTGCTGTCAAAGTGACACTAGTTGTTTATCCTCACGAAAACAACAGGTATGTACTCCTCCTTTACCAGCAAAAGTATGTTAAGATTTGTCTATCATTCTATCCCATAATCGACAGACAATACTCTGTAAATCTAGTCGCCGGGTAGCAAATATCAAAGGCCTTGCAATATTAGCTGAGATATCGGTCAAGTGAGAAATTAAGAAATTCGGATCCGACTGAAGTAAACCAAGCGTTCTTTCAGCATATGTTGTGGTTTGATTACTCGAGGTTCACTTAAGTCTTAGCACTCCATTTGCAGAGAGGCAGAGCACACTCGCCCTCCCTTGTCCTTGCAAGCGCTTCGTGTGTGCAGGTGCTGAAATAAAATAATGATAAGGTAGACCAAAACATTATACCACTCGCGATTTCTAAACAAACGTTTTCTATTTCGCTTCTTAAAGAAGGCAAGAAAAGAGTCAGGGTAAAATGTATCCCCCCCCCCCTCTTCTAAATATGCTCTTGAATGAATTTTTTTTTCATTTTGTATCACAAAATTTTGATATCGATGTTACCCTGATAAAATGCAGTAATGCGAGCTGACGGCATAAATGCAAGAGCAAATAATGTAACGCACTCGTCAATAATAACTACAAAAGAGAATGCATTGAGGTGTATCTAGAGACCTATTCAACAAATGACTGAATTTGCCTTCGGTGGGAACGATCCAAGAGCACCAAGCCAGGCAGGGCGCTGTTGAGCTTGAAACCGTGCAGGAATAGTGAAGTGTTTTCCAAGTTCATATATATACAATGTATGTCCGCTGCCAAAGTACACACCGTATACCTCCAGAGACCCCCGGGGGCTTGTCACCTGGGCTAGCCTAGCCCGGTTGCGTTCGGGTCAGTGCACGTGTCATCAACACTGGAAAACACGCATAGCGTGCATACAGTGAATAGCGAAGTTCATACAGTAGCGACATCTATATGAGGAACGTTGTGTGTTAGAGTGTATAATGTTGATGCATTTATAGAGGAAGGAACCATCACTTGCATAGCTTCACAGACCTGGAATACCTTCCAGGAAGTTAGTTAGTTGTTGTTGTTTTTTCCTCCATTGTACACTTTGTTGACCTGTTATTCTTCCGTGTCACACTATAGCTGCACCGCTACCCTAGATTCATCTTACGCATATTGCATGTTCGCTGGGCTGTAATCGAGTTAGCCCGGGCGATACGTTTCCTTCTTTGCCGATCGAAATGGGGAAATCAAGGGCTGTCGTGAGGTACTTGATGGTCGTCGATGCCAGAATTTCATTAACGTGAGAGGAGACAAGAGGCAAAGGGTAGGTGAGTCCTGGAAACCGTGCAGTACGTTCGTTCCATCGATGTGTAGCACGGAGCTACAAGCAGCGCATGTTCACCGTCGCAACGCAACGTCTTGGGCAATGGTCATGGGGCAGCCCGTGCCGCCAACGGCAGAGCACAGAGCGTAAATCAGGTTGAAGATTGAACCCAGTACCCCACTCCACGATGGACCCGTTTTACCGGCTTTATCATTATATTGTTCACACCTATAGTGTGTTTGCGCTTCGGAGTGCGACGCGATTGACAAGTGCTCACAGCAGTGCTCACAGCACATCAAACTTTAATACTGTTTGAGATAACCCGCTTATAGTGCAACAATAATATGTTTATTAGCCGTATCTCATAAAAATAAATTATCTACTGAAGCCATATGAAAAAAAAAAATGCCAAGTGCAAAGATCACCAAATTTAGAAAGTGCTGATGATATCACAGATTGTAGACTACGCAGCATAATAGAAGATATAATACTCATGATTATTATAATCATGACTTGCAAATTACTTGGAAGAGTTTTGATTATTGGCAACTTATTTGAGTGATAATGAATCAAAATGTCAGTAGTTTCCTTTGTCCTGTTATCAATACCTGTCAGCCGGTTTAGTTTTTTTAGTTGATATCATTATAATTAGAAACAAATTGAACAGCAAATAAATGATTTTTTTTTTTGTCGACAGTAGTATAAATCTATAGTCCTGCAAGAGGTAGTTCCTATGTAGCAGCAGAAATCTGATTGGGGGGTATTATATGTAAAGAAAGCCTTGCAGGATAAATATCAATCTGTAAGCCTCATACAACTGTCATAGCGGGGAGGTGGAAAAGTATATTATACGAATAGGTTCTATTTTGCTTTCGGGTTGCGGTCGCTCCTGATCTAGCCAGAGCTGGCCGGTCATTTTCAGCGGCTAACGATCCCATTACTTGGCATAAATATCGAAAGCCCTGTCGACCCCGAAGGGGGAACTTCACGTCTTGAATTTTGACGATAAAGGCTCTCGACTTAGGTGAGCTCTGTTATCATGGAGACATAAACCAGCTCCAAGATGGCATTCAAGAGGATCTTAGTGCTTGCAGTGACTGAAATAAGATATCAGCAATGAACCAAAAGCCAAGGAGAAATATGGATTGAGTGAAAGCAGCAACATTAGTAGAACACATCAGTGAAAGTTTGAGGAAAATCGGAAAATCGAAAGTTATGAATCTTTAAAGCTTTAGTGTTGGAACCGCAAAACTTCAATTTTCTAACAGATTGAAAGAGCACTTGACTAACCGCTTTCAGAAAGTAGGGGGAATAATTCAGTATCAAGTTGATGGAACGTGTAATTTTCATGAAAAGTGAATTTTTGTGGAATTCTCTTTATATTTTCTTTATATTGTTGTCCACACATGACGTCATAACCTCTAGTAGTCTCCTCACATACAGGGGTTCCAACACCAAAACTTTAAAAAAATCATAACTTTTGTATCGATTGTCCGATTTTCCTCAAACTTTCACTGATGTGTTCTACTAATGTTGCTGCTTTCACTCAACCCACATTTCTCCTCGGGTTTTGGTTTCCTTTTATAGCTTGCATTCAGTTTGAGAGTTATGACCTAGCTTCCATTTTCCGTAGGCAAAACCCTTTATCATTGTAAAATAATTACTTGAAAATGTCTGCATCATGAGAAGCAACATGCGCTAAAAGTACCTCACAGGCATGACAAATATATTTGATTGTAAAGATAAAGATCGATGGATTGTTGACATGACCACTAAAAGAAACTGTCTCATTGTATGGTTGAAGGCGAATGAATGATTGAGGTCGCATGATGGCATTTAAACATCTTACACATAATATAGCCTGACCTTATCGCTTCACGACTAGTAAACATTGTTGCGATATGATAGTTTGAGGAGCGTCGGCGGCACATAAGAACTCAAATCAAGGATTTATCACATATAAGTAGACCTACTGTTTAATTCAGTAACCGTTACGATCACCGTCTAATTATAGGAATGTGGGACGACAGTTTCTATCTAGAGGAGCTGTTGGCCTCAGTCAAACTTAAACACCAGAGTGAAACAGTATAGGAGCGCTATTGAATAAAAATAAAAAGCGTAGGCTCGTAATTGTTTCGCAACAAACTGACATGTAAGCAGAATATGTGGTCGGTATGGTGTTGGGTTGCGCTGTATTACTCTCCCCCCAAATGGATTATTCACGTCATCGATTGCCCGTGATAGAATCCTAGGCAGTATCTTCGTAAAAATGCAATGCATTGAATTATGAGAGAATTAAGCTCGATTTGAGCTTGTTGAATACACTTCTTGTTGAAATCAAAACAACCTGAAATTATATGTTTTGAGCGATGACAAACAATTTAAGCGCCGTGGTATAAAGACACTCACTGGCGTCATACACCCAGCATGATGACGTCAAAATTTGCCATCTTAATTTGTCACTGTATATAACGTCACTGCGCAGAAATTTTTTGATAATTGATTCCCAATTGTACAATAACAGTTATATTTTCACATTCCTTGTGTGTGTGTGTGTGTGTGTGTGTGTGTGTCTCACTTTCTATCTATCTCAACGTTCTTTGCCCCAAACATGGCAGAGAAAGTGATATCCTTATCGTATATCAAGAAAAGAGTCTCAAAGAGAGAGAGAAAAAGAGAGATAGTTTATATCTTTCGAGAAATTTTTGAACTTTTAGGACGTTGCATCTTCAAGTTTGAGATATCAGAGACAAGGTGTCCAAGGCGAATGTATGAGTTACCTTATGAATACCATGTCAGCTTTCAAACACCATTCTAATAGTATTCATTATTATTCTTCCCGTTTCTGGGCACAGGTATGACAGGTGTAATGCTGCACCCGTACCCCTCCCCCTTGACTGTTCAGTCTAACTGTTGTGACAGAAAGAAAACAAAAGAGAGATATGACATTCAGCTTTATATGCCATTGTTCTTCAATAGCAGTCGACAAATCTTAAGATTCACTCTTTGTTAATGCCACAAGGTGAATCTGAGGGGATTATTCTTTTTAATGCCTTTAAGGCAGTTAGCGTATTTTAGGTGTGTATGCGTTTGTTTAATGGAACCACTGCAAAGGCGTTTAGTACATTAGAACAAAAATGTCGTTTATACACAAACAACGAGAGTCATAAAATGCCTCTTTAAACTGGCTTCTGAATTGCTGCGCAAATAGGCCCGGTGATTTATCGCTTCTGACCAATGACTTAATTGCTCCTTATCGCTTCCACATCCTACCGCGCCTTCCAAGACAAACGCCCCTGGTGGCGCTGTCCATAAATACCAATGTTAAACCAAGGATTGTGACAGGTTTTTTTTTTTTGTTGTTGTTGTTGTTGTTGTTGTTGTTGTTGTTGTTGTTGCTTTTATTTTACATTCACTTACCCCCATTGATTCATTAATGTAAGTGGATGTGATATGACTCCAATATATTATGGTTTTCAATATCTCAAAGGCAAAGGATTATAAAGTATAGATCTGAGTGAGCTGTATGCCACTTCAAACATTATTTCAGACAAATTAATGTCGCATTATGCAGATTGCGTGTTACACCATTACATGCGTGATATTGTTGATTTAAAGAATCGCCATTTCCATGAAAAAGCAACCTCCCCAAAAGTCTAGTCATCGTAGACTACCCAATACAAAGGCCAAAATAAAGTGATCAAAACCGTGATGTATTCACTGAGAAAAAGAAACAGTATATAATTACAGCGAACAGTAACTTGCGCATGAGTCATGTCTAAACTTAGTATGTGTCTATAGTATATTTATGAAACTAAATTTGATTCAGATCAACGCGCGTCATCTTTCTATCGTAGGAACGTTGAAGCCTGTAATTACGGCTTGCTTTCTTTTTGCTCTTGGCAGCTTTTCTCCTTTTTTTTCTTGCAGCCAGGAGACGTATTTCTTCCAATTCCCTGTTCCAGTCGTATTCTGAGCTTTCCTTCCTCAAATTATTGAAATGTGCTAATTCATGTCAAACACGTCACTGCAGCTGTAAAGACAGAGAATTGCGAAACCACAAAGTATGATTACAGCTAATCCCCCCCCCCCCTCTGATTTCTTTTTTTTTTTCTCTTCAGATGAAGCGGCTACTTTAGCAACATGGAGGGAAATCACTTGACATCGATAACAACCATGGCCAAGCTTGTTCTTGCGCTGGGCATCTTGCTGCTTCTGTCTTGTTCGTCCACTGACTCACATCCCGTCATACAAACGCTAGCTGGTAAAGTGCAGGGTATAAAGAAGCAGATCTTGGACAAAGAGGTCTGGGCGTATCTTGGAATCCCTTTCGCCGAACCACCTGTAGGCAACAGGAGGTTTAGGAAACCTGTCGCCAAGACACCGTGGGAGGGCATCCTTGACACCAGCAGGTACGGGTTCGCCTGCCACCAGGTCATCGACACGTCGGACCCGGGCTTCCGCGGGATAGAAATGTGGAACCCCAACGTCAATCTGAGCGAGAATTGCCTGACACTGAATGTTTGGGTACCGGCGAAAGAGCACAACGATTCACTCCCGGTGATGGTTTGGATTTACGGTGGGGGGTTCTTCGCTGGTTGCGCCTCTTTGGACGTCTACAACGGTGAGGTTCTCTCGACCACTGAAAATGTTATAGTAGTCACGCTGAATTACAGAGTAGCATCTTTTGGGTTCTTGGCCATGGGGGATTCCGACGACAACGCCCCGGGTAACATGGGTCTATTCGATCAGAACCTCGCCCTTCATTGGGTGAAGGACAACATCGCTCGCTTTGGTGGCAATCCAGACATGATGACGCTTTTTGGAGAGAGTTCCGGTTCAGTCAGCGTCAACCTGCACATGCTATCGCCGATGAGTCGCGGGTTGTTCTCTCGGGCGGTCCTTCAGAGCGGCGCGTCCGTGGCGCCCTGGGCTGTGATCACCAAGGAGGAGGCCCTGAGACGCGGCTTGCTCTTGGCCGAGAGGACTGGGTGCTACACACCTTACGGATATGAACCCGACGCGCGAAAAATCAACGAAATCATCGATTGCCTCCGCCGCGTTCCGCCAGAGAACATCACTGCAAATGAGTTCGTGGTCGAAGGCACGTACATATTCCCCTTTGTGGCGGTGGTGGACGGAGAATTCTTGACAGAGACACCAACGGCAGCCCTGATGCGTGGGGCTTTTGAGGAGATGACTGTAATGGTTGGCACCAATACCAACGAGGGATCGTTCTTCATGGTCTACTATATGCCAGGATTCGATAAAGACACGGAGAGTCTAATCAACAGAACTCAGTTTTACGATCACATCGCCATAGCCATACCGTCCATGAATAACTTTGGGCGCGACGCAATAGCTTTCCAGTACACGGACTGGCTGGACCCCAACAATGAGGTCATTTTGCGCGACAACACTGAGGCGTACGTCGGCGACTACAACATCGTCTGCCCAACGCACGAGTTCGGCAGGTACCACGCCAGTGCGCACAACAAGGTGTACGCCTACCACTTCGACCAGCGGGCGATGAACAACGAGTTCGCCGAGTGGATGGGCGTCATGCACGGCGACGAGATCGCGTTCGTCTTCGGCCAGCCACTCCGACCCGATTTCGGCTTCTCTGCGGACGACGCCAGACTGAGTACGAAGATGATGAGATTGTGGGGGAACTTTGCGCGGACCGGGTAAGTTATCGCGAAATTTCGCGAGCGTCTTCAAGTCTTCATAGAATACCAGCGCATTGTATGAATTCTAAGAAGTACAAAGAACATACATGCGGTCATTTTTAGGCTTTTACTGTGTTTTGTTATAATAATTCATACGTGACAATTGATATGTCGAGGCACAAGCCGTTGTCAAATTGGCAATGCCGAAACGGTCCCGTCAGGAAATAATGGGATTAAGTTGTTCCAGTAAAATGTATTTAATCATCTTTGAAGAAAGGCCAACAGCAATTCATTTCTTAAAATGGATGTGTAATGTGTGAAATAAGTGATGGTAGGAGTATATACGTTGACGATGTAGTGTAAATGACTTTAGTCAATAACTAACTGCCAGTGGTAACGGCTGAATTTCACTATCAATATCTTGTTTCTTCAAAGTAAATAGCAGTGGGAAAATTGCGAACATTTGTAAGAGTGTCTATGGTAATATACCACTCATGCCGTCATTTTTGTTTGCTACTCCCCTCAATGTAACTCTATTCCAATTCATGAAATGGTGTTAACTTGCAACTTCAAAATAGATTCCGAAAATTCTGAAAGGGGAATAGTGTCTATGGTAACATATTCGTGTCTTTATTTTTGTTTCTAACACTCCTTAATCTAACTCTTTTGCAGTTCATGAAATGTTTTAACACTCCATAAAGAGTACCAGAAATTATCCTTAGGGCCTACCTCCATGCGTGAAAACAGCTTGTCCAATGATAGTACAATGTCATCCAAACTGCTCAGGGATCCCAATATCAACGAGGACGAGACTGCAGACGAAGTAGAGTGGCGTTTATTCAATCAGAGTGCTCAGTGGGTGTATCTGCTGAAGGATACGACGGTTGACAGCCCAAAATCCTATATATGGGACCGAGCAAATTACTGTGCGTTCTGGTGGAAATATGTACCGTACCTCAACACACAAACAGGTAGGGAATTCTATGTGAACATTTCCCGTACACTAATAATCACACGATTGCATTTAAACATTTTTTTTTCCTTTTTAAAAAAACAAAGTATAGCAATGTGTGCGTACATCACATTAATACATAGACAAATATTCGTGATTAACGCATATCTCATGAAGGGTATAGACAATATCCATACGTTCACCCAAAGTCAAAAAGATTATATTTTTTTCTATTCACGCTGTATTTGTATGTGTCGTCTGACTTTTTTATGTGGTTGCTGAATTCTGCATTCATACAATAATAATTGTTTATTTCTGAGTGAGGTAGGCCTATATAAAATCCCCCAAAGCAAAAGAAAAGACCAATCCAAGACTTCACTTGCAAATTCTTATGAATGATTATCACTCATTGTTACACTATCTATAATGTTTGTATGTGTAAAAAGAAAACAACCTTTTGCATTATTATACAATGTACTTCAACATTTTTCTTTTTTATGTGTTTAATTGTTCTTGCGTTGCCAGCAAACATTGACGAAGCAGAAAGACAGTGGAAAGAGGAATTTTACCAATGGAGCACAAAGTATATGGTTGACTGGAAGGCAGAATTTAATCACTATATGGATAAGAAGGAAACCGGATGTTCCAGTGACAACAGTCAGCACGTAGAGTACCCATGATGCCATTCCGCGCGTCGATGGAGTAACTCTGGAGTACTTGTAGAGGAGTAACTTATGTCGTCGGGCAACACAGTGAAGTGTGTCGTACTCCTCGACGAAAGAGGGCGCGTTTCATGTTTCTTTGGAGTTTCCAAACTGTACTCTGGAATGAATTTGCAATATTTTTTTTGATTGACTGACTTATATCATCATGATTAGGCAGCTGTTGCGGTTACATAGAAGATAGATGGAGACGGAGGGAAGGTTGATCTAGTGGGAATGAACATGGTTGAACTCCGGGATAAAATCACGTGATGTAAAACCCAAGTTAGAGTTAGTTTTTTTTTTTTTTTGTCTCTACTTGAATTTACAGGGAAGCATCATTGTAATGGACATTCATGCGATTCCACCAAAAAGAAAAAAAAAATGATGAAGTTTAAACGAACATGCGTGGCATGCATAGATAGCGCATTATCATAGGAACTGATTATCCCAAACCCAAGGAAGAAGGATAAGAACAATGATAATGCTAATAATGCTAATGCTAATGCTGATAATGATAATAATAATAACAATAATAATAATGAAAATAATAATGATGATAATATTACTATCATTACTATTACTATTATTATTGTTGTTGTTGTTATCATCATTATCTTTATCATCATCATTGTTAGTTTTACAGCAAGGTCATTTGGTAAATGCTTACTAAGTAAAAAATCATAAAGAAAGAAAAAAGATGGAGCACCATCAATGAATTGATTTAGTGCAGACAATACTGACAGAAAAATTTTACTGCATGGGTAAAAGATCGATTCGAAGACTGCGTGAGAGACTAAATGAATAAAACCAATTCACGTCAGATTAAAACACACTTCGCATCAGTTGCATGACGGATAGACGTAGAATGAGCTTATTAATGGCGAGAATTGATATTAGCATTTTGTGATTGTTTTGTACTATTTTAGTTTTATTTCGTTATGAAGATTCTATTGAAATATCTAAAGAGGGAATTTCGGGAATGTTTGTTTTTTCTGCTTGACATGGTTTGGGAAAATTCTGAAGCTGTAAAAACGACGGACATTTTCCAATACTTTGACAAATACTCTCATCTTACGTTTTGGCATTGATTGATTTATTGGCACTTTATGAAAACACATCTGGTTTCCTTTACTCTTACTTGTTATGATTTTATTTTGAGAAGAGTACTGGATATCAATCTACTTCTGTTCCGATAAACAGAAAGTTATTTGTAAATACATCTTTTATATTTACTGCAACATTGTATTATACCCATCATTCAGGTCTATTCAACAATGAACATATTTTGGCAGCTTTCCCCTGCAGTTGTTTAATCCTTGACAGTATAGACAAGCAGCATTCATAAAGTTAAAGATCATTGAGTTTTTGAATCCATAATTGCTCTCTTTATTATTCGAAGTCAAGGATTACTCGTCCTATTTAGTGAATGAAATATAAAATATGTTCGTCACTAACCCAAACGATTAGCAAGCATCAGATTTCAAAATATCACTTAAAGACGCTGGCGTCACTCTCGCTCCAACGGCTTTACTTTTGTGCTCCTCTGACGTCACATTACGTCACGAGCAGCACGTCCAGCGCGTCGCCATGATTTCTGGAGCTAACAGCTGGCAGAACTCTGGAATCTCTCGAGTCATTCATTTGGTCGTCTGCACCGTGTACGAATCAGTCTCAGTAAAGTTGCCCTTGTTCCTTATATTGTGGATAATATTTCGATTATCATAATCTATTTGTAGATTAAACTACCCAAGAGCAAACCTAACGATGAAAGAAAAAAAATATTTTGAAACATAGAGTTGGTTGGAGGGTCTGTAGTTAGCTCTGTATGGACAAGCCCTCGGATTTTCAGCAAAGAAGGTTTTATGGAATCCATACTTTAGGGCTTTTTACACTTGTAAATTTTTGCTTAGCCCCGGACCAACGGTGGGGCTAAGGGGGGGGGGGGGGGGGGGGGGGGGCCTTAGCTCCACCGTTGGTACGGGACTATCCTTAGCCCACTTTCTGTTTACACTCGTTTTTGCCAAAGTGGGCTAGCCCCACCGATAGTACGGTACTATCTGGCCCTGCAAAATAGCAGGGGTTAGCACCGCAATTACGGTGCTAGCACCGCAATTGCGGTGCCAAGCAAGTGAGTGTAAACAGAACGAAAAAATAATCCTGGGCTAAGCGACGGAGACGAAGTCCGACCCTCACTGACCAATCAGAAACGAGGTAATCAAGTGCTGCCGGTGCGTGCGTGTACGTGTACAGTACACAGCGTAATTATGAATATTCATGTGGTTTGGAAAGTCCGGGGCTAAGAAATACGAGTGTAAAAAGGTCAGGTTTCTCCTTAGCCCCGGACAAGAGATAGTACGGGACTAATTGGCGAGTGTAAAAAGCTGAAAAATTTGGTACGGGACTAACGATAGTCCTGGGTCAGAGAAAGTCCGGGGTTAAGAAACACAAGTGTAAAAAGCCCTTATGATTTTGATATTGGACGTGATGCAGATATTGTAAATGATACGTAAGTGGAGAAGAAGTTTCTAGAACAAGAAGTGACGACTAACGTTATAGTAATCAAGAAATCAAGAAATACATGGCAGAGAGAATGTAGTATTATTTGTTACAGTCGGAAACTAATCTCTCATTTTTTCCCACACATCAATATCTATGTCATGATAATAATAGTACAACATTGAGTATTTTCTCGATACTCATATTGTCGCACAGTTTGAATCACATTCGTACATAAACGTGGAAGAATGACTATAGCGATATAGAATGCATTTTCATACCTTAATTCTTCATGATATTTGTCATATAATACTGTATAGTTGATTGGTGAACATGTGGTCATTTTCTACACAACTGTCCTATTTTGTACATGCAGTGATTCAGTAGCCAGTCTTGTATATAAATGCTTATTATGCAACGATATATATCGAGTATTCTGTTCAACCTGCAAATAATTAGAGTATACTTCAAAATGTCAATAATGTACATAGAATTATTGTAAAGAGAGATGTCGTCCATATTGATATATTTATCATCGCAGTATAGTGTATGCTGATGTCGATTGTCGTATGTTGTCGTAATGCATGAATTGTCAACCTACAGCTGGAGTGTAAATCAATCTGCCGTTGGAAATATTTCTTTTCGGGCTGAGAGTTATCCACCACTGTAATATACAAAGCAGGTATTTACCCTGTTATACTGTGCAAGCAGTGATAACGAATATAGAATGATTTGTTGCAATATGGTTGAGGTATGAACGTTCGGTCTTCTTTAAATGACACAAACTCAACATATTACGCTTTTATACCAGGTAGAATGAATTTCTGCATAATTATGACGATTAGGCTATTTCAAGAGCTTCTGTAATATTTTTGAATATTTCAAAGCAAATTCAGTTAGCTAATTTAAGATAACGATAAAGACATTTTTACTCGAAAAGTATTTATTATGCAAACCCAACTTGATGAAAGATGTATTAAATGAAATGTGTGAGATATATACAAGATGGAGATTGGACTGTGTATGAACTAAAAACACAACAACAACAGAACACTGTTATCTACCGTCCTTAACTACGTGTACTTATGATG
This sequence comes from Diadema antillarum, assembly GCF_040938485.1. NCBI lineage: Eukaryota > Metazoa > Echinodermata > Echinoidea > Diadematoida > Diadematidae > Diadema > Diadema antillarum. The sequence goes on along the minus strand of NW_027271355.1, from coordinate 839,585 downwards.
AACGTGATAAATGTTGTGATAATGTTTAAATCATCCAGCTATATTTTATATCTATTCTATGGAATAATATCCATGCATTGCAACTGTAAGGGTCGCTTCTTCATCTCATCTCCCAACACTAGGGAGCTTTAGATTTTCACGACGCGGACGTTCAGCGGGAAAAAAAAATGTTCTACGCATGCGCAAATTTGCTTATGAAAAAAAAAAATCGTTTCCCCGTCGTCTGAGTTTGCATTGTGTGTTCTGGGCAAAGGCGTTCTATAGTGATATAGAACCTCTCGTTCTGGGCCATTTTTGCGTCCGCTCAAATTCACACTAGAGAGAGCGAGTTGATGCAATTATTATCCTGTGGGGGCGCCATTTAATTTGTGTAGGCTGCGTCCTTGCGTAATGTAAAGCTACTTTGCAACACGACGCCAGGCAGGGAGAGAGGAGGATGTCCAACGCAATCGTCGTCTTAACTTCCGCGTCGCAAATCTAAACCTCCCTAATATGATTCACGAGATGTCCTGAATGGTGTAAAAAATATTGATGGAATTAATCATGTAATATAATCATATCTATTTTCTGAAGTTTTTGCAATGAAGTGGAGGTATAAAGGGCAAGTTGAAAAACTACCATTCACAACATGCCACGGAAAACTCGGAATTACGAACCTTTTTTTTTTCAATTTCCCGAGTAACGAATCTTCGGAATAACGAAACTTTGTAATAACGATCCTAATTTCATTTTCGGAATTACGAATCCCCTTTTTTTAAATTTTCGGATTAAGAACTGTAACCATTATGCCAGGACCCTCATGTCATTGCATGTAAAGTTGTGGCAACACTGACGAGGCTACCCGTAGTAAATAAGATCTTAGTATTTATGTATCTATATTCTATTTCTGTAGCATATATTTGATTCTATGAAAGAATGCTGTAACACAAAATCACCTTGTGCCGTTTTCGAGGAATCATGCTTTGCACTTCTTTTATTAAAGGATTGGAAAACAAGTAAACAAACAACACGATGAACAATTAAACACTATTTCTCGCTGATTTTGGACGGCTATGAATGTGGTAAATGTAAAGTTTCATGATTTTAAGTGGACGATGAGGAAGGCTAATGAAAGTCCAGGAGCAGTCCAACATAAAAAAAAAGATGATAAATTAATTGTAAGGAGAGCCTACTAGAGTACCTCCCCAAAGGGAATAATAATGTTTGTAGTACAAAGAATGATATTTAAAAAAGTATGGAATGGAAACATTTTGAAGCGATTATAGAGAGAAAATAGAAGATATGAATGAATTGTTTGTTACGCCATTGATAGAGACAAAACAAAGGTAATAGTACTATCTTTATACTGTTGATGATAATGTAGCTGTAGGTTAAAGAAATATATGTATCTCTCACCATTATTTCTTCATGACGCCGAGACTAGTAGATAGCTTATTGTTCTTCAGATCATTGCCATGCTGAAAAAAAAAAAACCGGCTTTGATATTGTAAACTTTGGATATTATCATCACGTGTTGTTTTAATTCTCGCGTAGTTCATTTTATATACGATTTTATATTGATAAATGTTTGCTAGAGTGTTCCTTTTCCAACATGAAGGGTGAGCATGTGTTGTGAAATCTATTCTCCTTTGTCAACTGATTGAATATGGAATAAAATCAAAAGAAGAAGTTTTATTATGTTTTGATGCTGCCCTAATGACGGGAATATCTTCCGGTGTGTACGCGTATATCGTGAATCTAAGTGATGATGGTGTGTTTCAATAACTCAAATTGTTAGTTCTGTCACTCAAATAGAAAATCCCATGTACGTCTCTTAATTTTTGGTCTATTCTTTCTCATGATTTTATTGCCTGCGAAAGTACAACGCAATAATATTGAAATTAGATTTCTTTGATTTTGAATCTACTATATTCGATGTTGATTAAAATGTAGGATATTTGTTCATATGTTTACATTATTGCGATTAACCCTCGAAAACCAGATATGTATATATTATATTTATATGATATCATACACACACACATATATGTATATATATATATATGTATATATATAATGGTATATATATATATATATATATATATATATATATATATACATGTGTGTGTGTGTATGTGTGTGTGTGGGTGGGTGTGTGTGACTACGTGCAGATTATGAGAAAAACAAAGAGAGGGGAGAGAGAAAAGGTGAATGAATAAAGCTAATGTGATGCTCTGGACTTGTCGACAGGAAGGATGAGGGAACGATGTCGTCATTTTGGAGGAGGGGGAGCAGATTAGCGGAGTGATGATTGGTGGATTGCACAAACGGGGAACCGAGAGAAGTAAATAGGTTTGCGGTTACCATGGTTACTGGAGGTTGACAAGGGACGGGAAATTACTACACTGTGGTCATTATGGAATTGAAGCAGCCCAAATAAAAACACACGATTAATGGAATAACACAACCCAAAATTGTTATATTTCAATCCGCTCAAATCTGAAATGAAATGAAATCAAATCAAATCAAATCAAAACAAACGACATGAATGAATGAAATGAAATGAAGTCAAATGGAATGATATGATATTAAACAAAATGAATTTATGAGAAGGGCAATTTTTAAGTTTTGATATATGCATGGGTGGGGCACGACACTTGTGCTCTTATAATTTGCGCCTATATGCCTGACTGGACGAATACTTTGTGTCAAATTCTTTCTCAGCGACGGATAAGGTATACCAAGAGGTGAATTGAAACTGCCATCGCTATTCACAACCTGTTGTATGCATAATCACTGGACTTCAGAGATTGTGGTTTCGAGGGGATTAATGTGTCAGAATTCTTTTTTTAGCAAGGGATAGGGCCTACCAACAGATGTATTTAAAATGCCATCGCTATTCACAACCTTTTGTATGCATTAACTCTGGAGCTCTAGATAGTGGTTTCGAACCGTGTTAATTCTTTCTTTTGTTGCTCTTCATTGTGGGTACTTTATCCGGAACAATAAAGGGTATTATCTCCAGGCCCAAGTCTTTTTTCACATCACCCAATATTATGGTTGCGCTGTTTTGGACGTTGTCTTATTTAGACTTTAGAGAAAACAGCTGGCAAGACTAGGCTACTTGGGGATCATTCATACAGAACGTCCAGAGTCAATAAAAGAGATGCAACCCCCGGATGGTCGGGTGGAATTCTCCCTGATGGTTGCCATGAATGGACGTGCAGCACAATCCCATAACAATACCACACATCACAGGAACAAACACACTCACCACCACCATCCACACAACTAGGTCCCATATTTCCTTGGTTATATGCATGGAAGGTGAACTCAGGTGAGCAAGGGTACAGCATCAGTTCAGTAATCCTTGCATTTATACAAATATATTTCAATCTGGTAGTCCTATCAGATTATGGGTCTTATCAAATGCATGTAAGTTGCTGGTTAATACCAAGAAAACAAAATCGTAAACTACATACTTAAACAACAACAAAAATAAGTGAATATCAGAATATGAATAACCAAGAGTCATTTTGAGTTTTTTGACACATATCATAAATGATATTCTGCTGAAAATTTCTTGCGCAACAGGTGTAATCTATAAGATAAGACAATTTGTCACCATTACGGATTTTATTCCACATCTATAATGCCACAATAATATATTGCCGCAGTTATCATACTATACAATGATCTGGGACCAATGTGCAAACTATTATTGAATCGTGTATACACACTAGTATAAGAAAAGGTCATTACGTGCAATAACAAACTCTCTCCCGACAGCACCTTCTCATGCAACCTCAAGTTGACCTCTGTTTAAAAAAGCTCTTGCTTCTTACTATATTTGACATAAACTACAAGCCGCTTCATTTATGTATACATACACTCACAATTTATTACCTCTATATTCGATAACATGTTATGATATATGAGAGATGTACATTTATATAACACTAGACAGAATGATGATTTATTTTTACCTCTACTTATAGATACGTTACCTCGTATACCTCTGTTAAATACCAAGGAGTAGGACCTACATGTTTGGAATTTTGTGCCTGAAGAAATGAAGTAATGTCCATCTCTTGTCTCTTTTAAACGTAATTTGATGAATAACTAGTATCCGCTGAACTTTAACCAAACTGTTGTTCATTGTCTGGAGTATGTTTCAATTCCCGTCATAATTTGCCTGTTTTTCTCTCTTGAAAGTAATTTCAAAATGTACAAATCTCAAGTAGAAGCCCAGCCGTAGAAAGACCAATGGCCTCTGCTGACTCCTCCGTATCATTCTCTCTTAGAATTCCATTTTTCTTCTCTCCCCCTCTCTTATGTTTAGTATCGTTTTTGTTGTATTTGTTATTTTGCAATCCAGCGTAATGTTATGTTTCACTTTCGTTCATCTTTGCATTTTCATGAAAATTTGGGAATAAATGAAAGGAAATATTTCTTTAATAAAGTCACATTAAAATCAAAGAAAAAGTAAGTGATTACGTCAAAGAGAAAAAAAAACAAGCTCATCATTCATTAATTTCAGATAAATACAAAATCGTATCGTGAATCGTATTGACTTGATGGAAAAGGTGAATTGATAAGCAGCAGGTAAATATCAAATGGCAGTAGTGTAATCATACCTGTATCATCATCCAAAAAATTAATCAATACCGCTAACAGGCTTAAGATGAATACCATAAGAACATCAAAATGTCATATCAACAGAGACTCCAACCCAAAGCACCTTCTGATCTGGAGATTCTCCCGCCTGAAACCCCTAGCAAACGGGAGATCGACTCCAAGTTGATGTGTGCGAAGCGCGAAGGTCCTAGGGTTCTAGATGCTCTCTGGTGCTATCTAAGGCTTATATTTTCAACATACAATAGCAAGTTAAGTAAAAAAAATCCTTTCCAACGGGAGACACAGAGCCAGGGCGGGAGAAATTAAATCTCAGGCAGGAGAACGGGAGATATTGCAAAAATGGGTTTTCGGCGGGAGATCTCCCATCGAAAACCGGAGAGTTGGAGTCTCTGTATCAATTCACCAAAGACGAAGCGATCAGTTATACCATGAGCGAGGAGTAAGTAGGCCCTACGTAGACTTATAAAAACAAAATCGGGAGCCATTGAGTCATGGAGCCATCGAGTAATGGAAACGATGCATTGATGATGGCACATTCGTGCTCTGCGTTTGATAAACACCAGCTTGTCAAATTGTAATAATATAAGTGATGTCTTCTCGAAACCTCACCATGCCCCCTGCACAACACGGTGTACACCTGCGAGGCGGGCTTCACCTATGATAGACCGACAGAGGGACCGAGAACAGAATGAGCGCTCGTAAAGAACTCATCCATCTTGATGACGGCTGGTTGAAGATTGGACACGCTCTTTTTATGATGTATGCCAACATTTCATTCAATTTAGTGACATGACAACATTAAAGCAGAGCAAACAGCCCCGCGTTCGTTCGGTTTGTTTGCTTGTATGTGAATTTAGACAAAGCCATGACTGGGGAGAGAATTGGGTGGAGGGAGGGAGAAAAGGAGGGAAGGAAGGGGAGGGTGTTGCTTGAAGGGCAGCAACATTATAGAACACATCGGTGACAGTTTGAGGAAAATCGGACAATCAATTCAAAAGTTACGAATTTTAAAGGTTTTTGTGTTGTAACGACTGGATAAGGAGACTACTTCAGTTTATGACATCATGTGTGGACAATGATATAAAGAAAATGTAAAGAAAATTCGACATACTCTCACTTTTCTAGCTTAATGAAAAAGCACTTGACTACCCTCTTTTATTTTCATTTGAATAATCAATTTTTGTGGACTTCTTCTTCTATATTCTGTATGTTGTTGTCCATACATGACGTAATATTAGTCTCCTTATCCAGTGATTACAACACCAAAACTTTAAAGATTCACAATTTTTGCATCGATTGTCCGATTTTCCTCAAATTTTCACTGACATATTCTACTAAAGTTGTTGTTTTCACTCAATCTACATTGCTCCTTGGGCTTTTTTTTTCCTTTAAATTCGAGACACGCGTCATGACATTGTACAGCAAAGACGTAATGTGTAAACTCCCCTACTAAGTGAAGAAAGATTGCACGTTCATGTACGTTCTCTTCATAACTTTTTTTTTCGGTTTTGATAACGAACTAGTGTCCATATACGATCATAAACTGTGACCATTACGGACGAGTACAACATACATTATGCATTTATTCGAAGTTCGCAGGATAGCGTAGGGGAAAAAAAGCTTTAAAAAGAAAAACAAAACACATTCACACTCACACACACAAAGAAAAAAATGTGGTGTGATTTTTCTGGCAGTGTTATTTTCTATGATTCAGTGAATACCGAGGTGAACAAATATATGTATATGTTATATATATATATATATATATATATATATATATATATATATATATAATCATATATATATATAAATATAAATATATATATATATATAATTATATATATACATATATATATATATATATATATATATATATATATATATAGTGTGATGATGTTGATACTCGTAGCGTACGCCTCTGTCATCTTAGGACGAATCATAGTTGAGACAATGTAGACGACAAAAGATGTCGCCGGCTTCATGCGACATCTTTTGTCATCTACATTGTCTCGACTATATAAATATATATATATATATATATATATATATATATATATATATATATATATATATATATAACTTACAAATATGTATATATATATATATATATATATATTACAAATTGGGTTTGCGGTGAGGTATATGTCTGTGTTAGCAGCTCAGCAAATGTCTTCCTTCAGTAAGAAAAATGCACAAACCCGCAGCAAAGAGGACACTATGGTGAAGTGACATGTAACGTAACGTAACGTAGCGTTTTACGTAACGTATTAAATCGTCTCAGACTAAGAATTGCGAGAAATCTTATGCCGACTGCTGGTAATTTAGCTCAATCGGTAGCGCGTCAGTCTCCCAATCCCCATTACCCGGGTTCCATTCCCCCGAGTCTAGCTGAGCAATGTTGTGGGTAATCATACCTTCCCCTCTAGCAAGAGGCAAAACACTCTGTCCCTCGATCAGATGGGACATAATAATGGAGGTGTCGTGTGTGAGAGAATAACAACTCACGCACGTAAAAGATGCCGCTTCATATATTCATCGCAAAGAGCAGGATGCATAATCCGGTGAAGTGGTCTGGCCTCACATCCAATTGGACTTTACATGGAAGACCAACTAGTGCAGCTGAACTATGGGCTATCCAGCCATCTTCTAAGGTGGAAAATGAAACAAACAGAAGCCCATTGATATTTGTTTTACGTTGTCCCCCATCCCCTCACGTAGGAGCTCCCACACCATTGTTCGCATTTCTATTCTTATCGTGCTTCGATGCGCATCGACAGTTCTTTGTGTTGGTTTCGCCATTTGCGGCGTCGGCATTCTCATAGAATAAACGGAGCAAGGAGAAGGGGTAGACCAACGTGTAATGTGCGGAAGGTTGAGGTGAAAGTAATTCGCTGCGATACTATAGCAGGCGAGTGACTGAAATGTACCCCTTGAGTCCTTGTGAATCATGGTTTAATTCACTGGATGATCCACTGGGACCATGTGGAAGGGATCACGAGTTCATTTTGACTGATAAACACACTATTTCGGAGAGATGATGAGGTTGAACGAGGCGTATGTTGCAGGAGATGTTGCGATGTGATCATGGTTTGCCCCGTAAGGATCTTGAGCTTCTAATTGATACTGAAGAGTTGATGTGACTGTTATTTACGCTGTGTGATTGGTGGTATTACTGTACAACGTGAGAGATCTAACCAGCATAATGACAATGACTATAGCGTCGGGAAGATGTCGTCGGCTAAACTTGTTTCAATGCTTGGTAAATATGTCGCTGGCATTTGCTATCTTCACAATGTTTTATATAGCCAGGGACTTTCTGTTCACTAAGAGAGGCCCCCTCGACTTTCGAGAAGTAAGCGGTACAGCGGCGGATAAGTTTGGGAAGAGGGATTCCACAGCCCCTCCCCTGCGTGAAGTCGAAGTGAATAAGACTGGTGAAAAAGCGAGTGACGAGAGATACAACGTGAATCTCGATAACGTAGGAAATGGGGACCATCTCAACAGTTCAGAAAACTATCCTTGGAAGGACGATCCCGGAGTAGGAGACGTGAATGACATAAGTGGTGAACAGAAAACCGAAGAAAATCCCCCGTTTATTGTTATCCTGGCGCAGTGGCGGTTCGGATCGACGATAGTCGGCGAAATCTTCAACCAAAACCAGAACATTTTCTTTCTTTTCGAGCCACTGTGGCTGGTCGACGCTCTGAGACGCAAGAACAGACTTCCTAAGGACTTCACATCTCCCGAAGTCCACAGCTACACCACCCAAACTCTTCGCGAAATCGCAGGGTGCAACTTCACCAGCGAGTTCGTAAGTCTCAGCAACTCTTGGGGAGGGACGAGCAAGAACCGCGCCATATGCGAGGTGGCCAACCCCACCACGGACTGCAAGGTACCAAACCCGCAGTGGGTCCGCAACCTGTGCTCGCAGTTTAAGGGTCGAATAGCAGTTAAGCTCATTCGAGCGGATTTGGATGATCTCAGGTCTCTCGTCGAGGACAGCGAGACAAATGTTAAGGTCATTCATCTCGTACGCGATCCTCGAGGTGCCGCGGCTTCCAGAATCCACTACTATTTCGAGGTCTACCCCGATCTGGTGAACCGACAACGACCACAGTTCGCCACGCTGGGTCGCCTAGCCCCTCTGGGTCTGAACAACATCACAGAGCGTCCGAAGGACTGTATTCCGAATATGTGCGGCTGGATTCGGAGGAATTTCCGCAGCTCGGCGAACGTGCCGGACTGGCTGCGGAGTCGATACTACCTCCTCCGGTACGAGGATTTCGCCGAGGCTCCGGTGCAAGTGGCCCAGGATCTGTACAAGTTCGTCGGCTTGCCTTTTCCGGCGTCGGTGAAGTCTTGGATAGTCGACAACACCAAAGTGGAAAATAGCGAAAAGGGCACTTTCGATGTCAAGAAGAACTCGCGGGCGATCGCCAGTCAGTGGATGTCAGACTTGAGCCAAGTCGAGATCGAGCAAGTCGAAGCTGACTGCCTCGATGTCATGGATGACCTCGGCTACAAGCGATATGCAGTTTTGACATCGTGACACAGCTGCGACTATACGAAGAGTCTTGCAATTCAACTTGTCTATCCATCTCTACTCTACTCATTACATTCGAGCTTGAATGAATGTTTTCATCGTAACGTTACGTGTTTCCGATCAAATCGAATCTAGATTGTGTTGAGTGCGTAGACAATCTTAAGGGAATTTCGTTCAAATTCCATTACACTGCAATTTCTATCGTGCGAGTACTGTTGTTCTGTCATTACTATGCATACAGCCTTGTATCTATATTATAAGTGAGTGTATGTATAGTATACCTTTACAAAGAAGGCCAGTCTAGCTCAGTTTTGGAATGGTATTGGGACAGATAGGAAAGTCTAGATCTATAGGGAATACTCTAGAGTTTCTAGACTATCAAGCCCATTGTTTTGTGTAATGATACTTAACATCAGAATGTGATTTGGATGATTTAACACCGTGATAATGTAAGCATTATTATCCTTTTGCCTTTGTCGCTCTGAGAACAGTATTTCTGTTTCTTAATTTGAATCACATTAATCATGGTCTGCTTACACGTGTACCTGTTTATGCTGCGTGATTGCACTAACCAAATGATGATTGAGATTCCATAATTTTGCTTTCCTTAATTGTCTGTTCGAATCCATGTTATCAAAAAGTTTTATAATCCTCATGTGGAAATATGTAAGGAATATATATAAATATATATATATATATACATATATATATACATATATATATATATATATACATGTATATATATATATATATATATATATATATATATATATATATATATATATACATGTATATAAACATGTTGCGAATTCACGTATTGGCTCCAATATGAAAGAATCAAGAAATAAACTAGTAATGCATTATTTCGCTAATAAAGAATGAGTCATTGTACTCAAATTTTCGGTGGCCTCCACCTTCCCGTTGAGAGGCCACCGAAAATCTGAGTACAATAAACTCATTCTTTATTGGCGAAAAAGTGCATTACTAGTTTTTTTTTTCTTAATTCTTCGTATGTACATATATTATATGTAAATATATTATATATATATATATATATATATATATATATATATATATATATATATATAATGAGTGTATGTGTGTGTGTGTTTTCGTATGTTTTGTGTATCAAACAGAATTCTAATTAAAAGAGCGAGGGAGGATTGGTCCATGCGCCTAACAAGGATGGAAAATCAGTACTTTCGTTTACAGGGAATATTTGTCGAACATAATCCTTATGTTATCTGTATATGGGATAAGTTTGTTTGCCTGTTGCATGCTAGGTAGCAATTCCTAACAATGCATTCCTATTCAACTTCTTAATAAGTAGAATAAGCAAAAAATCATAGGTATCTATAACATTATTGTCAACGTAAGTTGGCGACGCCACACTTTGTCAATATGATACAATGCCTAGCTGTAGCTAAATGATCGCAGTCACCGTTACAGTCATAATGTATTGATTTACGTTGACGTGTAACAGATTATCGCACTTCAGGTTCTATTCCCGCCTTTGAATTTGCAGGGATGATCTTTTGGTGGCATTCCTGTCACTTTTTACGCCCATGTAGAATGTTTAAAAAGTGTAAGCAACTCTGTGCCTCCTCGCACACATTGTTCGCGGGAGGATCTTGTCTGCTTGAATGTGCTCTGCGAATATTGATTCCCGCGAATGCCCGAAAGTGATCATGTGGTTCATATCGTGTATGGATCGATAGCGAAACGCGCGCACACGAATGATACGTGAAAAACATGGTAGCATTTGTACCACTATCAAACCTGTTCAGTAATAGGGGACGGAGAGCGTGGTCATCTAGCCACAAAATAATGCCAAGTTGCAAAAACTATCATATTCATTAGAGAAGTAATAAATTACAAGAAATCTGGAAAACAACAGTTAAAATTTCTTTTTCTTAATCAAGCCATTTCCTTCCTGCGTTGGATACATAGTGCCTATACAATTGTACTTTACACTGTAGAAGCGTAGCGATGTTTGAAATAAGTCGCGCTCTTCAATAAAAAAAAGAAAGAAGAAGATATGACATTGTAGGATAAGTTGTTTGTTTGTTTTTTACTTATACATACTCAGAAGTTCATCTCAAGTGTGTGTGAATGCTGTTCTCTTAATAATGATCTGTTTTACAATCAACAAAAAGCGACATCATGGTATCTTATCATGGTTATTAGTGCACAGGATATGTGACAATATCTCAGGATATGCATCGTATGTTCATTGTGTTGATTTTCGTTGACTCTTAAATACACTTGTTTGTTTTCTACATGTGTTTCCGTAGTTTGTATTTTGCTGTTTTATCAACTCCTAAAGTGTTTATAATCCACACCAAGCGACATCATGGTGTTTTACTTTTATCATGGTTATCAGTGCACAGGATATGTGACAATATCTCAGGATATACATCGTATGTTCACTCACTCTGTTTACTTTTGTTGACTCTTATTCGTAAATGCATGCGCAAATACACTTGTTTGATTTCCACTTGTGCTTCTTCAGTTTCTGTGTTGTTGTTGGGTTTTTAATCAACTCCAAATGTGTTTCATTGATTTCGGACAAAGACCACTTCGCTTAAATCTTGAAGCAGCAATAATACCACAGAAAGCCGAATGTGAAAGTTGCCTATAGCGACTATACTGTGTATACACTACACACTTACAATTTTGTAAGTCTTCCTTTATACTTCGTAATGACATCGGGAAGGACGTTGTCCTGGTTGTAGATGCTGTTGTTGGTCGTGCGTGCTTCAAAAATTCTATTAAATGAAACCATTGACCCTCCGAACAAGCATTGTGTTACAACACCCTCTTCGTCTGGCGATTCGGGTTGTGATTTACGACACACCTTGTGTGTGTGTGTGTGTGTGTGTGTGTGTGTGTGTGTGTGTGTGTGTGTGTGTGTATGTGTGTGTGTGTGTACGTGTGTGTGTGTGTGTGTGTGTGTGTGTGTGTGTATGTGTGTGTGTGTGTGTGTGTGTGTGTGCTATAATGGCAAGCTTCATGAGAAGACAAATTACAGGATGTGATGTATACTCATGCTTCTTGTTGTTTCGACAAGGAGTTTGGCTAATTAGAATGGAATACAATTAAAGGGGAATTCCAACATCATATTACTTTGTATAAAAACAGAAAAATCAGAAAAAGAGATCAGTGGAACGTTGGGAAAAATAGACACACAATAAATGTTATGAACTGCTAAAGTTCAGAGGGCAAAACCAATCAGCAACTCTCTGTGTGAAGTAGACGTTAAGAAGCTCTCCATTCCTGTTTACAAAAAGTAACACATTTTCATTTTTCTCACAATAACCCTTCAGATTTGTTCTTTGTACTTTATATATAGTATGAGCTCACATTTTTGCCTTCATCCTCAGCGGATAAGTTCTGTCAGTGTCAAAATATTTTAATTAAATGAAGATTAGTGAAATTTTGTGCGTCAAAGATATGGAGAGCTCCTCGACATCTACTACTCTAAAAAAAATGAGTGAAAATACTCACTCTTAAAGGAGTGAATACAAAAAAAGAGTGAATTTAGAGTGAAATTAGAGTGAATTTTGAGTGAAAATGTTCCTTTTCACTCGTCTTAGAGTGACCTCAGGGATCACTCCAAAATCTTCGAGCGATCCCTGAGGTCACTCCAAAGTGAGTGAAAATGTTCATTTTCACTCAAAATTCACTCCAGTTTCACTCTAAATTCACTCTTTTTTGTATTCACTCCTTTAAGAGTGAATATTTTCACTCGATTTTTATTTTTTTTTTAGAGAGTATGTACATCACACAGAGATGCCGATTTATCTTACTCTCAGTCCATAATTTTTTTTTCATCAGTTCATAACTCAGTCCACAACCTTTATGTGTGTCTGGTTTTCCCCCAAATTTCAAAAGTTTTCACATTTTTCTAATTTTCCATTTTTCATACAAAGCTGCAAAGCACTTTACTTATTCTATTGAAAACAAAATGGATATAAAGTTTGAATTGGAATGGGAAGATTACAACGGAATTCCCTTTTATTATGACATCCAAGAGTCGGTAGAAATCATTGGTAGTCAATCTAAAGGATGAGCATGATAGTTAACTAGGAGAGAGGCGATAGTGACACAGAAAAATACGGGGGTCTAAATGATGGATAGACAGACAAACAGACAGGTAGACATACAGGACATACATATATACATACATACACATATAAAAAGGAGGGAGGACAGAGAAAAAAATATCGTCCTACATCCAAACTGAAGAAGATAAATGAAGACCTTTTTTTTTTGGGGGGGGGGGTAAACAGCATCGAAAACATGAAGAATAAAAGTGAAATATCATTTCTAATCATTAAACACAACAACAAACGGCGTTAAAAAAGTGAACCCTTGGCGTCGGTACGGATGTAAACAGACATTAATAGCGTTTAATTGCTTCGTTGTAAAGCAACAGCTGAGAGTTTATATCCTTTTCCTAAGCGCTCTCATTTTGTGATAGTATGATACACCCATTTCTGCAACTACAAAAAATACATCTTGAGATGTCTGTGAGTCGGAATAACAGTTGCATTTTCATTGTTAAAATCTTACGCGAGTATTCAGGGTCGCATTTCATAAACAGTGGCTACAATAGAAGCCCTTGCTGGAGTGGCAAATGTCTTCTACTCCTCCTTCTCCTTCTCCTCCTTCTTCTTATATTATCGTTCTTCTTCTTTTTCTTTTTCTTCTTCTCCTACTTCTTCTTCTTCTTTTTCTTCTTTGCAGACACGTCCACAGATGTAAGTAATAGCCACTCTCTCTCAATACCCATAACATTATGATTTCCAGATGAGATGGGTCAAAGATTATGATTTTGTTGCCCATCAAGGGTAAAGAGCCCCGGTAAATCAGAAATATGAAGCAGCATCTCACTTAACTTGCGTCCTTTCAAATGAGAACGACATTATGATGATAAAATGATAATTATATTCCTCCTACATTTGGTGGACCAACAGCGTGAAAAGTAAAGACAGGCACGCGCGGTCTAACCGCAAGTGACCAACAGTGACATAGTGCGGTCATTACGTCATAAACAGAGGTCAACTTGGTAGCGCGCGGGCGCATCAGACGTTGCATACATGGCCACGTTTTGGAATCAAAGGTGATGATTGGTCACTACGATGTGTCTACAGGTTTTATTTTTGGTTTTATTCGTGAATATTGATATTCATTCGAGTCAATTTTCGTTGAAAATCATTTTCTTTTTTATTCATAATGTTCTTAAAATGAACAGAAGCCAAAAGAACACACAGAAAACAAAAGACAATTACAGAAAATAATTATGTTTATTCTTTGAATGCGTCAACTTGAAATTTGCGCGCACTCCGAGTGACGCAACAATACCCTGTCCCTGTTTCCAGGGGCCTGCGAACCGGCGCCAAACATTGCTTTCTTAGCAGATGACCGAATCACTTGATAGATTCATCTGATTGATCAAAATGGGCAATAATTTGACCAAAATTGATAGCATGTTGTCCTTTTTGGTATGCTGCACACCGAAAGGTGGTAAGTGACAAGTGGACAAATTTTTGTCTGTATTTCATACAGCTTTATTGAGATAGAAGCAATTTTTTGATTCGGCCTAGTCATAAAAATGTTGTGTTTCTGGAGGTGCGCAAATCCAATACATACTAGTATATTCCTGTATACGCATAATACTACATACAATATGTGTCGTGTGTATGATAGGGGAAGGGTAGTAAAGTAATAGAAGAAAATAAAAATCCTCCTGAGAAATAAATATGTACAAATAAGTTTATCAGTTTATAAGTGAATCAGAATACATCTGTCGTGCTAATTAGTATATCAAGTAATATTACGCAAAAAAAAAAACAACAACAACAATACCACAGTTTTCGTGTTCTCTCTTTTACCTCCAATTATAACTGAATTCCGGGATCTCGCATCATAATCGATTAACCTCAATTTTCCACTACTCTACCCAGTGAAAAGTTCCTCATGATGATGACGACTGTGTCTATCCAAATCCAATTCCTCTTTCTTATATTTTGTCTTTTAAAATATTTTGTATATTTCTACACCTTTATACAGGTCGCAAGCAAAGAGCAAGGAAGATCCGCTCTCTCCCCAAACTCGCACGTCACACAGTCATCCTTGCTTGTTCGTACGGGATTGGGTGAGTAATTAACTGTAAAACACAATGGTTATCACGACATGCAACGTTTAACCATGTTATCCTTAATTAATCTAACGGACAGGATTTGATGAATGAGGAAAATATGAATTTTAGTGATTACAATTTCTTGGTTTATAATTTGTAAACATAAGAAGGGAGTACATTGCTATGTAAATAAAAATAATAAAAGCAAAGGGATAATTTAGAGGAAACACTCTTATTCTATATACTCTCATTCTCCGTACTCTTTTTTATTCTTGCTTCAGGAGTTCTGTGACACAGAACGACTCAAAGGCGACACAACATATTCAGGTAAAGTCATACAACAGAAATTACAGTAGCTTAACGCGACAATTATACTTATGCGAGGAAGCAAATGTACTGACCGTGTCTGAAGATATAACTAAGTGGCGGGTGATCCACATGAAGTATGAGACATCTTGACCACATCGCAGTTTGAAATATATATACAGAGTTTATTCAGCGAATAGCTTATTGTGTTTGTTTGAAAGTAATCAGTAGATATGTTTTCGTCAACATAATGTCGTTAGTCTTGTATCATTTTGAAGTGATCCGGGGTGATGATAATAATTTTAAGTTTCACAGATTACCTCTAGCAGGTTTCCACTTCTGGTATTTACAACAAAGTGTGCTTCGATCATTTTGGTTTTACAGCCATGCGGAAAAAAAACAGAGACAAAATACAACTGTTACATTGACGACCCCCTTAATTCTCTAACATGTTCTCATACATACATTGTCATAATCACTCTTACTTCCTTTTGTTCTTTATGTAGGAAGCTGCGAAAGCGGCTGAATTAAAGGCACAGGCGACGACCATTGTGCAGAATGTATTTGAGGTACGCATTATATTTTTTTCTCAGTGACTGCCATTCTGTCAGCCATACTACAAAATACGATCCTCGAACCTTCGAATACATGTATTATTTGACAAATATGCCTGTATTCCTGCAGATCTGAGTGTCTGTTTTACGTTGCGTTTTCGTTCGTGAAATGAATCATTAGAAAAACAAATGCATAAGTAAACTAATATAAGGTGCTTGTACGTCTTCCGGTAAAAATATTTGTTTCAATGAATATTGTACTCACAGGCAGTAAAGGATCATCAAGCTGCCGAAGAATCAGCAACAATCTTCCTTGACGACGTGCTGATGGTAAGAAGCAGCAACGTTTAACTAGTTTTGTTCCGTTTTAAATCCAAATACCCAGTGGAAAGTTGAACTGGGTACTGTGTACACCGAATATGTGACGAACATTGTCCGTGGCTGTTATCATACGTGCATTGATGTGTTTAATCTAAAAACAGTTTTGGCATCACAATTACTGAAAAATATATGCACTGATGGTATGGTTAAAAGTAAAATGGAGTTGATTTCGGATTTCCTCTGCTATTACTCAGAAAGTGGATGCTGAGTTGGATCTGAAGCTGCAATCAAAGGCCATTGTCCAGAATGTGTTCAAGGTAAGCCATCAATTTCCTTTTGAAATACATAATGCAATTGATAAGATCTTATTCGATAAATGCCAATAAGGACACCAGCAACATTTATCGCATAGCATTAACGAAATGTCTTTATCTCTGTTTGTAGGAGGTAAGGGTAGTGCCTAAACTCGAAGAACGGGCCTCGACCATTGTGCATAGTGTATACGAGGTGTATCCAGATGTTAAGAAGGATTTTTTTTTTTGACATATCACACTTCATTTTTAAGTCGAGTCTGCATAGAAATTCTGATAATAGATTTTTAATAAAAAAGAAATCAACAATGTGCTTCATACCTTGAATATTTCGTCAGCAATCTGCAGATAAGTCATCATTAAGCAGACATAATGAAAATGAATGATTCAAGTAAACCATTTACCGGTTTCATTATAAAATTTCCATGTCACCATGCTCACTGCGCTCACAGGCAGTAAAGGATCACCAAGCTGCCGAAGAATCAGCGTCGAATTTCCTTGACGATGTGCTCGAGGTGAGAGCAGCAACATTTACATTGTCAGTTTTGTAACTCATTGATTAACTCAAACTTGTAAAGACTCTAACAAAAACGTACCTAGAGGCAATCTATGATTTGACTGTTGATTAAAAACATGATAGTGGAACTAAGTAGGCCTACAGACGAACCGGCATTGAATTTCATGGGTAGCATGCTGCTGTTATTTAATCTTTCAGGGAGTGACTGAGGAATCAGATCTGAAGGCACAATCAAAGGCTATTGTGCAAAGAGTGTACAAGGTAAGAGACATATCGTGTTTGATATAAATGAACTTGACTGACCTGACCGTCATAAAAACTACCGTTTTAATATATAAAAATTGTTCTTTATCTGACATGGCCGACTTGGAGGATGCAAGTGAATCACCGGAGGTCTTCATCGAAATCCATCTTTCATTTACAATCTTTGGCCTAAAATCATTACTTTAATCACATCTCAATCAAAACATGGGACATAAATCTCCGGCATAGTGTTATGTAACTTATGGCAGATGTTCAAGGAATCTCCTCATTTTCTTAGACGAAGTTAATCGATTTGTCTCTCTTCTTCACAGGAGGTGAGGAAAGAATTTCAGCTGAGGGAGCAAGCAAAGGTTATAGTGCAGAATGCATATCAAGTAAGAATGCACATACAGAAATATTCTTTTTTATTCCATTCCCAAACTTTAGTTGTTTCTAGAAAGACAAAGGGCGGGGAAGATGTCATCAACAGAGACAGATGCGGGGGAGATAGAGAGAGAGAAAGAAAATAGAGTTTCATTGTGCTTTTTAATGCACTTACAGGCCGAAAAAACTTGCATTTATATGTACTGTATAATATAGAGTCCGATTATCTCCACTTCACAAGGTCAGGACAAGGGATTTTAGCTACAAGTGCAGGTAAATACAATGCAGATGTATAAGTACAGATTTCGACCATCGTTGACACGGTCTAATCCATTTTGTCTCCTTTGCAGGCAGCTAGAGATACCAAAGCTTCCGAAGATTCAGCGGCAAGCTTCCTCCAAGAAGTTCTTGAGGTATGATTTTGTGTGTTTTCTTACGACTGATTTCAAAACAGCAGGACCATTTCCGTTGGGAACCTAGTTTCTACTTATTCTCTTGAAAAGCAATAAGCAGAAATACCATTTGTATCTAGTGTTTTTTTTTTTTCTTGTAGGACATATTGTAGGACGTCTGGAAGATCAGAGCTAAACGTTCAGTCAAGGACCATTGTACAAAATGTGTACAGTGTATGTAAAATGTTATTCTCTTAACAATAAACTGTTGGCGAAAGTTGAAATTTCAGATCATGTGTACGTTTGATTCTGTTCCGTTATTGGTTTTTCCTACAAAGCGTGACTGCTCTTATCTCGTCGACTGACAAATTATCCAGGCTGCATACCTATTTTCACTGTTTATTTTTGGGTTAAACTTGCACGTTCATATTTTTGTCTCATTTTGACTGTAAATCACTGTCATGTTTTGTTGCTGCTGTTGGTTTATTTTGTTTTTGTTTTGCTTGTTGTTTTTTTGATTGTTTGATTTCCATAACTCTGCAGCAGCAGAGTTATGGAACAAATTATTCACATATCTCAAGCAAACCGACACAGTAGATGATTGTAAGCGTTTCTTGAAAACACATCTTTTTAACATGTCCGTGGACTATGCTTAACACTGTACAATGTTTGTCACAGCTCTGTCACTTTTCATCTTGTTTTGCCTTCTCTCTCTCTCTCTCATGTCTATTTTCCTAGTTTCTATTAGTTCCTTCCTTCAATGTGCATAGAGACATTAATCTATTTTTGTAATATGCGCTATAGAAATACGGTTTATTATCATTGTTCTATTTTTGACGATCGCTGAGCATTCGACCGTTTCCTTTCCCAGGCTGCCCGGGTCCAGAAAGACGCCGAGGACTCGGCGTTGGCATTCCTCGACGATGTTCTGGAGGTAAGAAAATACCATCAATCTTTTTATCGTGGCAAAGATAAGTCTGTTACTAGTGTCCCTAAAAACGGCAGTCGTTCTTTTCTTCCCTTCCTTTTCCTCATCTTTACTCTGAAATTAAGTACAATGTATCTACACTCTGACATTGATGTATTATTCGTCTTTGTGTACAGGATGTCCAGAGAGAGGCAGAGCTCGGAGAACACGCAAAAATCATGGTACAGGACGTGTTCAAAGTGAGTACTTCTTGATTCATTCATACATATTTGGAGAGTTTCATCGCAAAACGAACTAAATCATTTATCTGCAATTACAGCTCCTAAGAAAATGACAAGAACATTTCTAATCATATCTTTAAAAAATACATCACTGGATAAGTTTTTTTTTTCTTTTCGCTCTGATGATGGACTTACCTCAAAATGATTAAAAAAGTGCTTCGCCCAGTTTGCGATGATCCTCTTCATTTGTGGCCATCACTGATTTGATACCATCACAGTTGTTAGCCGTATTAATAAAGTCTCGACATTATTAACTCTCTTTGCATTGTACTAAACAACATTGTCTCCCCAAAAGCATAATGTCTACAAATTTCTGCACAACAAATCGCACGAGTTATATGTCCATTTTAAAACAAACTTTGTGGCTTACACTTTTCCCTGTTCCCAATGGGTAAACATGACTTTTAAATGATGCCATTTTAGACTTTGAAGAAACAGTGCTTAATGATTTGCTTTTCCATCGTCAGGAGGTGGGTAAAGACCGCTTGATTCACGCTCAGACCAAGGACAGCGACAAGGAAGAGGACCAAGTAAGTAACGCTGCAAAATTCTAAATTAAAGTTCTCTCTCATGTTCCCCGTTGAAAACATATCACATTTTAGTGTTACTTGTGACTGAGACATAATGCTAAGAATGGGAGAGAGGAAAGGAGAAAGGATCCAAATCATAAAAATAAGACCTCTTTTAATCTAAGTGCATCACGACTCACTTGACACGTTTGAAATACATGTTCACTGAGATGATTAGGTTTTGAATGATGCGAGTTCTGCGGAATTGTGCTCAAGTATTGGCAATGTTGTTGGGTTATCTCTAGAAAGCATGCTATTAATGACTCCTCACATATTTTTTTTTTTGATCATCTGTAATTTCGTACCACGTAGGACGACGCAACTGGCTCCTCTCATCAAGCGGACCGCGAAGGTCCAGTTGACTACTCAGACCTCTGTCCACCCCAGAGCTATTACATCAATGGGACAAATATTGATACTGCCGATCCGCAGACGAGAAAGGAACTGCTGTCCAGCCGGGGACCATGGCCCGGAAAAGATGTCATCACCTACCAAGCTCTGTTTGTCGCCGACATGAGAGCGCTGGAGGAAGAACTGGCATCGGGAGGGACACACGACGGCGTCCAAGACGCACGAGACTCCGGCGATTCCGACTGCGACCCCGTCTTCTCTGGAGAGTCTGGACACGAAAGCGACGATGAGGATGAAGACGGTGTGACGATCTCATTCATCATGGGATCAGAATGTGCAGAGCGCGGTGCCTCGTTGGATATCATACAGCGCAATGAGGAGTGCGTCATCCTCTCCAAAGACTCTGACGACGATGATGATGATGACGATGGGGAGCGTGATGATAATGGAGAAAAACTAGAGATCTCTGAATCGGGGAATGATAACAACCTTGGAGACGACCCAATCTCCTCTCCACCAACGGCAGTGCCAGTCGTTCTGCCCCCGATCCCTCCTCCCCTCACTTTCCGGGATATCAAAAACCTCGAGCGAGTGGCTCTTCAGAAGATGATCAGTAAGGAGAGGATTCACTTTCCCCCACCCTACCTCCCCTCACCATCATCTTCAAACATCGCAGTGCATGCTGGAGGTTGCTTTATGATTCCACCTCCTCCAAACCCCATGATGCCTGCTGCTCTACCTCTCCCCGGCGATGCCGCCTCAGGACCAAACATCTCGGCCAACCACCAGCAGCACGCATTAAACAGACGGATGATCACTGGGTATCCTATCAACCCTCTTCTGCCGTTCATTCCTCCCCCATCACGGCTGGTTCCACCACCCCCTCATCCACCACCAGACGAGATGTCTCAGTTATTTCAACTATCGCGGGAGGTCAGAGAAAACGCTGCCAGGGAGCTACTCAACCCAAATCTACTGCGTTCCAATGGCCAGGTGATGCATTGATTGTAACTTGCATTTGGTTGCCATATACATTGTTCAAAAATGCTTACCAATTTCATCAATAAGAATGGCCATAATGCAGCTGACAAATGCATGTTTCATCAAAGTTAAGATTATTGCCTTGATATAAAGTTTAAAACGGTCGCCTAAGCCCCCTATTTCTTGAAAGATGACAATCTCATCAACTGTAAATCTTGTTTGTTACGTTAATACAGGGCAACGTTGGTCAACACTGGGGGCGTCCTCCAGCCAACCATATGGGCAACCGACGACCACCAAACAGGGCGTGGCCCCCTCACAGCATCCCTCCACAGCCAAACTCTAGACCACGCCCCCCGATGACAATACGACGATGCCATGAGCATATGCATTACCCTCGCAATCATCGCAGAGGGTACAACAACTAATGAGAACAGTGATATTGATATTCATTGGACAATGGTGGAAAAGATTCCAGAACCAGAAAACATTGAAAACAAATTTTGCTTTCCTCAACTACATGTTCCTGCGCAGAAATAGAAATCAAGTTGATGTAGGCTTGGACATTGCTTGCAAACACTGAGGATATAAACTCCAACAGCAAGTAACGCTGATATTATACTGTAAGTTTGAAAAAAAGTAAGAGCTGACCTTCAGCCAGTGAATAAGATGCACAGGAGAATGACTGTTCAAGAAAAGAATACAAAAAAAACCCAACAACAACAACAAGATTGGAAGACCTAATTGTCTACCTAGGAAAACCTACACTGCTATACTATCTATACTAAGGAAAAAAACAAACAAACTCGAGACCAAAGCACAATATCAAGTATACTGTGCCTATTGCAACAAGGGAAAATCATACCAAACCAACTTCAGAAAGATTCAGTGCAATAAACCATTCAGCCTTTTATGGCTTAATCAGTATAAAAGGAGAGGAATCGTACCTCACAAGCAGTATAAAAGCAAATAATATGTCT
Organism: Diadema antillarum; assembly: GCF_040938485.1. Classification (NCBI taxonomy): domain Eukaryota; kingdom Metazoa; phylum Echinodermata; class Echinoidea; order Diadematoida; family Diadematidae; genus Diadema; species Diadema antillarum. The sequence continues at coordinate 817,162 of NW_027271355.1, read as the reverse complement.
ACAATCATTATTCCTTCTGTGAAGAGAGTTTGAATAAATAAAGAATTCTTAAAGCTGTATATCCCCAATTGTTTTATTTGGAGTTGCATCAGTAGCCTCATGTTCCTATCAACATTTTCACTATACAAAATCCTTATTAAACCACAGAGTGTTTGAGTTGATATGACTGTCAGCTATGACGAAACTCAACTGAAATATATGCACAATGTACATGTAGGGTGGAAAATCGATGCAATTGTATAAAGAGATCTGACATAGCAAAATACTTGATTCAACACACTAATTTCCAAAGTCCCAATGAATTTATTTCCTTTATTCTGTATTAATTGACTAACTGGTATAACAAAATATCTGCTATAAAAAAAAATTTTGTCCCGAGGATCTCGTTATACTGAGTTTCCACTGTACCAATCCATTTCAAAATACATATATGTACTGCGATAATCAGACAAAATCTTCTGAAATCAGTGAAGTATTTCTAGATCAAAGAAATGGAAATGGACCCACTTGAAGTGTCTTTTTTTCAATTACAGGGCCACCAAAAAAGCAGTGGACAACAATTGATGAATAAAAAATGAATGAATGAATGAATGAATGAATGAATGAATGAATGAATAAATGAATGAATAAATGAATGAATAAATAAATAGATAAACAATAAATGTATAAATACATAAATAAATAAATGAAATCAATTGGCTTCCTCAGGCGAATGAAGATCCCATAGAAGGGACAGCCCTTATAACGTGTGAGATTGTGTAGCACATCATTGTGTACTTCTACCGAATGAATGACAAGTTTCACCATCAGCTGTTTATCTTCTAAAGATGTTCCTGCACTTTTGATGTTCTATCACATATCAAAAGTAGATCGTCAAAAGTACAGTAGCAGACACAGGCAGATGAACAACTTGTCTCTTACACAGTATACCACCAGCACGAGGGATGTTGTCTTTACAGTGTGGGGTCTCTTGGAAAACCAAAAGTGAAAACACTGCTGCAAAAGAATGACTACAATAGAAAACATTGCCATCTAATTTTTGTATCACTACTCCATCTCATCTCCCCTATAAAAGAAATAGATAATAAGAGCGGGGGAAGAAAATGAGAAAAAGCTGCACTCGCTCCCTGTTCACTAAAAAACGCTCGACTCATTTGTACTTCTAACGGATGTTCTCCAGCTCATATTCTCTATAAATGTTGCAATGCTTATTAAGGCATTTGGGCCCTTGCACTGCTTATCGTGCATTTTCCAAACACTGAATATTGCGGACATTGTACACTGTTTAGAGCTGCATCAGTATGGGGACGAGGAACACACGGTGTTCCAGCAAGTTTTGGTGTTGGAACTGCTGGATGAGGAGACTAGTTACGTTTATTACATATGTGTGGACAACAGTTATAAAGAAAATAAGAATAAAATTCAACATGCTTTCACTTTTCTAGCATAATGAAAGAGCACTTGATTAACCGCTTTCAGAAAGCAGGGGGAATAATTGCTACCATTGACATATGTCAGTATCAAATTGATGGAATGTATACTTTTCATGGAAAATGATTTTTTTTTTCTGGAATTCCCTTTATTTGTATGTAACACCAAAACTTTAAAAATTCATATAACTTTTGCACCGATTATCCGATTTTCCTCAAACTTTCACTAATGTGTTCTACTAATGTTGCTGCTTTCACTCAATTCACATTTCTCTTTGGGTTTGGGTTTCCTTCAACGGACGTAGCTAGTTCAACGTAGTTATTTTCAAGTTTTCGGTCTTTTCTTTAGACCTTCATCAGGGCTGTATGTATTACGTTTGTACAACCCTAATGAAGGTCTAAAGAAAAGACCGAAGGCTTGGAAATAAACTACTAGTACGTTGAACTAGCTAAGTCCGTTGAATGCTTCACCTTTTCGCACTGTATAGTATTCTGTAGATATAGGTCTACAAATGATAATGCATTCATGCATACATATCTACATTCTGCCATATATACCTACTTAAACATTTATACATACATAATTATATACATACACACATAGAGGGAAGGAGAGAAAAAATCTAAACGTCGTATGTTCCAAATGAAGAAGATAAATAAACATCATCTTTTTGTTTGTTTGTTTGTTTGCTTTTTCTTTTTTTTTCTTTTTTTTTTAGGGGGGAGGGGGTATACAGCATTGACACGTTTAAAAACATAAAGCACAAAAGTTTCAATTCAATTACAATAATTAAACACATCGCCACAGTGCAGGCTATCTTTCACACGCCGTGTTGCGTCTTCATTGCTCTCGAAACACACATATAAGACAACGTAAAAAAAAATGAAAAAGTAAACTTTTGCGCGTCGATACGATGTAAACCAGCATTAATAACGTTTCTTCGTCGCAAAGTAACAGTTGGGAGTTTCTAGACTTTTCATGAGCTTTCTGATTTGTTGATAGTATGATACACCTATTTCTGCAATAAATTGCATCTAGAGATGTCTGTGAGTTGAAATAACAGTTCAATTTTCTTAGTTAAAATCTTTCCTCGAGTCTTCAGGGTCCCCTTTCATAAACAGTTGATATAATAGCAATACTTGCTGGAGTGGCAAATGTCATGGTAATGACAAGAATCCAGCTTCTTGTTTTTTATGTTGCTACGAGAAATTGCTTTCTATAGACGTCAGCACTGGACTGGACCAGAGAACTCGTGTCCTTCGATTGAAAGTATGTATAAGGCAAGTCCGATATGCCACTGTAAGAAAGCATTGACCAAAGTAGAAAAGTTAACGATGCTTACAAGGCACAACACCACCGGGTAAATAACTATAATAGTCTTGTTCGTCTTCTCCGCCTTCTCCTCCTCCTCCTCCTCCTCCTCTTCCTCCTCCTCCTCCTTCTCCTCCTTCTCCTCTTCTTCCTCCTCCTCCTCCTTATCCCTCTACTTTTTTCTTCTTCTCAAACTTCTTAATTGTCTTCTTTCTCTTCTTTGCTGACACGTCCCCGTTATTAGTACAGTCACTCTCTTCCCATACCAATATGCTTTCTAAAGATGAGACGGGTCAAAGTTTATGATTTCGGCGCAGATAAGAGGTGAAGAGCAAATTAGAAATTTGAAGCAAGATCTCACTTGCATCCTTTTGAATAAGAACTTTATAATGACAAAATAATAATGATATTCCTCCTATTTGGTAGACCAACAGCGCGAAAAGTAAAGACAGGCACGCGCGGAACTAACCACGAATGACATAGGCCTACATTGCGGTCATTACGTCATAAACAGAGGTCCACTAGTAGCGCGCATCAAGCGTTGCGTGACTGGTAACGTTATGGAATCAACGGTGATGATTGGTCACTACGATGTGTCTACGGGTTTGATTTTTGGTTTTATTCGTGAATGTTAATGTTCATTCGAATCAATTTTTGTTGAAAGCCATTTTCTTTTCATTCATAATGTTCTTAAATAAATTCCATGCGAAAGACAGAAAACAAAAGACAATTACAGAAAAACTAAACATGTTTATTCTTTGATTGCGTCAATTTGAAGTTTGCGCGCACTCCGAGTGACGCAACAATACCCTGTCCCTGTTGCCAGGGGTCTGCGAACCGGCGCCAAACACTACTTTTTTAGCAGATGACCGAATCACTTGATAGATTCATCTGATCGATCAAAATGGGCAATAATTTGACCAAAGTTGATCGCATGGTGTCCTTTTTGGCGTGTTGCACACCGAAAAAGGGTGAGTGACAAGTGGAAAAGGTTTCGTCTGAGTTTCATGCAGCTTTACTGAGATAAAAGCAATTTTGTGATTCGACCTAGTCACCCTGTGTTTCTGTATGTGCATGTCAGTTTTCCTCGTATACGCATACCCCATGCAATACTTGTCAAGTGTGTTATAGAGGAAAATAAGGAAAGAAACTGAAGAAAACAAAAATCCTCCTTAGAATGAATACATTTAACTGAGCTTAATCTGGAATGAAACCAAAGATGAATCCATAATGCTAGTATTCTTATTAATATCAAGTAATAGTACGCAAAAAACAATACATTGTACAACAGTTTTCGTCTTTTCTCTTTTACCTCCAATGATCTCGCAACATTTTCTTGATCAGCTACCCTAGACTTCCCATTCACTACCCTCTAAAAAATCCCAGGATTATGACTGTTTCTTATCAATTCCTCTTTGTTATATATTGTCTTTTGTATGTTTCTGTAACATTATTCAGGTGGCAAACAGAGAGCAAGGAAGACCCGCTCTCTCCCCGAACTCGCACGCCACACAGTCATCCTTGCTTGTTCGTACGGAATTGGGTGAGTCATTAGCTGTAAAACACAATACATTGTTATTATCACGACATTCAGCGTTTAACCATGATGATAGTTAATGCATCTAACGGACAGGATATGCAGACCGGGAAAAATATGATTATTAGTGATTACAATTTCTTGGTTTGCCATTTGTAAACATAAGAAGGGAGTACATTGCTATGTAAATAAAAATAATAAAAGCAAGGGGATAATTTAGAGGAAACACTTATTCTATACACTCTCATTCTCCGTACTCTTTTTTATTCTTGCTTCAGGAGCTCTGTGACACAGAACGACTCAAAGTCGACACAACATATTCAGGTAAAGTCATACAACATCAGGATTACAGTAGCTTAACGCGACAATTATACTCATGCGAGAAAGCATAAGTACTGACCGTGTCTGAAAATATAACTATGTGGCGGATGATCCACCTGAAGTATAAGACATCTTGGACACATCGCAATTTGAAATATATATACAGAGTATATTCAGCGAATAGCTTATTGTGTTTGTTTGAAAGTAATGCGTAGATATGTTTTCGTCAGCATAATGTCATTAGTCTTGTATCATGTTGACGTGATCCGGGGTGATAACAATTTTTAGTTTTATAGATTACCTTTAGCAGGTTTCCATTTCTGGTATTTACAACAAAGTGTGCTTAATTTAACGAAAAAAATACAACTGTTATATTGACGACCTCCTTTCTCTAACATATCGTCATACATGCATTGTCATAATCACACTTTCTTCCTTTTGTTCTCTTTGTAGGAAGCTGTGAAAGCGACTGAATTAAAGGCACAGGCGACGACCATTGTACAGAATGTACTTAAGGTACGCATTATATACTTGTATATACATTTTTTTTTTCAGTGATTGCCATTCTGTCAGCCATACTACAAGATAATGATCCTCGAACCTTTGCATACATGTATTATTTGACAAGTGTGACTTTATTCCAGCTGTTCTGAGTGTGTGTTTTACATTGAGTTTTCGTTCGTGAAATAAATCATTAGAAAAACAAATACATACGTAAACTTATATACGATGCATGTACGTCTTCTGGTAAAAATATTTGTTTCAATGAATATTGTACTCACAGGCAGTAAAGGATCACCAAGCTGCCAAAGAATCAGCAACGATTTTTCTTGACGATGTGCTGAAGGTAAGAAGCAGCAACGTTTAACTAGTTTTGTTCCGCTTTAAATCCAAATTCCCAATCGAAATTTGAACTGGGTACAGTGTGCACTGAATATGTTAAAAACTATTCCACGACTGTCCTCATACGTGCATTGTTAATGTTGTGTGTAATCTAAAAACGATTTTAGCTTCACAATTACCGAAAAAGAAAATATGCATTGATGGTATGATTAGAATTAAAATGGAGTTAATTACGGGTTTTCTTTGCTTTTACTCAGAAAGTGGATGCTGAGTTGGATCTGAAGCTGCAATCAAAGGCCATTGTCCAGAATGTGTTCAAGGTAAGCCATCAATTTCCTTTTTAAATACATAATGCAATTGATAAGATCTTAGTCGATAAATGCCAATAAGGACACCAGCAACATTTATCGCATAGCATTAACGAAATGTCTTTATCTCTGTTTGTAGGAGGTAAGGGCAGTGCCTAAACTCGAAGAACGGGCCTCGACCATTGTGCATAGTGTATACAAGGTGTATCCAGATGTTAGAAGGATTTTTTTTTTGACATATCACACTTCATTTTTAAGTCGAGTCTGCATAAAAAATTTCTGATAATACATTTTTGATTAAAAAGAAATCAACAATGTGCTTCATACCTTGAATATTTCGTCAGTAATCTGCAGATAAGTCATCATTAAGCAGACATATTATGGCAAAATGATTCAAGTAAACCATTTACCGGTTTCATTATAAAATTTCCATGTCACCATGCTCACCGCGCTCACAGGCAGTAAAGGATCACCAAGCTGCCGAAGAATCGGCGACGAACTTCCTTGACGATGTGCTCGAGGTGAGAAGCAGCAACATTCACATTGTCAGTATAACTCATTGATTAACTCATACTTGGGAAGACTCTAACAAAAACGTAGGCCCTATCCAGAGGCATTGTGCGACTAGATAAGCACATTGTTTAGTATCTGAGATTGAAAGTAAAATGGCGGAACTAAGTTTAGATGAAATTGCGCCATATGTCATGATGCTGTTATTACATCTTTCAGGGAGTGAGTGAGGAATCGGATCTGAAGGCACAATCAAAGTCCATTGTGCAAGGAGTGTACAAGGTAAGAGACATGATTTGTTTGCTGCAGATAACTAGACTGCAAATAACAAAAACTTGACCGAGCTGACCGTCATAAAATTACCGTATCAACTAGAAATGTTCTTTACCTGATGTGGCCGTCTTGGAGGCTGCTAGTGATCCTCCCGAAATCTTCATCATAATCCATCTTTCATTTATTAATCTCTAGCTTAAAATCGCTACTACATTTTCACATCTCAATCAAAACATGGGCATGAATCTATGACATAGAGTTATATAAGTTATGGTAAATGTTCAAGGAATCTCCTCGTTACGAAGTTACTTAGTTACTGATTTGTCTTTATACTTCACAGGAGGTCAGAACAGAATTTCAGCTAAGGGCACAAGCAAAGGCTATCGTGCAGAATGCGTATCAAGTAAGAGTTCATATATAAATATTCTTTTTAATTCCATTTCCAAGCTTCTGTTTGTAGAAAGACAAAGGGCGTGGAAGATGTCATCAAGAGAGACAGATGGGAGAGAAAATGGAGTTTTGCTGTACTTTTTTAATATATATACAGTCTGAAAAAACAACAACAATCAAAACTTGAGTTTATTGTATAAACGAGTCTCTGATATGAAGTAAACTGCTTTCTCTCCATTTCACAAAAGCAGGACAAGGAATTTTATCTGAAAGCACAGGTAGATGCAGATACAAATGTAGAAGGTGTACATTTCGACCGTCGTTGACAAGGTCTATTTCATTCTGTCTCCTTTGCAGGCAGCTAGAGATACCAAAGCTGCCGAAGATTCAGCGGCAGGATTCCTCGGAGAAGTTCTTGAGGTAAGAGTTTTTGTCTTCTTTAAGATTCTATTTTCAACACAGCAGGACCATTTCGGTTTGAAACCTAATTTCTATTTATTTACTGGAGAAATAATAAGTAAAAATACCTTTTGTGTCTATTGTTCTTTCTTGTATGACGTCTTGAAGTTATCAGAGCTAAACATTCAGTCAAGCACCATTGTACAAAATGTGTACAGTGCAAATAAAATTGTATTCTCTAAACAAGTTACTGTAGGCGAAAGTTGATATTTCAAATCGTGTGTTCGTTTGATTCTGTTCCTCTATTTGTTTGGATTTTTTTTACATACAGAGCGTGACTGTTCTTATCTCTTCGACTGGCAAATTATCAAAGTTACAAACATATTATCACTGTTCAATTGTTTTAGTTAAACTTGCACATCCATTTTTTTTGTCTCATCTTGACTGTAAATCACTGTCATGCTTTGTTGTTCCTGTTGTTTTGTTTTGTTTGGGGTTTTTAGTTGGTGCTTGCTTGTTTGTTTTATGGCAATCGCTGAACATTCGACCGTTTCCTTTCCCAGGCTGCCCGGGTCCAGAAAGACGCCGAGGACTCGGCGTTGGCATTCCTTGACGATGTTCTGGAGGTAAGAAAAAAATAAATGATATCATCAATCTTTTCATCATGATAAAGATATTCAGTCCGTTGCTGGTGTCCATGCAAACGACAGACATTCCTTTTCTTCTCTTGCCTGTCTTTGTATACCCTTGCTGTAAAATACACTGACAATGATGTACTATTCATCTTTGTGTACAGGATGTCCAGAGAGATGCTGAGCTCAGAGAACACGCAAAAATCATTGTAGATGGCGTGTTCAAAGTAAGTACTTTTTGATTCAGTCGTATATATTTGGAGAGTTTCATCGCAAAACGAACTAAATTTATTTTCGTTAGGTTAAGATATTTGCAATTAAAGCTGCTTTGAAAATGACAAGAAATTTTTTTTTATCATAACTTTAAGGAATATATCTCTGGAAACGTTTTTTTTTTTTTCTTTTCTCTCTATTTCATGATGGACTTACTTCAAAATGGTTAAAAAATGCTTAAAAATCCTTTTTGCGATGAAACTCTTCATTTGTGTCCATCATTTTATACTATCACAGTTGTTATCCCTATTTATAAAACCTGGACATTATTAACTCTTTTTGTAGGACTTGCATATTCGGGGAGCATACAAACGTTGAACAGTGTACTAAACAACATTGTCTCCCCAAAAGCATAGGGCCTAATGTCCACAAAGTTCTACACAACAAACGGCACGTGTTTTATGTTCATTTTAGAACAAACTTCATGGTTCACACTTTTTCCCTGTTCCCAATAAGTGAACGTGACTTTTGAATGCCATTTTAGATCTTTGAAGAAACACCGGTTAACGATTTACTTTTTCATCTTCAGGAGGTGGGTAAAGACCGCTTGATTCACGCTCCGACCAAGGACAGCGACAAGAAAGAGGACCAAGTAAGGAACACCTCAACATTTTGGATTAGAGTACTTTTTTATGTTCCCTGTTGAAAACATATCACATTTTAGCGTTACTTGTGACCGAGACATAATGCTAAGAAAGGAAGAAAGAGAAGGAAAGAAAAAATAGAGTTCTTTTTATCAAAGTCCATCATCACTCACTTAACAAGTTTGAAATACACTTTTAAATGAGATCATTAGGTTCTTCTGCAGAATTGTGCTCAAGTATAGGCAATTTCAAGTTATCTCTAGAAATGATGCTGTTGCTGAGTCATCAAATTTGTTCACCTGTAATTTCGTACCATGTAGGATGACGCAACTGGCTCCTCTCATCAGGCGGACCGCGAAGGTCTAGTTGACTACTCAGACCTGTGTCCATCCCAGAGCTATTATATCAATGGGATAAAGATTGATGCTGTCGATCTCCAAACGAGAAAGGAACTCCTGTCCAGCCGCGGACCGTGGCCGGGAAGAGATGTTATCACCTACCAAGATCAGTTTGTCGCCGATATGAGAGCACTGGAGGAAGAACTGGCATCGGGAGGGACACAGGACGGCGTCCAAGACACACGAGACTCCGTCGATTCTGACAGCGACCGCGTCTTCACTGGAGAGTCTGGCCCCGACAGCGACGATGAGGATGAAGACGGTGTGACGATCTCATTCATTATGGGATCAGAAGGTTGAGAGCGAGATGCCTCGTTAGATATCATACAGCGCAATGAGGAGTGCATCATCCTCTCCAAAGACTCTGACGATGACGATGATGATGATTACGATGAGGAGGTTGATGAAAATGGAGAAAAACTAAAGATCTCTCAATCGGGGAATGATGACAACCTTGGAGACGACCCAATCTCTTCTCCACCAACGACAGTGTCAGTCGTTCTGCCCCCGATCCCTCCTCCTCTCACTTTCCTGGATATCAAAAACCTCGAGCGAGTGGCTCTTCAGAAGATGATCAGTAAGGAGAGGATTCACTTTCCCCCACCCTACCTCCCCTCACCATCATCTTCAAACATCGCAGTGCATGCTGGGAGTTGCTTCATGGTTCCTCCTCCTCCAAACCCCATGATGCCTGCTGCTCTACCTCTCCCAGGCGATGCTGCTTCAGGACCAAACATCTCGGCCAACCACCAGCAGCACGCATTAAACAGACGGATGACTACTGGGTATCCTATCAATCCTCTTCTGCCGTTCATCCCTCCCCCATCACGGCTGGTTCCTCCACCCCCTCATCCACCGCCAGACGAGATGTCTCAGTTATTTCAGCTGTCCCGGGAAGTCAGAAAAAACGCTGCCAGGGAGCTACTCAACCCAAATCTACTGCGTTCCAATAGCCAGGTGATGCATTGATTGGAACATTGTTCATTGGTGCTCACCACCAATTTCATCAATAAGAATGGCCCTAATGCAGCTGATACATGCATGTTTTAGTCTGCGGACCACAGTTTAAATGATTGCTTATGAAGTTATAATATGGTCGCCTAAGCCCCCAATGTCTCCTAAAAGCTGTCAATCTCACTTACGTTTGCCAAAAGCATTATCAAGGTTTAAATTTACAGTTTCTGTAAATTTTGTTTCTTACGTTGATACAGGGCAACGTCGGTCAACACTGGGGGCGTCCTCCAGCCAACCATATGGACAACCGGAGACCTCCAAACAGGGCGTGGCACCCTCACAGCATCCCTCCACAGCCACACTCTAGACCACGCCCCCCGATGACAATACGACGATGCCATGAGCATATGCATTACCCCCTCAATCATCGTAGAGGGTACAACAACTAATGAGAACAGTGATATTGATATTCATTGGACAATGGTGAAAAAGATTACAGAACCAGAAAACACTGAAAACAAGTTTTGCTTTCATCAACTACACGTGCATGCGCAGAAATAGAAATCAAGTTAATGTAAGCTTGGACATTTCTTGGAAGCACTGAGGATATAAACTCCAACAGCAAGTCACGCAGATATTATACTGTAAGTTTGGAAAAGTACGAGCTGACCTACAGCCTGTGAATAAGATGCACAGGAGAATGACTGCTCCATAAAAGAATACACCAAAAAAAATTAAACAAAAAGATTCGAAGACCTAATTGTCTACCTATAGAAAAACCTACACTGCTATACTATCTTTATTTAAAAAAAAAAAAAAAAAAACGAGACCATAGCACAATGTGAGGTATACTGTGCCTTTTGCAACAAGGGAAAATCAAACCAAACCAACTTCAGAAAGATTAAGTGCAATAAATCACTCAGCATTTTATGGATTGATTTGTTCAGTATAAAAGGAGAGGAAATCATAGATAACAGGTAGTATAAAAGCAAATAACATATCTATTATTATTATTCCTTCTGTGAAGAGAGTTTGAATAAATAAAGAATTCTTAAAGCTGTATATCTCCAAGTGTTTTATTTGGAGTTGCATCAGTAGCCTCATGTCCCTATCAACATTACAATCAGATAAAATCATTATTAAAACACGGGATCTATGAGCTGATATGACTGTCACCTATATGACGAAACTCAACCGAAATATATGCGCAATATACCAATTCAACTTAATATATATATATATATATATATATATATATGTACTGCGATTGTCAGGTAAAATCTTCTAAAGTCAATGAAGTATTTCTAAATCAAAGAAATGGAAATAGACTCACTTGAAGCAACGTTTTGCCAATCACAGGACCCGCAAGAAAAACAGAGAACAACTGACGATAAACGAATGAATGAATGGATGGATGAATGAATGAATGAATAGATAGATAGATAGATAGATAGATAGATAAGTAAATAAATGAATAATAAATAATAGAAATAAATAAATGAATAAATAAAATCCACTGGCTTCCTCGGGCGAATGAACATCCCATAGAAGAAACAGCCCTTATACTGTGGAGATTGTGCACAGCATTTTTGTCTACTTCAACTGAATGAATGAACGAACCCACATCAGTTCATCGTCTAAAAACGTTCCTGTACTTTCGATGTCCTATCACATATTAAAAGTAGATCGCCAAGCGTACAGTAGCAGACATTGGCAGATTAACAACTTGTCTCTCACACAGTTCACCACCAGAAAATGGGATGTTGTCTTTACAGCATGGTGTCTCTTGCAAAAGGGAAAGTGAAAACACAAAACACTGCAAAGTGCTGCAGCAAGAATGACTACAATAGAAAACATTGCCATCTAACTTTTGTATCACTATCCCACCCCATCCCCCTACAAAAAGGATAATAAATGAGGGGAGGATAAAAAAGCTGCACTCACATCCTGTCCACTAATAAACACTCAACTCATTTGTACTTCTAAGGGATGTTCTCTAACTCCTGTTTTCTATAAATGTTGCAATGCTCATTATGGCGTTGCGCCCTTTCACTGTATATCCCCCTCCCCCAACACTGAATACATGTATTGTAAGCATTTTAAAGCTACATCAGTATGGTAGGGGGAACACACAGTGTTCCTGCAACTCATATAATTTTAGTTACATAAAGCGTAAAAGATACATTTCAATTACAATAATCAAACACCTTACGACTATGCAGGATATGTTTCACACGCCATGTTGCGTCTTGGGTGCTCTCAAAACATGCATAAGACGACGTTTAAAAAAAAAGAAGATAGAAATTATGTAAACTTTGGACGTGGGTACGATGGAAACAACATTGATAACGTTGCTTCGTTGCAAAGCAATAGTTGGGAGTTTCTATACTTGTAAGGTCTCTGATTTGGTGATAGTATGATACACCTATTTCTGCAATTACATTGAGATGTCTTTGAGTCGAAATAACAGTTCCATTTTCATCGTTAAATCTTACGCGAGTGTTCAGGGTGGCATTTCATAAACAGTGACTACAAGAGAAACCCTCGCTGGAGTGGCATATATCATGGTAATGACAAGAATCCAGCTTTTGCTATTCAAGACTTTAGCACCAAGACTGGACCCGAGAACTCGGGGTCCTCCGATTGTAGGTAAGGCATATACACTGTGCCACTATAAAAGAAAACATTGACTAAAGAAGAAAGGTCAACTATGCTTACAAGGCTCAACGCCGCCGGGTAAATTCTTATATAACTATGATAGTCTTGTTTGTCTTCTTCTCCTTATATTCTCCTCCTCATCCTCCTCCTCCTCCTCCTCCTCCTACTCCTCTTCCTCCACTACCTCCTCACCATCATCCCTCTTCTTCTTCTTCTTCTTCTTTTCTTCTTCATTGCCGTCGTCTTATTCTTCTTTTTTCTTCTTTGCTGACACGTCACCAGATGTTATTAGTAGTCACTCTCTCTTCCAAAACTAATACGCTTCCAAGAGATGAGACGGGTCAAGTTTATTATTTTTTTTTTGTCGCCCATCAAGGGTAAAGAGCAAATCAGAAATTTAAAGCAGTATCTCGCTTGCGTCCTTTCAAATAAGAACGACATTATGATGATAAAATGATAATGATATTCCTCCTATATGGTAGACCAACAGCGCGAAAAGTAAAGACAGGCTTGCGCTGCACTAACCGCAAGTGACCAAGTGACATAGTGCGGTCATTACGTCATAAACAGAGGTCAACTTGGTGGCGTGCGCGCGCATCAGGCTTTGCATACATGGCCACGTTTTGAAATCAATGGTGATGATTGGTCAATAGGATGTGTTTACGGGTTTAATTTTTGTTTTTATTCGTGAATATTGAAATGTGCATTCGAGTCAGCTTCGTTAGAAGCCATTTTCTTTTAATTCGTAGTGTTTTCAAATAAACTCCATGTGAGAGAAAGAAAACGAGACAATTACAGAAAAACTAAACATTTATTCGTTGAATGCGTCAACTTGAAGTTTGCGCGCACTCCGAGTGACGCAACAATGCCCTGTCCCTGTTTCCAGGGGTCTGCGAACCGGCGCCAAACATTACTTTCTTAGCAGATGACCGAATCACTTGATAGATTCATCTGATTGATCAAAATGGGCAATAATTTGACCAAAATTGATCGCATGGTGTCCTTTTTGGCATGCTGCACACCGAAAAAGGGTGAGTAACAAGTGGACAACTTTTTGTCTGAATTTCATGCAGCTTTATTGAGATTTTGTTTTATTCGGTCTAGTCAGGACGCGTTTCTGAAGGTGCGCAAATCCAATACATACTTCTGTATACCCATATTATACACTTCATGCAATATGTGTCATGTGCGTATGTTGTGTATGATAGGGGAAGAGTAGTAAAGTATCAGAAGAAAATAAAATTCCTCCTTAGAAATAATTGTGTACAAATAAGTTTATCAGTTTATTAGTGAATCATATTAAATCTATCGTACCGTACTATTATATATTAATACATCAAGTAATATTACGCAAAGAATGCAATACCACAGTTGTCGTGTTCTCTCTTTTACCTCCAATGAATTCCGGGATCTCGCATCATAATCGATCAACCTCAATTTTCCATACTAGTCTATCCTGTGAAAAGTTCACGATGACGACGACTGTGTCTATCCAAATCCAATTCCTCTTTCTTATACTAGTATTTTGTCTTTTGAAATATTTTGTATATTTCTACACCGTTATTCAGGTTGCAAACAGAGAGCAAGGAAGACCCGTGCTCTCCCGAGACTCGCACGCCACACAGTCATCCTTGCTTGTTCGTACGGGATTGGGTGAGTCATTGACTGTAAAACACAATGGTTATCACGACATGCAGCGTTTAACCATGCTGATATCGTTCATTAATCTAACGGACAGGATTTGATGAATGAGGAAAATATGAATTTTAGTGATTACAATTTCTTGGTTTATAATTTGTAAACATAATAAGGGAGTATATTGCTATGTAAATAAAGATAATAAAAGCTAGGGAATAATTTAGGGGAAACACTCATATTCTATATACTCTCATTCTCCGTACTCTTTGTTATTCTTGCTGCAGGAGTTCTGTGACACAGAACGACTCAAAGGTGACACAACATATTCAGGTAACGTCATATAACAGAAATTACAGTAGCTTAACGCGACAATTATACTCATGAGAGAAAGCAAAAGTACTGACCGTGTCTGAGGATATAACTAAAAGTGGCGGATGAACCACATAAAGTATTAGACATCTTGGATACATGGCAATTTGAAATATGTATACAGAGTATATTCAGCGAATAGCTTATTGTGTTTGTTTGAAAGTAATGCGTAAGTATGTTTTCGTCAACATAATGTCATAAGTCTTGTATCAATTTGAAGGGATCCGGGGTGATGATAATAATTTTTAGTTTCACAGATTATAGCACGTTTCCATCCCTGGTATTTACAGCAAAGTATGTTTCATTTCTGTTTTACAGCCATTCGGAAAAAAAAAACAGAGAAAATTACAACTGTTATATTGACGACCCCCTTTCTCAAACATATTCTCTGTTCTCATACGTACATAATTTTATAATTTCTTCCTTTTATTCTCTTTGTAGGAAGCTGCGAAAGCGACCGAATTAAAGGCACAGGCGACGGCCATTGTGCAGAATGTATTCAAGGTACGCATTATATATATAATTTTTTTTTCAGCGACTGCCATTCTATCAGTCATGCTGCAAGATATGATCCTCGAACCTTTGCATACATGTATTATTTGACAAGTATGCCGTATTCCAGCTGATCTGAGTGGCTGTTTCACAGTCAGTTTTCGTTCGTGAAATAAAACATTAAAAAAACAAATACACATGCACACTACTATACGATGCATGTACGTCTTAGGGTAAAAATATTTGTTTCAATTAATATTGTACTCACAGGCAGTAAAGGATCACCAAGCTGCCAAAGAATCAGCAACGATCTTCCTTGATGATGTGCTGAAGGTAAGAAGCAGCAACGTTTAACTTGTTCTGTTCCGTTTTAAATCCAAATTCTCAATCGAAATTTGAACTGCGTATAACTACTGTGTACACCGAATATGTAAGGAATATTGTTCCGTGACTGTTACTAGTATCATACGTGCATTGATGTGTTTAATCTGAAAACAATTTTGGCATCACAGTTACTGAAAAATATATGTACTGATGGTATGGTTAAACTTAAAAAGGACTTAATTACCAGTACGAGTTAATTCCTCTGCTATTACTCAGAAAGTGGATGCTGAGTTGGATCTGAAGCTGCAATCAAAGATCATTGTCCAGAATGTGTTCAAGGTAAGCCATCAATTTCCTTTTTGAATATATAATGCTATAGATCTTATGATAACCATATATCATAATCATAATAGACCAATAATAAGATCTTTAATAGCTGATAAATGCCAATAAGGACACCAGCAAACATGAATAGCATTGACGAAATGTCTTAATCCCTGTTTGTAAGAGGTTAGGGCAGTAACTGAACTCGAAACACGGGCCCCGACCATTGTACAGAATGTATATATGGTAGGTATCCAGATGTTAAGAAGGAATCATTTTGGACGTACTAGACTTCAATTTTAATTCGAGTCTACATCGAAAATTTCTTATAATAGTTTGCTTCAAACCTTGAATATTTCGTCCTTATAATCTGCAGATAAGTCATCATTAAGCAGACATAATGAAAATGAATGATTCAAGTAGGCCTATACCATTTACCGGTTTCATTATACAATTTCCTTGTCACCATGCTCACCGCGCTCACAGGCAGTAAAGGATCACCAAGCTGCCGAAGAATCGGCGACGAACTTCCTTGACGATGTGCTCGAAGTGAGAGCAGCGACATTTACATTGTCAGTTCTATAACTCATTGATTAACTCATACTTGGGAAGACTCTAACAAAAACGTAGGCCCTATCCAGAGGCAATGTGCGACTAGATAAGCACTTGGTTTAGTATCTGAGATTGAACGTAAAATGGCGGAACTAAGTTTAGATGAACCTGCGCTATTTCATGATGTTGTTGTTAAATCTTTCAGGTAGTGAGTGAGGAATCGGATCTGAAGGCAAAAGCAAAGTCCATTGTGCACGGAGTGTACAAGGTAAGAGACATAATTTGTTTGCTGCAAATAAACTTGAACGAGCTGACCGTCTTAAATATACCGCATTACTTATATAACATTTTCTTTGCCTGGCGTGGCTGTCTTGGAGGCTGCCAGTGATCCTCCTGAAGTTTGTTTTCATTATAATCCATCTTTCGTTTATTAATCTCTGGCTTAAAATCACTACTATTTTCACATATCAATCAAAACATGGGACATAAATCTACTGCATAAGTTATGCCAGATATTCAAGGAATCTCCTCATTTTCTTAGACGAAGCTAATTGATTTGTGTCTATTCTTCACAGGAGGTCAGCGAAGAATTTCAGCTGAATGAACAAGCAAAGGCTATCGTGCAGAATACATATCAAGTAAGAATGCACACAGAAATATTCTTTTTTATTCCATTCCCAAGCTTTAGCTGTTTTTAGAAAGACAAAGGGCATGGAAGATGTCATCAAGAGAGACAGATGGGAGAGAGAGGAAAAGACTTTTACAGTCCTTTTTTATGTATTTCCAGGCTGAAAAAAAAAACCCAAACGAACTTGTATTTATTGTATACTGGAGTCTGATATCAGGTAAACTGCTTTATCTCCATTTTATAAGAGCAGGACATGGGATTTTAAGCTGGAGACACAGTCAATTACAGATGTATAAGTATATATTTCCACCACAAATGGCATGTTCTATTTTATTCTGTCTCGTTTGCAGGCTGCCAGAGATACCAAAGCTGCCGAAGATTTAGCGGCAGGCTTCCTCGACGAAGTTCTCGAGGTAAGAGTTATTGTCTTCTTGAAGATTCCATTTTCGAAGCAGCAGGACCAGTTTGGTTGGCAACTTAATATCTACCTACTCTCTGAAGAAACAATAAATAGAAATACTCTATTGTTCTTTCTTGTAGGACGTCTGGAAGTTATCAGAGCTGAACGTTCAATCAAGGACCATTGTACAAAATGTGTACAGTTTAAGTAAAGTTTTAACTCTACTTAAAACTCTTAACGACAATTTACTGTTGGCGAAAGTTGCTTTTATTGTGTTCCTTCATTTGTTTTTCATACAGACAGAATGTGACTGTTCTTATTTCTTCGACTGACAAATTATCCAAGCTACAAACCTGGTTTCACTGTTCTTTTTTTTTTGGTTAAACTTGCACACCATATCTTTGTCCCATGTTGACTGTAAATCACTGTCATTTTTTGTTGCTGTTGCTGTTTGTTTTGTTTTGTTTGGGGTTTTGGTTGGTGTTTGTTTGTTTGTTTGTTTGTTTGTTTGTTTTATGACGATCGCTGAACATTCGACTGTTTCCTTTCCCAGGCTGCCCGGGTCCAGAAAGACGCCGAGGATTCGGCGTTGGCATTCCTCGACGATGTTCTGGAGGTAAGAAAATAATATCATCTATATTTACATCATGTTAAAGATATTAACTCTGTTACTATAGTGTCCCTAGAAACGACAGTCGTTCTTTTATTTCCTTGCCATTCCTCGTCTTTGCTGTAAAATAAAGTATCTACTCTGACGTTGATGTACTATTTGTCTTTGCGTACAGGATGTCCAGGAAGAGTCGAAACTCAGAGAACACGCAAAAACCGTTGTACAGGACGTGTTCAAAGTAAGTACTTCTTGATCAATGTTGATTCATTCTTACATATTTGGAAAGTTTCATCGCAAATCGAGCTTAATACATTCTCGTGAGGTTGACATATTTGCGATTAAACATCAGCTAATAAACAAAGAAAATGACAAGAAAACTTTCAATCATAACTTTAATTCCTTGTTCTGTGACGAGTGTGGTGTCACTGGAAGGTTTTATTTTGCTCTATCTGATGATGGACTTACTTTAAAGGTGTTTAAAAATGACGCTTAGCTCATTTTCAGATGAAACTCTTCATTTGTTTCCATCACCATTGACAACGATGTACAATTCATCTTTGTGTCCAGGATGTCCAGAAAGAGGCAGAGCTCAGAGAACACGCAAAAATCATTGTAGATGGCGTGTTCAAAGTAAGTACTTTCTGATTCATTCGTATATATTTGGAGAGTTTCATCGCAAAACGAACTAAATTCATTTTCGTGAGGTTAAGATATTTGCAATTAAAGCTGCTTTGAAAATGATAAGAAAATTTTTTAGCATAACTTTAAGGAATATATCTCTTGAAAAGTTGTTTTTTTTTTTCTTTTCTCTCTATTTGATGATGGACTTACTTCAAAATGGTTTAAAAATGCTTAAAAATCCTTTTTGCGATGAAACTCTTCATTTGTGTCCATCATTTTATACTATCACAGTTGTTATCCCTATTCATAAAACCTGGACATTATTAACTCTTTTTGTTGGACTTGCATATTCGGGGAGCATACAAACGTTGAACAGTGTACTAAACAACACTGTCACCCCAAAAGCATAGGGCCTAATGTCCACAAAGTTCTGCACAACAAACGGCACGTGTTTTATGTTCATTTTAGAACAAACTTCGTGGTTCACACTTTTTCCCTGTTCCCAATAAGTGAACGTGACTTTTGAATGCCATTTTAGATCTCTGAAGAAACACTGGTTAACGATTGACTTTTCCATCTGCAGGAGGTGTGTAAAGACCGCTTGATTCACGCTCCGACCAAGGACAGCGACAAGAAAGAGGACCAAGTAAGGAACGCCTCAACATTTTAGATTACAGTACTTTCTAATGTTCCCTGTTGAAAACATATCACATTTTAGCGTTACTTGTGACCGAGACATAATGCTGAGAAAGGAAGAAAGAGAAGGAAAGAAAAAATAGAGTTCTTTTCATCAAAGTCCATCATCACTCACTTAACAAGTTTGAAATACACTTTTAAATGAGATCATTAGGTTTTGAATGATGGGAGTTCTTCTGTAGAATTGTGCTCAAGTATTGCCAATTTCAAGTTATCTCTAGAAATGATGCTGTTGCTGAGTCATCAAATTTGTTCACCTGTAATTTCGTACCATGTAGGATGACGCAACTGGCTCCTCTCATCAGGCGGACCGCGAAGGTCCAGTTGACTACTCAGACCTCTGTTTACCCCAGAGCTATTACATCAATGGGATAAATATTGATATCGCCGATCCGCAGACGAGAAAGGAACTACTGTCCAGCCGGGGACCATGGCCCGGAAAAGATGTCATCACCTACCAAGCTCAATTTGTCGCCGATATGAGAGCAGTGGAGGAAGAACTGGCATCGGGAGGGACACAGGACGGCGTCCAAGACGCACGAGACTCCGACGATTCCGACAGCGACCCCGTCTTCACTGGAGAGTCTGGACACGAAAGCGACGATGAGGATGAAGACGGTGTGACGATCTCATTCATCATGGGATCAGAATGTGCAGAGCGCGAAGCCTCGTTGGATATCATACAGCGCAATGAGGAGTGCGTCATCCTCTCCAAAGACTCTGACGATGACGATGATGATTACGATGAGGAGGTTGATGAAAATGGAGAAAAACTAAAGATCTCTCAATCGGGGAATGATGACAACCTTGGAGACGACCCAATCTCTTCTCCACCAACGGCAGTGCCAGATGTTCTGCCCCCGATCCCTCCTCCTCTCACTTTCCGGGATATCAAAAACCTCGAGCGAGTGGCTCTTCAGAAGATGATCAGTAAGGAGAGGATTCACTTTGCCCCACCCTACCTCCCGTCACCATCATCTTCAAACATCGCGGTGCATGCTGGGAGTTGCTTTATGGTTCCTCCTCCTCCAGTCCCCATGATGCCTGCTGCTCTACGTCTCCCAGGCGATGCTGCTTCAGGACCAAACATCTCGGCCAACCACCAGCAGCACGCATTAAACAGACCGATGATCACTGGCTATCCCATCAATCCTCTTCTGCCGTTCATCCCTCCCCCATCACGACTGGTTCCTCCACCCCCTCATCCACCGCCAGACGAGATGTCTCAGCTCTTTCAACTGTCGCGGGAGGTCAGAGAAAACGCTGCCAGGGAGCTACTCAACCCAAATCTACTGCGTTCCAACAGCCAGGTGATGCATTGATTGTAACTTGCATTTGGTTGCCATATACATTGTTCAAAAGTGCTCACCAATTTCATCAATAAGAATGGCCATAATGTCACTGATGCAAGTAGATTTCGGTCTGCAACATCAACGTTTAGATTATTGCTCATGAAGTTTACAGGGTCACCTAAGTCCCCTGTCTCTTGAAAGGTTCAATCTCATTTACGCCTGCCGAAAGCATTATCAAGGATCAAAATTACAGTTTCTGTAAATCTTGTTTCTTACGTTGATATAGGGCAACGTTGGTCAACACTGGGGGCGTCTTTCAGCCAACCATATGGATAACCGAAGACCTCCAAACAGGGCGTGGCACCCTCACAGCATCCCTCCACAGCCACACTCTAGACCACGTCCCCCGATGACAATACGACGATGCCATGAGCATATGCATTACCCTCGCAATCATCGCAGAGGGTACAACAACTAATATATGAAAAGTGATATTCATTGGACAATGGTGAAAAGGATTCCAGACCCAGAAAACATTGAAAACAAGTTTTGCTTTCCTCAACTAACATGCGCATGCGCAGAAATAGAAATCAAGTTGATGTAAGCTTGGACATTTCTTGGAAGCACTGACGGTTTTAACTCCAACAGCAAGTAACGCTGATATTATACTGTAAGTCTGAAAAAAGTATGAGCTGACCTACAGCCAGTGAATAAGATGCACAGGAGAATGACTGTTCCAGAAAGAATACAAAAACAAACAAACAAACAAACAAACAAACAAACAAACAAACAAAATAGACTGGAAGACCTACTGTAATTGTCTACCTAGGAAAACCTACACTGCTATACTATCTATAATTAAGAGAAAAAAAAAAAAAAAAATCTTGAGACCATAGCACAATGTCAAGTATACTGTGCCTTTTGCAAGAAAGGAAAAACCAACAACTTCAGAAAGATTGAGTGCAATAAATCACTCAGCCTTTTACAGATTAAGCAGTATAAAAGGAAAGAAAATCATGCCTCACAAGCAAAACGGTGACGTATAGTATATTAATGATTATTATTCCTTCTGTGAAGAGAGTTCAAATAAATAAGTAAATAAATCATTCTAGCCTTATATTCCCGAGTGTTTTATTTGGAGTTGCATCCACAGCCTCATGACAAATCAACATTGTTATCATGAAATTATTATCACATCAAAGAAACGCTTGAGTTGATATGACCGTCGGCTGTGACGAAACTCAATTAAACTGTATGTGTGGTATACTACATGTAATTCAATTGAAAATGTTCAAGTAAACACGGTCAACCTTGCCTACGCCAAATCCATTTGGAATGAAGAAATAGCTTCAACCTACAAAAAACTGAACTTATGAGGGATAAAAATCAATAGAATATACAGAGAAAAGGACTTGAAAACACCTTTGACTTTAAAGGTGATTATTTGACTCATGTGAGGTTGACTGTACATACTGCAATTATCAGTTATAATTTTCTAAAGTTGTTCCTGCGTCTCTGATATCATTAGAAGTATATCGTCAAAATTAGTAGACTCCTGCAGAGTACATCTTGTCTCTTATACAGTGTACCACCAGTAGGTTGGATGTTGTCTTTACAGTGTGGGGTCTCTTCGTAAAGGGAAACTGAAAACACACAATGCTACACAATGCTGCATCAAGACTGACTACAATGACTAGAAAACTATGTCATTTATCTAACTTATCACTGATCCATCCCATCCCCCCCCCCCCAAAGAAAAGTGTATTGACATAAAAACGGATGAACAAAAAGAGAAAAAGCTGCACTTACTCCATGTTCATAAATAAACACTCTACTCATATTTTTTAAAAGGTTGCAATGCTTATTATGGCATTGTTCCCTTTCACTGTTTGTTTTTCCCAAACACTGAATATTGTAAGCATTGCATCAGTTTGGGAGGGGAACACAATGTGTTCCTGCAACTCACAGTTATGTAAGCAGTACCACCGGGTTGATACTGTTGGCCAAAGTGCACCGTTTTTTTTTTAATTTCTAACACAATGGTAAAGAAAGACAGGAAATGCAGAAAATAATCATCTTGATTTAAGTTTGAATTTTATTACTGAAATATATACAGTTTAAATACAAGTATTTACAAAAGTGCTTCCAGTTTATTGTATATACATGTAGTGTATATGGGTATTACCTCACAATTGCCAAAAAACAACAACAAATGACAGATAGACAATAGTTTTTTTTTTCTCTGCTGTATTCTCATTGAGCTTTGCTCCACCATGGATGAACAATGCATTATCTATAAGAGCAATGGTGTAGAATGAGCAGTGGTCCTAACCAACTCATCAGAACAACAAAAACATACATGTACACCTCCAAATTAATACAATTCTTGCATTGAGTTGTTTTTTATGACAACTGATTTGTCGATCAGTTGCAATGGAAAGTACACCATGTTCAAATTCGCTACACACTGTATCACGACTGTGAAAATGGACTTTTGGCATAATCATATTCCAGCATCATATCAAATTAACAGCCTGATCAAATTACGTCATCACAAACAAGACGTTTGAATCAATGATGAGTTTCCAATCACAGTATCCAATGATGTTTCAAAGTGAGTTTTCAATCAGAGCACATGATAATCCAGCCTTGTGGTTTCAATATTACATTACATTACAAACAGTAACATAAACTCAAGTAATGAGGACAACTGAATGCAAGACTACTACAAGACAACAGTAGTGGATAGGGGGGAGGGTGCACAGGGCACACTCTGCCTCCCCCCTTTTTTTAACTTGTTTTCCTGTTTTGAATAAAAGTATACCCTCACTTGTCAGCTGATGAAACTCGGAAGTGGCGCATTGCTGTGCACCTACCAACCCCCCGCCCCCCATACGGAATTCCTAGATCCGCCCCTGAGATATTAGGGAGCTTTAGATTTTGACGCGCGGACGTTTGAGACGACGAGTGCGCTGGACGTTCTCCTCTCCCCTGCGTCGTGCTGATAAGTAGCTTTAGATTACGCTGGGACGCAACGTATAAAAAATAAAATCGCACCCCCATATGATCGGTGCATGAAGTAGTTCTCTACGTCGCAAACTGTGCGGACGTAGAAACAGCCCAGTACGCGTAGTGAAAAACTCAGGCGACGCAAGCTAAATATAGATCGACTTGACGCACGCTTCTGCACACGCTCAGAACATGTTTTTTTCCTTTGAACATCCACGCGTCTAAAATCTAAAGCTCCCTAATCAGACAACTGATGCAGATTTCATCAAGAGAACTGGTGTAAAACTCAGGTTTGATTTCTGGTTCATGTCAGACATCCAGCTATTCTCAGCCTATGCTGTTTTACATTTTCAGAATTGAAAGTCTTAAAAAAAAAAAAAAAAAAAAAGGTTTACCGATGGGGGGGGGGGGGGGGGGGGGACAGGGGTATCAATAAATATCTACATGGACAAATTATCATGTCAGATAATGTGACAAAACGAGACAGAAATATTCATTTTCACAAATTTCTCATGATGGAAAACCATCTGATGTTTGCATTCAATTAGACATTTTTGGTTGTATGATCTATTCATCAAAAGTGCGTGCATTGCTTTCATTTGAGTATTTTGCTGCTCACATTGCATTGCACAGGGTTGCAAAGTTACATGACGTTGCTGGGCAAAGTATACATCATGTGGTTATTGCGGTTCTTATCACAGAGTTATTGACGGTAATATCGAGGTGATAAAAAAATATGTCAACATCAACTTTGATGAAGATACAGAAAAAGCTTTGTCTTTGCAACAAAGTAGCAGTCTACTGTTCAGAAGATGTTCATCAGTGCAGTAGTAACTGAAAGAATAAAGCTAATCTGTTGTCTCACGAAGCGAGGTGAACATAAAAATGATTATGAAATTTTGAGAAGCAAGGTAAACACTAAAATGATTATGACATTTCGGCCTAATTTTGCGTCCAAAATATCACAATCATTTTCTTTGTGAGACAGCAGATTAGCTTTCTTCTTTCAAGTAGCAGTCTGACAAGAAATCAATTGGCACTGATGCTCTGTGAGTGGCACAAAACTCGAGGAAAGTCGGCAGAGAAAATATACTTATCCTACAAATGTGAGATTACATTGTGGCTCCCCCTATGTGACAAATGATATCACTGGCTTTGAACTTAAGAGGTGAGGAGAGGATGTAATGGACACAGGCACAGTTCCACATCATCTATCTTGCACTATTCCTTGCACATCCCCGCCAAGGTGGACCTTTATCATGATTTCTGCAGTCAAAGACCCCACAAAGCTCTTGAATTGGTACCTCTTTCCCATAGTCTGGTTGGCTGTTGCAACACAAGGCTGCAAACCCTGGTCCAATAGCACAATCAGAATGTCTCATGTCAACAGATATCACCCACTTAAAAGCCATTATAGCTATGCTACAACTCTCACATGAGGTTGTCTGTTTGGACGATCAGAGTAAGGTGTCCCAAAATAATGGCAGGTGGATGTCCTGGCCAAAAAATCATGATCAGAGTGTCTCCTGTACACAATTGTCACCCAAATGCTACCCACACTATAAGTCCTGCATCGGCTCGTCCGTACTGGACGATCGGATCGGGGTCTGCATCGTGGCCGCCTGAGCCAGCGACATCAGCATGTTGGTGTTGCCGCCCCCGCCGGTCGCGCTGGTGGTCGTCGGCGTCGACGTGGGCGACTTCTTCTCGACTTTCATCGCCGCGGGAGGTATCGTGCCCGTCGGGGACATGACGAGCATCGAGCTGCCCGATGAGCTGGAGGATGTGGTGATGACCTTTAACCCCGATGGGCGTGTCGATGCACTGGTCACCAGTTTGAATATGGTGGAGGTAGGCGTGGATGGGGTACTGCTTCCCTGACTGCTGTTAACTGGGCTCTGCCAGGGATGACAATACAAACGTCCACATGAGCAAGTTTGTAGAAGCACACTATCTTTTGCATATGAGCGATTCCCCTCCCCCCCCCCCAAAAAAAAAAGAGAAGAATATAAAAAGAGAGCAAACAAACATATATGTAATGTGTCATCACAAAAACCATATAATAATGTCAGGGAAAATAATTTTTTGGTTTTTGGTAGATATGAATTCATCAGATACCAAGCTTTTAATTGATATTTGAATCAAATGTCATACCTTTTTTTCTTCTGATAAATGACTGTGGATAATTTTACAAGTGTAAAGAAACCACCATGCACTCACTGTGCAATTCATGGAAACATAAGCTATCACTTTCTTGAAAAAAAGAAGAAGAAAGAACCATGATATATATAGCTTCGTCACAACACAGTAAAATCATCAAGCTCATACAATTTTTTTTTTTTCTGCAATGATAATAATTTTAGTGTAATGTGTCATAAGATCTGTTACAAGCATAATACTAACCAGGGGCCCGTTGCATAAAACTTACCGTTGAATTTCAATGGTAACTACCGTCAAAATTAGGCATAACAGCCAATCAGCATCAAGGATTCTAAAATTTAACCGCTAATTTGAAGACTTACCGCTAGAAAGGAGCGGTAAGTCCGGCGGTAAGGGTTTTATGCAACAGGGCCCAGATGGTTTGTGTAACAAGAGTCACTGTTTTATTGATTAATTTTACTTTTCCTACATTAACAGGTCTGACTCTACTCCCTGGATAAATTTTTTTTGTTTGTTTGTTTTTTTTTTTTTTTTAATTCCATGCTTTAAATTCAAATTCAGGTGGAACAATGTTGATCCAGAATCTTCAAACAAAAATTCACTTTACACCATTGTGTTCTCTCTGCCTGGCTTCAAAATCAATCAAATGTCATAGTAACCTAACCAGGGTGGTAGTGGGAAGTAAGAATGCTACTCCTGACATTACAATCATAAGCTGATGTTTTGGTCTGAATTTTCAAAGGAAGTTTGAATCATGGCCATAGTTTAAATTAATCCACAGATCAAAACAAGAGAAACACAGGTGTACCTTGCACATGTGTGTGTTAGAATGGTTTAATTCATGTGGAGGTCTGTTGACATAAGCTACTGGCTGGCACACACATTTACGCAGTTGAAATTAACATAATCCACTGACCAAATTTAAACAACCTTTGCAAATTCTTAGATCATGAGCACATTATGTGGACAAGACATTAGAAAACCAACATGCATTACAATGTATATGTATTTAGCACACACTTAACACACTAACTCAGTTTTCAAATGAAATGCAGATAATTACGAGTAGATATTTCAGGAATATTGATGAATTTTCACTTCAACTCTACATTTACAAATAATAATTGCTGTATTAAGGGTGTAAAAATTGATCTGTGTCATGACAAAAACTCTAATGAGTGGGTTTCTATTGAGTTTCCTTAGTTTACCTCTCTTTAGATTATATCTTTCATTGTTGCAAGCATGGTTTAAATGCTCTTCAAAAGGAATTTGAAGTCTCATATCATAAACACATTTCAAATATCAAACAAGTCTTTCAGCATTTCCTGATATTACATGTGAGTGCATTACAATGTGGTAAAATCCATCACCATTCAACATGTCAACGAGAATTATGTGGATGACTGAAAGGGAATAATATCTGAAAAAAGTCATTTTTTCTTATCAGCCCACTATTTTCTCTTGTATGATTTCTGAATAAAGGCTAAATCAATTATAGGTGTTACTTATACCTTGAGCTAACAGCTTAAGCTGACCTAAAAGGTCAAACAATGACTTTGTTGAAAATAACTTGTTCCATCTTTTGGATATCTTTAAATCATGTGGAGGATAATTTGTATACCTGGACCACATTCATTTCTTCAAAATTACTTGCATTGTGTGCTCACTGACACTTGACAGCATTTTTGTATAACATTAATATGTTGGTGATATAGGAAAAAGGAAATATACAAAAAGTGACTATTGTATGGCATCAAGGATGAACACAGATTGCTTGCTGCTTGCAAGAAGCACACTACTGTAAAAGTGGAAATTTTCGTGGTGTTGAAATCAACCTGAAACTAGCGCGAAAATAAAAGCACACGAATACTTTTGCTTGCCATATGTTCCAGTAGTTGATGTCTTGATTCCGCGGAATTTAAAACATTTGAAACTCTTCTTACCCCACCGAGCGCGAAAAATTAGTCGTGCGAAAATATCCACTTTTACAGTACTTGTTGTGACATTGATGTGCCTTTTTCATAACTCTGTAGCAGCAAGCAAACCATTTGTTTGATTGGTGTACTTCAAAAGATAGCAAAAGCTGACAGACTGACATTGCAACAAATCAGCAAACACACATGTACCCCTGGTTCAATGTGAATAATGTATACATAGACACACTCCTAAATAAAAGCTGAGAAAAAAAAAATGACTGTCTAAAGAAGACACATCCAATGCATAACAAGGATAACAGATGTAGCACACCTTCAATGGTATATGTCCCAGATTACTGTCTTTGTTTACTGTATAATATCTGCTCAATGCATGTTGGAGTCCTTGAAAAGATATCCCTGCAAAGCACAGAGTTTTTACTCCTAATGAAAAACATTAGATAACACAAGTTTAACATCTTCCAGTCTGCAGTTTTCACTCTCAAAAGAATTAATCACCCTACTGCTCTTTTGCTGCTCAACACATCTCCACTGAAATGGAGGTAAGTCACATAATGATCTCGGTCACCTATATCAAGTGTGAACTCACTCAAAGGTCTGAGGTGGGTCCCACACTTTATTAGAATTGCTCTGTTTTGGATATCTCAGCCATTTCAAAACCAATTTTCATCAAATAAAAGTTGAAATCCTCATAGAATTACATGCTCTTTCATATTTCATGACAGGTTTCTCATTATCTCACCAAAAAATGTTAGAAACCTGAAATTAGGTCTCAACCAAAACTATACGATCCCTAACACAGAGACGAGGTAACCAGTCATAAAAACTTAACTTGCAACATACTATCACTCACCCCCAGACCTCCATATCAGGGTTTCCCCATTTACTTGATCTTCTCAAGGGTGCTACTTCTGTCGCTCCTGTGCCAGTCTCTCGGCTGCAAAGAGGATGTTGGCCCGGTCCTGAGGCAGAGAGTTGTGCAGGGTGTACCCCTTGGGGTCACTGGAGCTGGGGCCTTGGTACAGCAGCAGTAACTGCTTCAGGTCCTAGTAGGAGAATAAGCAAGTTCATAAGACATTCTAGCACTCAACACTTAGTTCTCATATCACTAAAAGTATCTCACACCACTATTTGTACATTTGGCATTAGTTTAGAACTTTCAAGATATTGAGGAATGGACTTCTTTCCAAGTTCTATAATAAGTCATGAACATGCTTTGAAAAATCAACCACTTATGTACAGGTAGTTTCTATTAGTCAGTCATATGGAATATGGGTAACATTATTGCTCATTGATGAAACATTGCAGCACACTTACCTGCTGTTTGTGATACATTCATGCAAGTGAAAGAGAGCAACATGTACAGAAATAATTCATGGTGATGGCTGTGACATGCATAGTGAGCTTAATGCTCTTCTTTTAACTCCTTTAGTTGGCTGTTAAAACTGATTCTTTCTCATATTCAAATAGATTCAACCCTTCCAGAAACACAAGGCAAGATACATCAATCTATTAAATGGTGGAATCCAATAATGCTTGAACTATATGGAGTACTGTTCAGTGAACTGCTAAACCTAGATGTATTACAGACAATTGTTGCATAACTCATCACACAGTCACCAGTTTTGATTCCAACCCAATATCCATTAGAAAGATTAAGTTTTCCTTCTTTCGATCTCTACGCATGAGTTGGCCCTCTCTAAAATGTGCCTCAGTGTGGACCCTACCTCATTCTGAAGTGCCAGGATGCCCTTCACAATCTTCAGCCGGGCTCTGGCAGTCCTGAGTGCCTCCCCCTCGGTCCCGCCAGCCTTGGGGCTGAAGGCGAAGCTGACAACATGGTGCACGGCTACCAGGTACATGATGGGAGACCAGGTGGGGCGCACCTTGCCACGGTGGAGGCTGCTGAAGTAGATCTCTACTAGGTCAGCCTCTTCCTCGCATGGGTGCAGGAAGGTCTCTATCGGAATGAGGCACTGGCAGGGGAAAGGGTGAGAAATATATGTAAAAGTATTACCACAAAATTGCAGTCAGCTACACAATACAGACAAGGTATTGTAAACACCACATATTTAGTGGGTCTAATTTTATGCAAATTGGGAATTTCCAACAATTTTGCAAGTAGTTAAATTCGCGATTGTGGAGTACAGTTCTGAATGGAGAAGGTATGCATGCACATCATATTTGTGTTGGGAGCAGACTTAATATTTTCGTGTGTTTCAAAATTTGCGAAAAGCACCCAACTCACAAAAATAAAAACCTTGTGAAATATTCAGCGTATACAGAAAATGGCAAGGATATTAAAAAAACAACAACATATGAGTGTCCATTTCAAAGACATAGGCGCAACTCTCATACAACTCTACATCATGCAATCCAAAAGACACTAGGTCTCCAGGGGTATTCATAGTACTTAATAAAAACAATCATGCCTGAAATTATTACTTGACAAATAATCTTTGGTAATGAGTCATTGTTATCTAATGATAATCACTTTGTCAAATCTGTCATTATTCATATCATCACAAACTTTGAAGCAAATTACAACTGGAGTCAATCAAAACGTTGAATATTGGGATAAGTATTGAGACCTGGGCACTGCATACCTGGGATGGACGTAATGACAGTGTCCTTATGACATCAATGCGGTCAAACCAGAGAGCCTTGCGAAGGTGTACACTGAACCTCTGCTGTAGAGGGAGGAGTACGACATGGGCAAAGAGCGGGTCCCCAAAGGACACCGCCTCGTACTGTGACAGCGCAGCAATGTACCTGAAAAGTCATTTTGAAACAAACAGCATCAAGATCATGTTCTCCACTTGCTGACTAAGCTTCCTACAAATATCTTACTTTCCTTCATCTCATTTTCAACAGATAGAGACAGTTGCATATTTGCTTGCCAGAATACAGTGAATGTTCATATGGAGTAACTGAAACATTAATTCTCCCTCTATCTATTATTTACCTTTTGCTTGTCTTTAGATCTGTCTGTCAATCTCTCTATCCACCCGTTTATACACCTATCTCTCTGTATGCATCTCTATCCACTGATCTATCTATCTATCTAACTATCTATCTATCTATCTATTCATCTACCTGTCATGTATATACACTTACACCAGTATGTACACTATTAGTTTCATTCACATATGCATACTCAAATGTACATTCACATGTATATGTAACATACAAAGCACACAAAACACTACAAAGTAACAAAAGGCAATCAGCTACTATCCCTAGAACACCTTATTCCCAACTGTATGTCTGGTTCTGCAACACAAAGCTTTAATCTTACAAATTGGACAGCATGTATGTCCAGTTGACAAGAAAATTGGTGTAACCACTGCAGTTCCTCAATGGGTCAGAATTTGCAATACTTAATGTGTGATTTACTTACAGGTCATGGAATGATGCTAGACCAGGTATTTTCTGATCAAAGTTGAGTGCCTTCATATTGTCTGGAGTGGTGTAGATCTTGAACAGTGCTGAGAGGTAATGATGAACTGATGGTTCCATGAATAAGTCACCAGCTGGAAAGAGAGAGAGAGAAATAAAAAAAAAGAAAGAATATTACTCTTTTATAGACATGCACACAAATATGCACACAC
This sequence comes from Diadema antillarum, assembly GCF_040938485.1. Taxonomy (NCBI): domain Eukaryota; kingdom Metazoa; phylum Echinodermata; class Echinoidea; order Diadematoida; family Diadematidae; genus Diadema; species Diadema antillarum. The sequence continues at coordinate 785,680 of NW_027271355.1, read as the reverse complement.
ATGCAATTAATTAAATACACGCAAACAAAGGGAAACTGACATATACAATTAGATTTATATACGTACATATGTATACAAATACCTATCTACACAAATACATACATGTACATACATACATACATACATACATACATACATACATACATACATACAAACACATACACAGGTATTGTGTATATGTGTGTACTTTGAGATTTTTATGTTGCAGAAAGACAAAGCACATTTCACACAAAGAAAGACAGAATCATAATTTTGCCAGATACATATCAAAATGATGACTGTTGAAAATACAGAAAAAGATGGTATGTAATCTCCTGTAACAGTAAGCTGTTACCAGGTTTCATTTCATTATCAATAACCTTGGTCATGGAAATCTGGGAGGTACACATAGAATTTGAATAACCCTGTAGACAAGTCCACTGAAAATTTTCTGTTTTTACATGAATTTGGGCATTTCAACCACTCCTGACATATTTTCAAACACCTGTTCCACATAGCATAAACAGTTGTTCATTTCTCTTGTTTTCTGGGACACCTGCAAAAACATTCCTGGCATTAAGGAATAGCATACCTGAGCAAAGCAGCATTTTCTCATATTTGTCATACCACACAACACATTTCCCCACATACTGATCAACAGACAAATCCACACAGCTCCAGTACTTTGTTTTCACACCTGTTTAACATTCCTAGATTGTAGATTCCTTCCTGTTTGTCAAATTTTACTGACTAGAATCACGTGCAAGACAAACAAGGACAATTCAAGGGTTGAACCTCTCACACTTCTTTATTTCATTCACTTTTGTCTATCTTTATTTCATTTTTCCAGAATGTTAATTAGTGTTAATTATGAGTCGTCTGGGAACAGCAAATAAATATACTGCCAAATGAGAAGCAAAGGGGAACAGAGGCTGAACACTGAATGGAGCTTACACCATTCTACTCATCAAGGTGCTTGGACTTGTGGGACTTGTGGGATATTATATGTATCTTTACAGATCAAAAATCATATCAAGACAAAAAGAGGACTAAATATAACAAAAATTCATCATGTAAATCTGCATCATTTAATCTTCACACAGTTACAGACCACCAAAAAGGAAAAAAATAAAAGAGGGGGAAAAAAATATCAAACTTAAAGGGCTATGCAGCATAGGACACATAGGGCATATGGCCATACAGTATGTCCCCCAAAAAATTACAACGGGGCCCTCCGCAATGATATCTTTAAAAATAGTGAATCAATCTAAATACAAATTCAGGGTATGAAACTATAACTCATTGCCCACATCTTAGAGAAAACCCCATTCGATTTGCTTCAGTGGTCAAAGAGAAATACAGAATTTTGTAGAGGATGTCGGGAATCTCTTCCGTCCAAATTCTGTCTATCATTCACACACAAGAGCACTGAATTGCTAAAATTGGAAGAATCAGACTCATGACATGCTTTACAACAATTCACATTTCTCTGTGACTGCTTAACCAAATTGAATGGGATTTTCTGCAAAATAGAGCTAAGATGTTATATTTTAAGACACTGAAGTAGCACTTAGACAGGTTGATCATATTGGGTGTTATCAATTTGAAAATCTGATTGTAATTTTTTGGGCGACTTACTGCAATATGTCCCCCAAAAAATTACAATCAGATTTTCGCATTGATAACGCCCAATATGATGAAATTTTTTAAATGCTACTTCAGGGTCTTAAAATATAACATTTTAGCTCTATTTTGCAGAAATCCCCATTCAATTTGGTTAAGCGGTCACAGAGAAATGTGGATTGTTGTAAAGCATGTCATGAATGGGATTCTTCCGAGTTTAGCACTTCAATGCTCTTGTGTGTGAATAATAGACAGTATTTGGACAGAAGAGATTCCCGACATCCTCTACAAAATTCCGTATTTCTCTTTGACCACTGAAGCAAATCGAATGGGGTTTTCTCTAAGATGTGGGCAATGAGTTATAGTTACATACCCTGAATTTGTATCTAGATTGATTCACTATTTTTAAAGATATCATTGCGGAGGGCCCCATTGTAATTTTTTGTTTGAACATACTGTACATGTCCTAACAGGAACTGCCCTAGGAACAAACTTATTGGACATGCTGATAATGGCCCACCTGTGAGGAAGACACAGTAAAGTCGTGCAATCTTAGCAGCCAGGGGAATGGACTTGAGACTATCCGGCCGCCATGTCTCCAGCATGAAGACCCAGCGCAGGGTGTCGGTGACTGCAGCCATGATGTAAGGGGGCAGAGACTTAACCGACTGGCCCTTCATCTCTCTATATGTATGAATGAAACATAATACAGAAGAAGAACTTTTACAAATGATAGCACTCATGTTCAGCAGTTAACATACTCAGAAAATTAACATTCTGAACACATATTATATTTCAGTCACTTTAATGGCACAATACAAAATATTTTCAACAATCTGAGTACCACAGGGACAATTGTATAGAATTTGATAGGCATACACTGGAGATTAAAAAAAACAAAAACATGTGCTAATTGAGTCAAACTTCGTTCATCCACCATCCCCTCTGCTATTTCCATATGACATCTTACTATACTCCACATTTTATCTACTTGTAATCCACTTGATACCAGCTGCCTTACAATACATTTGACAAACTTTGTTTTATTTTGTGCTCTATTGTACAGTGGACTCCCGTTATCACAAAGTCCTCAGGACCAGCAGTTTTCTTTCGTTATATAGGAATTTCGTTATAACCGAACAACTAAACAACAACAAAAAAACATAGAGCCGATAATTTTGCAACCTGGATTTTTATTTCGTTGTAACCGGAATTTCGTTATAACCGTGTTCGTTATAATCGGAGTGCACTGTACACTATCATACACACTTCATGCACTGCATTGGTAATTGGGAAAAACATGATTCATATCAGCTCTATTACACAACTGATAGATGCATGTGACATGAAAAATAACACAGCAAGACATACCAACGTAAAGAAAACTAACCAAACTACACCCAAAAATCCTCACTTGTGTCACCATATTACCATAGACATGCATGTAGAGTCATGCACTTGAGCATCTTTTTTATCTTTTTAAAACTTTTGTGTATACAGCATCACTGGGTAAAGATTTCTGCGAAGGAGCCCAAAACTCACGCTTTCTGTGCCTCAGAGAAAAGCTGGACCAGTGGGAGGAATGGCCAGTCCAGGGGAAGGAGTGGACCGGTGAGAGGGGGGAATGCCAGACTGGACAACTCATGAGGTCTACCAACAAAACGGGATCTATAAAAAGATTGCACAGTCAAAGAGATGCATGATGGTATTTATTAAGTCCCTCTGACAAATCTAAATATTTGACAAATGGCAAATACCACACAGCAAATAGAAAAAAAACAAACAAACAAACAGCAGCCCACTGATTCAATTCAATTCAATTCAAATCAAATTTCATTTCCAATATCCCATTTTTGTTTTAAATACAATTTCAAGGAAAACAAACAGATAATATATTATGAAGATTAGCTATAGTTGTCCATGATTTATGTTGCTGTGATCAATGCAGGGTAGCAATTATCAATGAAGATTAAGAAAGTACATTCTATCTTCCAAGACAGCTCAGAAGGGATAACTTGGAGCCATTGTTCCTTTGATTTATTCTTGCTGGTCTAAAGCACAGACTAGCAATATCAAATAAACATAATCAACATCAGTCTATGTATAAATGCTGAGCTAACATGCAATTTGTCAATCATATGCAAGAGAATCACACAGACAGATTGATTGACCCCTTTAAACTGCTGATAAAAAGGAGAGGGAAATGATTTCTGGACAGACATACCTTGACTTTGGCAATGAGTTCTTCTCCTTCCCAAAGTACACCATGTACAGGTTTCTAATGCTGTCCAGCTTCAGATAAGCATCATGCAGAAGCTCACCACGGCTTGGACTACGCTCCTTCGGTTTTTCACTAGGTGACGAGCCATCGTCTGCATCAGAAAATGTGAGGAATTCAGCCAAGTCTGCTGCCATGGGATCTCCTACACTGCCTTCTCTGTAGATGTAAAAAAAAAAGAAAATAAATGAAATATAATAAAATTGATGATGATGATGACGACGACGACGGCGATGACGACGATGACGACGACGACGACGACGACGACAATAATAATAATAATAATAATAATAATAATAATAATAATAATAATAATAATAATAAATGAATTAATATAATATGCAACATTTTTTCACTACCATACTATATCTTCCCAAGTAATAGCAAAATAGGGGGAAAAAGACTTGACATAACATCCATTCCCAGCATATGTGCTACAACAAAATCCGATTATTTGGTCTTTGATCAATTAGACGTCTTTTAATGTCATATTTCTCGAGCAGTTCTAAGCCTTTAAGATATGATCTGCAGCTTCCACAGTACCAAAATACCATGCAGACGCAGAATAGTTTCTCACTATTGTGAAAATGAGCAATATCACCTCTGAAGCTGTTGCAACTTCAGCCCCAATATGTTCAGGTATGTACTGCAGTGATTTCTTTCACTTGAACATTCCTTTTAAAAATGGCAGTCTTTACAAAATACTGTGGTAAACTATAATGAACAATAGCACAACTGAGGTGCATCAGGGGGGCATTTCATGAAGCATTTTGTCAGATATTTTTTTTTTTCTGATACACTGTTATAAGCTAGTGAAATCCTTGCATCTGATTGGCTGAGAGCAAATTTGTCAGACAAGTTTGTCAGACAAACACTTCGTGAAATGCCCCCCTGGACTGAATGAAAACCTATTTCACCATTTCAGTATTCTTATCATAGACTATGAAAAGACAAAATGAAACTGAAGGAAGTTTTGTCACTTGTGGATATCTGTGGTCACATGACCTGCAATACTCACGATAGGAATTCAGTGCTGAAGAGGACAGTGGACATGAGGTCATGTGCAAAATGCTCACAGCCGGGATGTAGGCGGGCAAACAGCTTCATGGCTGCCTTGTGGTACAGCTTGCTATGATGCTTGCAAGATTCCACCTGTTGAACCTATTCAAACCAACCAGATCCATTTCATCACAGCATTAGTACACATATTAGTTTTTATAAAATGAATATCACACTATACGGAGTGACAAGGCATCATACGGAGGGGAAACAAATAGTAAGAGTGCTAAAAAGGAGAAAAAAATGAGAGACTGTGAGTCAGAGGTAAACTCAAGGAAAAACATATGTTACATTACAGGGAAAACAAAGATCTCTTGAACAGAAGGATACAGAAACAGAAGTAAACACAAAAGGAGAGGCAGAGATACGGGGAATATTCAAGCAGGCAACGTAAACATACAAAAAGGTTCGGAGGCATTAAAAAGGCAGACACATATGCCAATCAACAAATTATGTTGAATATTTTCAAAGATTTAAAGGGGATGGCTAGTAACTGATCAGTGGGAATGCTGAGGGATGATTGTTCCAATCCTTGTGGGATTCATTTAAGAGTACATTATACATCTATTCTTGTGTGAAAATTATTTGCTTCAGAATGGTCTCATATTCAAGTAATGTGCAGTTTAATGTTTCCAGGTAAGCGTCCCTGGTCAGTGACGGGGCATTAATCTGCACATTACTTGAATATGAGACCGTTCTGAAGCAAATAATTTTCACACAACCGTAGATAAATAATGTACTCTTAAATGAATCCCACAAGGACTGGAACAATCATCCCTCAGCATTCCCACTGATTCCCACTGATCGTTTACTAGCCATCCCCTTTAAAACCAGGATAATATCAATTGACCAATGAAACTCAATAAATTTGCAATGTACAGGGCAACTCTTCAAGCTACAAAGGTGTCATAAATGTCTAGAATACAAGGATCAGCAAGTGTTCATTTAAAATTTTTATACACAGCATATGAAATAACTTTGACACTGACTTACCTATACCTTAATTTGCAAATCCTCTATTTGGAAAGAATTAGCAGTTGAAAGGCGCTTATGCACTGATTATAGCTAGCGAGAAGACATTCATTCAAACAGATACTAACTGATAAGCAGAGGTCTCTACAGAAATAACAACCACTAGCTCTGTGATCATCAAATAAAAAAAGCAAAACAAAGCTTGAATGTCACTTCTATTGTTTCTTACCACACACTGGAATATTTTGATGAGGAAATAAGTTGCCATGTGCTCGTGTATTGCAAAATGTTCTGCGAGTCCATTGTTTCCACCCGGGTTCTCCCGACAGAAGTTCTCCAGGTAAGGAATGATGTAGCAGCTGAGGACAATGGGTTCGAATTTCGAAGCCACACCCTTGTGGATTTTGATCAGCTGGTGGGTCAGTCTAAAGAGAGCCAGGCTGTATCCCAGTGTTGACCTTCGCTGGACACAGGGATGCACTCGGTCATCACTGTCGTCGTGGTGACAGCTGAAGCTAGGAAGTGGTTGAGGAGAGTACCTCTTTGCCTTCGACGCTCCATACTTCAAACTGGAGTGCAATCTGTAAAGTCAAGGAAAAACGGTTGGCATCATTGTCCTCTCCTTCTAAAATCAAATTTATGGTCTCAAAGAATATCTCATCACTTCTAGATAAGATAGGAATATGAGTAACTTTCTCACCATTCTTAATAATTTCTAGAAATGATTTTTAATTGCCCTTCTCATTCTTTGTTTTTGTATCTAAAATGATAAGCGTCATAGCATTGTGGAATGAATGCTGAAGAACATATGCAAAAGTTGGCTATTACTTCCAAGAAATATAAATACACATAAGAAAGAGAAGAGAATGAAGGAATGACTTACTGAAGATTGTGGACAGCTGAATGGAAGGATGATGATTTCATGTACGGCAGCAGCGTATGGGTGACAAACTCCTCTATGTGCTCAAGACAGTCAACGGCTTTGAAGGATGGCTGAAGATGAAGAACAAACAAATGCACACATTGAACGTTTGTGGCGGCCTTATCAAATTACAACATTCTTTATCCTATTCATGTATGTTTTGGTCTTTCTTTTTTGATTTCTGATTGCAAATGAGATGAATGTGACAACTCTAACAATTTGCATGTAGGAATCATTTGTCTACTTTTATTCATGTGATCTTAGATGCAGGGGTTCTACTTATAAGGGAAGTGCATAACATAGCTTGTAATAGCAAGCTGCATAAAATGTTACAACAGCAACTGACTGTAAAGATGTGATCAAAACTGCTGAGATGAGGGAATGAGAACAGAAAAGACTTCTGGTGCCATTATTCTAAAAACCATAAGACAGATTGCAATTTGAAACAAAACAGAACAAGCATTGACGTACATGATACAATATCTGACTCACCTGCAGCATACTCTTGACATAGAAGGTTGCCAAAAACTCCAGGGCACTACCAGCAAGGGACATGGCCTCTGGCGAGAGGACCTCAGTGCATCCTGTCATCTCAACCAACCAGCGTTGGGCGCATGCTTCAAGGGGTGTGGTCAACCCAGTCACATGACTCCAGTCAACTGGGGGTGGGCAAAGTGTCTCCTGCGATGGTTCCCCGTTTGTGGCATCATTCCTAATATAACCAAAGTCAAAAGAAAGGTTAAGAGTTGGAAAACTATGCTTGAAAACCCTAATCAGTCTCCCGAATGAAAATTAAAATGACTCTGAAAATGACTCCATGGCATAGTGTTACTCTAAAATTCATCAGAACTGAAATCAGATTTGTGATACTGCATCCACCAACACCAGTGAATATGAAAGAGAGGAAGGTCATTCCACATACAATGTTTATACAGCTGTGTCTCAATGTAGAGGTGCAGCAACAATTACGCACATCAGATATACATTTCATCAGACATTAGGTGGAGAACTTGCTGTAGGCAAGACAACCGATATACGAGAATATCACAAATATTTACAATTGAATGACACGTGCCTTAAAAATCAAAATAACAACAACCTATTATGACGATGAAAGCAATATATATCATGTAATGTCCTGTTACATCTTAAAATGGCAGTACCGGTACAGCAGGTACAGAACAAGTGGATAAGACAATTTTTTTCTTTTGTATTAAAAGTATAGGGAACATATCTATACACAAAATGACATATTCATCAAGGCAGTAATTCAGGCATTAAAAATATGCCCAACAAAACGCAACCCCCAAATCAAACATGATTGTATATGGAATGTAGGGTCACCTCATTGCAAATCTTGCTTGTAACTCTGCAGCTGTTCCTGCCACCTGCACCACCCCCTCCAGTAATGAGATGAGGACACTTGCTCTAATTAGCTGTAGCCTGTGGACTTGGTAGGTGACCTCTTCTTCCATGGAGGAGAGAGGGAGTACTGATAGTCGTTGGAAGAGCTGGAGCTGCTGCATCAGCAGTGGGTACATTTCACTAAATTACAAAGGAAATGTAGACAGTGGTTGAAAATTAGATGCACGCCTCTTTGATATAATAATGCATCAAAAGATTCGAGCCATTTGTATGAATTTGAACTGATACAGAAATGTCAGCATCAATATCACTTCAACACTTAAAAACACTTACAAGAGGTTGGAATAAAGAATTTTGGTACTTTTGTTACAAAAAAATATCATCAAATCATTTCATTGAGCGCACAGAACATATGACTTGGAAGGAAATCTCCCAGTAAATTGGGCACTAAATACCACTGGTCATTAGTCAAATAGCTCATGGTTGTTGACATATCACACATTTTCCCCTGAACTCACCGGTAAGCTTCACATGCCAGGCCGTACCGCACACATGCTGACCAGGCTCGAAAGCTTTCTGTGCTGAGGTGGAACGCCTCGGCTACATTGAGGTTCATGTTGGTAGGTTCCACTGATGTGTATCTCAGAATGGCCGCCTTAAGGGGATGTTTGGAGACCTGAAACCAGAACAGTTTAAGAAGGAATGTCACTTCCCATTGTTTCATTTCTGAAGGAACAATGTGATGACATATGATACACATGGATTGTGGGTAATCTCTAACATTGTAAAACAAAGCAAACAGCCCAACAAATGTAATTGTTTTTCCCTTCATTCATGCATTTCCTTCTGCCTTTTACCAATGCTCATTGGTATGTATCAAATCTTGCTTCAAAAACGAGAAAGGCAAACATACAAAGCATAAGATAGGAAAGAGATTTGATAGACAGCATACAATGCTTGGCAATACAAAGCTACAAGTCATAAACAATGCTTTGCTAAAAAAAAAAAGAAGAAGAAAAAAGACTTAACACATCAAGAATAGATCTGAGGTTCATTTGATATGACTTATCAATAATTGATCAAGGCACTCGATGTCCAACTCACCAGTGTGTCTGCTATGTGTCTACGACTGACGCATAACACTCTGATTAATTTCATTGCAAGAACGGTAGGGTGGCCATACAGGTTGGAAACTGGATCTTCTGCAGCAGTGAATCAGAACATTACGAAATGATGCCAGGTTTAGCCAAACTACAATAATAACATTGCTAGAAAAACAGGTTTTCAAAATCAGTACCAGCCAGTTTATGGATTACAAATATAGTGATCAACGATCACAAGTTTATCTAAAGACAACCCCACTCTCAAGTCAGTAGCTGCAATAGTAAAGGCAAAACTATTTATGTGAAAATGATGTTAGCTCTCCTCACGTAAAGACTGTTAAAAGAGAAACTTGCTGGAAAAAGAGTTATGTCAGTCAAAATCAAGTGATACACACCCTGCCTGGTCCATGATGTGGTTGGCAAAAATTCTGCAAAAACAACACGGACAAGGCGGGGACATCGGAAGACGGCAAGCGCTGAGTCAAGCGAGTGCCTGGCGATACGGATGAGGATGGACAGTGAGTTGAGGATGGCCGGAGGAGATGGTCTCACAACCTCTAGGATGTATCGCAGTCTGGGGAGCAGGGACATCTTAAGGAGACCCTAATGACATTGGACCAGGATAGGGGGAAAATCGCGTAGTAAAAATACTTAATCATGCCTGGACCAATTTGCAAGACATATATTTGGTAAAGAGAAGCGCATTTTCTGCATCTAGAAGGTAGAACAAAAATTACATTGAGTATTCATTTTTTTTTTCATTGAGTAATTACACACTTAAAAATATGACATAAGGATGCCTTCTGTAATACAATAGGTTTACAAGTGAAATATTCCATTTAGAACATTGCATTGCCCTCCTTGATAATGAAGAATTTCACATTTCCATAGAAGAACTGCTGAGAGAAATATCAGAGTTTTTTTCCTCATTTAATTGTTAATAGTTAATCTCATCTCATCTTTAAGAATGTTTTATTATGCTTTTCCAAAGTGAGCGCTCTACAATATTTATCATAAATACTATTGGCATCTCTCCTGCTACAGACAAATGCTTGACCACTGTGTGTATACTGAAGAAGTTCCACTGTATCTCAAAAGATTCTTTCTTTGTCTTTTTATATAACCTGACAACTTTCAGTACCAAGGAGTAAATGGCCCTTTTCATCTGAAGACAAGTGTATCTATTTAAACCAGAATGTGTCATGTAACAGGTATGCACTGAGACAAAGAGACGTAGACTACCTTGATCACATCTTGACTGGCGATGTGTTGATCTGGTTTGCTCTCCTTCTGGTCCTCTTCTTCTTCTTCCTCTTCATCATCATCGTCATCTTCATCCCCTTCATCTCTCTTCTGTGGCAGCATCGGAGGCACGGCGAATCCCTGATGCCATGTGTAGATCTTGTCCAGTGCTTCCTAACAGTTTGATGGCAGAAGAGTATGGTAAAAAGATGAAATAGGATAACATGTCTACTGTTCCTAAAAGAGAAATTTTTGAAGAAAATCGGTATAATAGCAGCAGCAAGGCCCTGTAAATCAAACTAGGGCTACATGTATTACAGCTACTGCAGCAACAATCACAACGCTTGAAACTGATTGGTTATGCAATGCTGTTGAAATTTAGTGGCAATTATTGCAGGTAACAATCACAGCAAATGTTCTATGAAATTAGGTCAACATCAATGCAAGACCAAGTGCAGTCTACTGCTGTGCGCCATGGAAATAGTCTATTTACTTCACACTCAAGGCCCGACAAACAACTGGAATCCTGCCTCATTGGATTACCTCATCGCCAGGTTGGATGATCAAGGCAGCAAGGGCCTCTATGCCAGCTGATAGGACGCCCTCGTTGGAGTCATCAATGGCCCAGCGGAGGAGGAAGAGAACACCAGCCTTGAGGAGCCTGGATATGAGGGGGCTCTTCAGGTCTCCACCCAGGCTGTCTGTACGGTACTAAAGCAACACAGTGAATACACTCAATTACGTAGTCAACATCCATGATGATTGGGAGAATTCCTCAGTTGCTAGTTGCAAGGAGAATACAGAAATCTGCAGTATTCCACATTATGTGTCTAGGTGTTTGTATATCCATCCAATGGCTTGGCATGGCAGTAATGGTGATTACGGTTAAAATGAAAATAAGACTTTTTTGTTTTATTTCATCATCATTATCGTCATTTTATACCATCATTACATATGTACCTCTACCATCATAATAAATCACAATCGTTATGATAATCAGCATTAGAAGTAGCCATAGTAGTAAGACTAGTAGTAGCAGTAGCAGTGGTAAAAGCAGTGGTAAAAGCAGTGGTAGTAGTAGTAGTAGTAGTAGTAGTAGAAGTAGTAGTAGCAGTAGTAGAGGTTGTTGTTGTAGTTACAGCAGCAGTAGTAGCAGTAGAAACTAGAAATGTCGCTATGGCGACCGATGCCTCCGCAATAATGCATGATTCTCCCAATAGGTGTATAGTACAATGTCTTCACAATGTGTAATGACAGTTTCACATGACTGGTAAAATATCGAAATAACAGGTTTGTTAGAAATATCTTGAATGTTCACTTTCCACGAACTGGGTTTGCTATAATTGTCTATTAAAGAGTGCAGGTACATGTACACATATTTGGGGAATTGAAATTTTTACTTGACTTCTGACCGACCTTATCATAAGTTTATGCATTGAGTATAATTTTCAAGGTATGAAGAAAGAGTGTAATTACAGTACAAAATATATCTTTTTTTTTTCATTTAAACCTGACCTTTGACCCTAAACCTTTGACCTTTGACCTTCTGGCTTGAAATTTCCAAGAGAATCTCCATTAAGTAATACATGTACGCATATTAAATTTTAAAACTAATGCAATCATTGCATATACTAGTATATGAGGGAAATAGTAACATTTTGAGGAGTTGACCTTGACCTTTGACCCTGACTATTGACCCATGACCTCTAAATTCCCTAGATAATCCCTGCCAGTCAGTACATGCATATGTACCAAGTTCCATGAAGATACATTGAACCATTTGCGAGAAAAGTGATATTGCAACATTTTCACCTAACCTTTGACCTTTTGACCTTTGACCTTGTGACATAAAACCCTCTCTGGAGAATCTTTACGCAGTAGTACATGTCTACACTAAGTTTCAAGAAAATAACTGCGGGCATTGCATAAATATGGGGGAAAGAGCAACATTTTTAGCATTTGACCTGACCTTTTGACCTTTGACCTCTTGCCAATGTCACTAAAATCTACCCAACTAATTGTCCCATCATACATCATCCTTGGACCAAGTTTGGTGAAAGCTGCTTCATCCAGTTTTGAGTTATCACATAAACAGATAAATTGTAGGATTTGACCTTGATCTTTGACCTTTGACCTCTGTCCGATTTCACTGAAAAACTAATCAAGTAATTGTCCCATCATAAATCATCCTCCAAGAAAGTTTGGTGAAATTTGCTCCATCCAGTCTTGAGTTATCGCGTAAACGGATACAATTTCATGATTTGACCTTGACCTTTGACCTTTAGCCGATTTCACCCAAAATCTAATCAAATCATTGCCCCATCATGCTTCATACTTGGACCAAGTTTGGTAAAATTCCAGTAAATATTACTCAAGTTATCGCGTAAACGAAAGCGGACGGACGGACGGACAACCCGAATAACAAAAGCTGTAGTACCAGAAGCAGTTAGTAATATAATTACCATTTCCATTCTAATCATTATCAACATTATGTTCTCAAAAGATTCCAACTTAAAATTTGGACACATCTTTCAAGTACATTCGAAGGAGTTGGTGAAAAGAGAACCCCCCCCCCCCCTAATTAGCCATGACGGAATGAGGGATGACTCACATTATAAATGACCCTTGCCAAAGTCTGCAGGGCTAAGACCCTCTGCTGGATGACGGCACTGCGAGATAGGGTGAAGAGTTCTTCCAGAGAGTAACCAGGAGCCTAGTATGGACCAAACAAGAAGAGGTTTCTTGGAAAATCATGTGCACAGTATATCATGAAAACAGACATTCTGTTCCTGTCCAAATACAAAGTTCTGTGGCACAGCTTCTAGCACTATCAAAAACACATCAAAAAAGTATCAAAAACGTACCATACTGAGTATGAAGGTAACTTTGGCCAAAATAAATACAAATTTATTTATGAATTCAGCAGAAAGCAAACTAGGAGCATTTAATATGACAAAATTAGCCTGTACAGCAAATTGGAATATTATTTTGTTTTGGCTTTATATTTTCAGTTCAAGCCCCACGGAGTGTGCTGGTTCATACGATTATGAATAGCTTATGAATAGCTTATGAATAGCTTATAGATTATGAATCATCTTAATGCATCTTCTTACATCCCGACTCTTAACAAACATAAAAAATTACAAGAATAATTGGAATGCTGCCAGAGAGAATATCACTGAAACAAGAGAAATGTATGAAGTTTTCATTTCTTCAAACCACTGTTACATATACATTGGATGTGCTATATGCACTGTTTAGGAGAAAACATTACAGAGTATTATAAGACTATATAGACAATAACGCAGATTTGTCAGTCATGACTTAACAAAGATCTAATCAGGGTACTCTACAGATCAAAAGCACAACAGCTTTTAAAAAGACCCTAAAAGAAAAAAAAATGAAATATTTTCCCAACAAAAACACTTGTTTGCTGATGGCAAGAGATATTGACATTGAAACCACACACAAACAGCAAAAACACACAATTTTGTCTACCAACCTCTTGTTCATCTCCATGGTGATACAGCCCCTCCCTGACAGGCACTTTGGCATTCCTGGAAACTAGCTGGCCATTAAAGTCAAATCTAGCTTGAGATTCCCTGTCAGTACTCTTGCCTGAAGGTTTGGGCAGGTCACCCATCCACTCAAGTTTGTCACCCTCCACAACTTTCATGTTGAGCCACTTCTTATTCACCTCCACTGGGAATGCTGTAAGGGAGAGAGAAAATTAATGCTATAAGAAGGGCTTAAAAAGCAACAACACAAATAGTAATCATGCACTAGGGTGAGATCAAGTAAATTGTGATTGATTCATTGGCGCAAAGTACTGTCAATTAATACAATGTACAGTTGAACCTCTCGTATCCGGACAAGTCGGGACCGGGGCTCATCCGGATAAGGGATTTGGCCGGACACGGGAGACTCAATGCTTTATACATGTACATATACATACACATGTACTGATGTAGCCCATTGTAGTACCACATGTAGTAATGTGTATACTGCAACCTTTTCATTGTTACACTCAGTAACAGACCCCAAAATAGAGGTTCGTGTTTGCAAGAATGAAATCATTTTTTAAAATAAATTCTTGGGATGATTTACCTAAATAATTATTAATAAATGTATCAAGTAGATCTTGAAAATAAACAGTACGAGTCGACGAAACTATGCTTCAAAATTCGATTATCACGGCTCGGCAAAGTCGACTGTAGGTCGCCATTGTTAGATGGTCTCCCTCTCTCTCTTTGTGTGTGTACTGTGTGTGAACAATTTTTGAGTGTTCAATATCATTCATTGCTCAGCCAATGACTCGAAACAATGCATGTCTATCTACTCATATCGACGACTGTGTATGGACCTATATGTGGCAATGCGATATGAGAGGACTCGAGCGCATAATCTGTCCATGTTCTTGCGATGATTTGGGGATGTTTGTGATGTTGAAATGTCTAAGGGTAGCAATTTGGAAGAAAATTTGATGTAATGTATGTTAATCATGTTGGAAGTAATGTGTAATTCATGTGTGTTTGTGTAGGAGTTCTCAAGGAGTTGGGACTCCCCCTTTCCTCCTGTAATTATTTTTAAAAAAATCACGGCGAGATTGCGTCCGTATAATAGAGAGATCCGGATAAAGGGAGGCCGGATAAGAGAGGTTCAACTGTATGTGTTTATATCTTGTAACTTTTCAGAAGATGTTGCGCAATATGTTAGTATTTCAATACTGCTTTGGCAACAGATATTAATCATCCATCATGCTTTGGCAGCTGGCTGCAACTGCGTCCTTTTGAATGATTCACATATGTGCTGTCCTAAATGATTGATTTGATAGGTTCTATTTTTGTATAGGACATGCACATGTTAATGCTACTAATTTTTATCAATATCCAAAGAAAACAGAACAATAACAACAACAACAAAAAGCAAGTACCAAGAGCATTGTATGTTACACATGGGCCTTATCGCTCTGCATCAATGAAGCACATGTACAGTGATAAGAAATATTTTCACAAGTTAAAAGTACTTAACAAGTAGCACTGTGGACTTTCTTTGAATTCCCTGAGAGTCTTGTCTAACCTGCTGTGGAATCAACTTGAGCTGATTTCTCTCCACCCATAATGGCTTCTCGTACACTTGAGGTTCCAGAATCCTGAGCGGGTGCTCCTCCATCACCAGTCTTCGGTTCCACAGATGTGTCCATCACCTCTTCGCCTTCTCTCAGAGGTGATGATGCCTGTTGTGTGGACACAGGTGGTGGTGGTGATGAAGATGATGGTGATATTGTTGAATTGGGTGCTGAATGTGATGGCAATATCGACTCATTCTCTCTGGCACTCTCTTGCGGTTGCTTGCTTTGCTGATTTTTTGTGCGTAAGAATGCTAGTACACCTGGATCTGAAATAAGTACAAGTGCATCTTGCTTGAGAAATAATTGGGCAATAATCGCCATCAACATCTTTTGTGAAAGAGTGACGTGTATTTTAACTCCATTAGTCAATCTCCACTACTAATCTCAAAATTGTAATAAGTGTACTGACATATTCCTCAAAATCTTCCCTGCCTATGTTATCTTTATTCCAAATTGCAAATAATCAATATACAGTCAAACCTGCCTTAGCTGACACCTGTCTATAATGGCCACCTTTTTTTGTCTCCCTTGGGTGGCCGCTATAGACAGGTTTGACTGTATTCTCATTTCATCTATTGTCCTTTTTCTGTTTTTATTACTGTCCAGTCTCATATGTTAATTCCCACAAGTCTTCTTTCCCTCTTACCAAGCATTGCTTTCAATCTCCCCTGCTCCTGAAGGATCTCTTCCTCAGACATGGCAGCCATCTTGGACACATTCTCCAGATGGATGTCCTGTGCTTGTTGCTTGGCAACATCCTTAGTGACACCTTCTGCAAGTAAACCTGAGCCGTCGAGCAATTTGCTGGCTGGAAACGATGTTGATGATGGCGCTGATGTCATCGATGCCAAAGCAGCTGTGTTTGCATGCACCTCTGGGGGCGTCTGCTTCATTGAGTCTGTGACGGTCGACTCAGCCGATTCTTTTACAATTGTGAAAATTTCATATTTGTTATCAATCCTCTGATAATCAATGCTTCAACATCAAATGTGCTGACTCTCTTCAAACAAAATGATGCAAAAGGAAAATCACAGAGAATCAGTAATAAAAAATGTAGCTGAAACTTTTTTCTCCACCTGATTGCTTTTGTTTTCTTATATTTTCTGTACATCTAACAGCAAAAATGAATATATAGATGGAATAAATCACAGCTTGGCAAGATCTGTGCTCATCTTAGTACCTATTCATCATTTTTTCCAACAATTAGGAATCATAACAACAAACAAGAACACTTCTCATTATTACCTTGTGTTTCCATAGAAACCTCCTCTGATTCAGGTTTCCCTGGTAACGTTGCTCTTGTTGGTGGCTCCAGTGTCACTCCAAAGTCTACAGGAGGGGTTGACTCAAACTGCTGTGCAAACAGACTCTGTTTCTTCTTAGACTTGCCATCTGTCACCTGGGACAAAGAAGTAAATGTGACAATATGGTTCTTACGGTTGAAATCTATGAGCAATGCAGTTGATGACACATTATCA
This sequence comes from Diadema antillarum, assembly GCF_040938485.1. Lineage (NCBI taxonomy): Eukaryota > Metazoa > Echinodermata > Echinoidea > Diadematoida > Diadematidae > Diadema > Diadema antillarum. Next base: position 768,528 of record NW_027271355.1, on the reverse strand, counting down.
TTATTTTTGTTTTGCCAACAAAATACTTAGCCTTATTTTCAATATTGAAACCAGGAGGTTATCAATTCTAAATCATTAGAAATCAAGAGTCATGTGATCGACTGTGCACCATCTAACTCAGAATGTAGTCAAGCAAATTTTACACAAACATTGACATTGGGATGGTTTTTATTACTGTGCAAAAGTCTTGTAGTGAAACTGTTTTATTGAAACATTCTGGCTTCAAGTCAATGATATGGAGGTATGGCATCAAATTTAGAGTAATAGATTCATGCACAGTCCATAAGAGTGAGAAATATTTAAGTTTCTTGCAAGGCTGATGTTGCACAACTTCAAATGACTTACATGAGCAGGTAAAAACAATTCCTTTTGATAGGCTCTATGCCCAATAATATCCATGCAATGACAATCTTTGTATTCTGTAAACAGATGCAGTTATTTAACCTTCAGTGATTACACATTACCTTAGTGGCTGAGATGTTCCTGTGAGGCACAGTGGGAAATCCATGATTGGTAACTTGGGGCAAAAACACAGGTTTCTGTCTTGTGTCGTGTTCCTGTATGGAGAAATTCAATGATTTGATGCTTAAAAAGTTGGTACTTAGCAACTACATAAATTTACATTTCTTGAGCTGGATTTGCTTGCACGAATGACAGCATTTTATTTACACACATTCATACAGGATCATTGCGACATTTGACAGTAAAGTTTGGTTGCCTTCATCATCTTTTTAAACTACACATTAACTGTCAATGAATACTATCATCAGAACTCAACTATTTCTCATAAAAGTCAAGTATTAAGAAGTGACATTTAAAATCTTAAGTGCGGAATGATTGACGTAATGAACAAAACATTCTTCCACTGAATGTGAAAACTGACAGCCTACTCGGGATTATTCTACTATATTTGTTCAATAACAATCATCACATCCAGCATCCTATCTTTCAAGCTTCCTGTACCTCAAACTTTTCATATGAACAATAATGCCTGTTGACATATGAAATTCTACAGCAAATATACCAATCGCATAGAGACACCATGGTAGTGATATGCGCTATATAAGCACTGTGTTATATATATATTTGTTTTTACTTACCATTATCCTTGTCAGCACTGCTGTTATATGTGTATCATGCCCTATTGGAAGAACATCAAAGCAATAATTAATCACAAAGTCAAGATGTCTACAATCACAATGTGAGCATGGATGTCATCTATCAAAATATAGTGGTGATTGCATAAAACCACTGTTACAACCAATGCTGCTGATACACTACCACTACCCAAGTGATATTAGTAGTAATGAATATGATCTCTATAAACATCAATTACATAATGAACACTAATAAGATACATTGATAATATTGCAAAATTAACTACCCAGTATATTGACAAATATTACAGTGGAAATGTTACGGGGTCCATCAGATTCTCACAGTAATGTCAATAATGTAGATAATTACATACACATAAAACTGAAATGCTATAACTTCCACTACACAAACAAACAAACAAACAAACAAAACAATTTATTCTTATACATAATATTGCAAAATTAACTACCCAGTATATTAACAAATATTACAGTGGAAATGTTACGGGGTCCATCAGATTCTCACAGTAATGTCAATAATGTAGATAATTACATACACATAAAACTGAAATGCTATAACTTCCACTACACAAACAAACAAACAAACAAACAAAACAATTTATTCTTATACAATTAAAAGTCAAATGTGTTAAATAGATTCACATAAAGCAGTTCACTGCACTTACTATCCATAGCAGCTTCTGGGTCATCTTCCTCATCATCATCAAGGTCAAAGGTCATCCTCTGCCCTACTTGAGGACAAGATGCTGATGGCTTAGCAAACACAAAGAAATAAACCAACAAAATAAGACAATAGAATCATATTGTTTTGATACATATATACATTCTGACAGCTTCAGAGTAATCAATAAGTTACTTTATTAATGAATAGAAAAAAAAAATACTCATTTAAATGTCAAGAGCTATTCATATCATAAACAAGAATGCAGTTACACACCCAGGGCTGCACACTAAATCATTTTTTTTACCGGTCCGACCTGTCTATCAGACCAGTAAGTACCCAGTTTTTCCATGTTTTACTGGTCCATTCCTCAAAAAGTTACTGGTCCAACAGCAATTTTACTGGTCAGGGACCATCGGACTAGTGTCAGTGTGCAGCGTTGACACACCACTGCTAACATATTACTCATAATTTCATGCTGAACATGTTTGTATAGGGTCAGATGATTACATAAAAAGGCCGTTGAAGTATAGTGATTGATCTGTTGACTTGAAAGTTCTAATGAAAGTGGACATCAAAGAACAATGGCATAAAAAAAATTACACTTACAAAAATTTCTACATATGGATCATCAGATCATTGACAAATTTAAAGCAATTAAAAATTTGGTTGTATCTTTCAGTGCTTGATGTTTGATATTCCATTGATCTGCTAATGCCACATGATCACAACAGCACACCAATTTGAAAAATTACTAGAATATTTCAAGAAGAAGAATTCCTTTCAAAACTATGCTCAAGTTCTTATTAGACCAAGGCAGACGCATAAATATTTGTCATACTATGAGAAAACATTTAAAAACTTCATGATGCATTAGAAAGTAGTAACACAAAGCATGCATAAGTTCTGAAATTGAGCAGTCCTTGTGTTAAGATCACTACACCTTAAACACAGGATAATCAATTTTACTCTAAAATACTTATGAAATTGTTATTTTTTTGAAGTGTCATAAAAAAAAGAAAATCAGATAAATCAAATAAGGAAATGTTAATTCTCTAATACTTCTTAACATTGATTAGATCACAAAGATAGCAGAACTACACATTGAGCTTACCGTGGCTGAACCAGAATTGCGCTGATTAGACTTGAATTTTGAACGTTTCTTGGGGAGCGACTCCATTGCTGGCATGGCTTGGGGTAATCCTGGGGGAAAAACATAATCTATTAAAGTACTGCAATAACTGCTCAGAGACTCCAACCCGAAGCACCTTCTGATCGGGAGATTCTCCCGCCTGAAACCCCTAGCAAACGGGAGACTCCAAGTTTATGTGTGCGAAGTGCGAAGTTCCTAGGGTTACAGATGCTCTCTGGTGCTATCTAAGGCTTATTCTTGCAACATACGAAAGCAATAAGTAAGAAATACTTTCCAACGGGAGACATTGAGCCAGGGCGGGAGAAATTAAATCTCAAACGGGAGAACGGGAGATTTTGCAAAATTGGGTTTTCGGCGGGAGATCTCCCGTCGAAAACGGGAGAGTTGGAGTCTCTGACTGCTTTATTTCTCGATATGCAATATGCCTCATAATTAACAGAATAAAAGATACTCTAGCAAGACAAAAGTAATTGTTGAAAGGAATACTAGGATCCAAATAAGAACATCAGTTGGGGACTAATAATCACAATCAGAAGGCATGAATTGTTCTAAATTTTGTCCTACTCATAGACAACTAGCATTTATTGGCAACTGATGTTTGCTTGTCTCGCTAGCATGGTTTTCCTTTTTCTTTTCTTTTTTTAAAGATCTTGATACACTTAGTAGCTAATATGGCCTTCACTCTTCTTCCTCCCATGCCCCACTAAAAAAACAAAAAACAAAACAAAACAAAACAAACCAAAATACATGCAGATGAAAATAACAAAAGAATAGTTCATTTTTAATCAATGTTGACTATCAGCAGAGAGCATCAATTCATACCTGGCATATATCAGGAAAGGGCAATAATGCCCCTGAACAACTTTATCTGTGTAAAAGAATTCACCAAACAGAGCACTGTGTTACAAAGTGGAGAGCCAAAGCTGTCCATGTTTAACATCTAAAAAAGAGAAGGTGTTTGAAAATGTGACACATGATTTAACAGACCTGGTATCGTGACGACATCCTTGGCAACGTTCACTCCACTGAATTCCTTCCTAGTGTCAGCAGAGAGACCACTGTTTGATTCACCATTAGATGCCTTGCGTTTGTCTGCCTTTTTCACTTTCACTGATGGTGTGCTCTTCTGGGCCAAGAACTGCTCCTGTAGTCTAAGGAGGTCTTCCTCCGTCTCTCCTGGTTGGGGTCTTTTATTCATTTTTTCAGCAATGCTATATCTGTATCAAAAGATGCGTACAGACATGGAGTATGGGGTGAGTTATAGTCCAACTTTGAAGTGCTTGATTGATCTATTTGTTGAAATGGCCAATGCATGGTGGTGATGATGGCCACATGTACATCAGCAATTTAACAGTTTTATTATGGTGTACAGTTGTACAAGCATTTACACATATGGTAAACTTATGTCTTAGTGACGAATTGTATTCCTTATGACTAATAAGGCAAGAAAAGAAAAGGTCAATTGAATGAAACTTACTGACACCAAACAAATGTGGTCACCCTTCAAATTGTTCATGCAGTTGTGACTTAATCCAAAGACTTTGCAGACACACATCCCTCCAATGAAATGGTGTGCAAACCCAAAATATCTTACTTATTTCACTAGCAGTGCATCATTTTGAAAATTTACAATACACCATGGAGGTATAGCTCTTGGAATATATCTACAGTTCCACTAACAACAGCTGCAAACATCTTACTATCAAAGGTGACAAAGAAAGTGAACTCGATTTGTTTCCATCAATATCATGGGCTTAAATGGGGCTGTGGACACAGAATGTGCACAGGATTGTAGTTACTAGTGATAAGCGTATTATAGCTAACAGCACAGTGCATATTTGCTTTATGTAATAGGCATGCTGCTGACATAAAAAGGGTTTTTGTTGTCATTTGTCACTTTTTCCTTCATTTTTACAGGGTTGGCTTGTGTTGAAGATTTTTTTTTTCTTTTTCTTCCTCAAACTCAGACTAATGTCTTTAATCCTGAAGATTGTTGCATATATCAGCTGATTGTGTATAAGTTCTGTGTGTGTGGGTGTGTGGGTGTATTTGACCTCTTTAACAGCATTTCATCCTGCTATTTAAGATCCACAGTAAATATACAGTCGACTTCATGTAAGTCTATAGCTCATAGTCTATGTCAAATAATTGGCTAGTAAAGTCAATGAAAATAAAAAGCCCTGATTTTACATTCATAGCCTTCGCTTTTATGTGTTAATCCTCTGTACATGCAAAAGTTGAATAGTAACAGAAGCCCCTAACCTAACCCTAACCCTATTTCTAACCCCCTTTATCAAATCAAACCCTAAAGCCACTTAAATTTAATATCACTTTGCGATGTTGATACACATCACTTTTTCTTTTTCAATTTTTCCAGGGGTAAATTACACATGGCTGTGCTGAAGTTAGAAGCCTAAATTAAGTTAGCCCCCTAAAACCCAGGTACAGATTGCCAAGTTAATAATACAATGTAGGCCGAGGTCATCCCAGCTCTGTCCAGTCAAGTAAAATCGACACATGTGGAGTTGACTGTATACAAAACAATTAATGGTAAATTTATAAATTAATGATTGATAGAAAGTGACAAGTTTCGGTTGTCCACTTCAAAAAAAAAAAATCTTGGCCTAACTTTACAGATCAGATAAGATGCAATCAAGGAGGGTGCGCAATCAAACCGACAAGATCAAGAAAGGCCGTTACAGTAGACTGCACCTACACCTGTATAACCTAGAATTTAGAAACACTACCGCCTACCGGCACGCATCCCATGCATACCGTGCACGTACCCTAACTGCGACCAGCCCCAACGCTACGGACAGTATAACTGTGTACAATAAGGAGCGCTTAACCCGGGCCGTGGTAGGGCCGTACCCACTCTCATCGACTGAACGATAATCTTCAAAACTTGAAGCTGCACTCTACCTGGAAGAAGAGAAACAAAGAAGAACACATTTCCCCACACAAAAATACACACATGGGACCACACACACGCAAAGGACAGACAAAACATCGAAACAAAAGGTAACGCAGATACGTGTTTCTGCTATTTGATGACATTGTGATCACTTCCAAATACGGGAATTCTACATATCATCCTCACTATATCCTAATGAAGAAAAATAATTATTGCATCACCTTCACGTCCAACTTCGAGCAGAATTGCACGACTCACGATCGCACCCTGTGTATACCTCCGACTGCGTTCCTAATTCCGCAAGCAAATTGCAAAATCAGTACGCTCATATCAAGATACGGCTAGTAAAAACCCCGTGATGCATGCACTCATATGCACTCTTACCTCTCGTCTAGCTCACTCCCTCCATCGGGGTCCATCAGTCCATCACATCCATACGGCCATTTGACCTTCCCCGAGCCGAGACAAGTCCATATTTATTGATCTATACCAAAGCACTGTTTCCATGATATTCCACAAACGTTTCTTACCAAATACAGGGCTCTGTTCCACTTTACTGTGAAAATGAAAAAAAAAAATCATAATAAACCACATAGGGCCTATAGGCCTAAACCTCAAATTCTGCATGGATAACAAACTTCAAAATAATGCTATACATGTATTTAGGTTTCAGCTGTTGAGATATTCATTTTCGATTGTCTTTTTTCTTAATTTTATTTTCTGAAAATAAAGTGTTGTTTCGCACAAACATGAATATGAAATGAGAAATTTAAATATTATTACATAAAAAGTAGGCCCCAGGGCCGGCGCAAGGTGGGTGGCTCGTCCCCCCCCCCCCCCCCCACTTTTTATGATACATACGTAGGTGTCAGCTGATGAAACCCGGCCGCGAAGGGGCACCAGAAATAAAAACTGCCCCCCCCCCCGCATTTTGTTTGTTTGGTTTTTTTTTTTTTCTAAATGCGGCGCCGGCCCTGGGCTCTATTAGAATAAAAGAAGTTAGTGTGGAACCCTCTGCCTGTCATAGTGCAACAATGATTTGATAACATTAAAGAGAGATAGGGAAAGAGAGAGAGAGAGAGAGGTAAAAAAACAAACAAACAAAAACAAAAACCGGGGGGAGGGGAGAGGGAGAGAGAGAGAGGGAGGGAGGGAGAGTTCAGGTCTTAAGACATTCAGAAAATATGGGTGAGTGTAAACAACTAACCTCTTATGTAGGCCTATTTGCCTGGTCATGCTGGATTTGCGCGCGATGGAAAGTTTAGAGGATAAAAATGCATGGATAGACCGGTCGATGAGAGAGAGAGGGAGAAAATGGTATTAAAGGCAATTGCACAAGTAGTGTGATATATCATACAAGTAGTATGATATACATTCGAGTGTTGGGATGTCCTGAACTAATGAGTGAATTATTATGTTGAAACATGATTAGATTTGTGTGTGTGTGTGTGTGTGTGTGTGTGTGTGTGTGTGTTTTATTTTGTTTTGTTGTTTTTTAGGCTGTTATAAGGAAGCAGTCAAATGATTGTACTAATTACAAGGATGCAAGGTACTTTATTTTCTGTTAAAATGAATATAGAAATTCGCACTCCACTGGCATAATAAAAAACGACAACATAGGGCCCTACATTATATTGTTCATAATAGCATAATAGTATATTACATTATACTAACAAAAGGATTGCACAGACGGAGTCTTACTTTATATAAATGAAAAATATATAATTCAATTGAAATTAAATATCCACACACACACTACACACACACGCACACCACACACACCTACATGAACACACACACACACTCTCTCTCACAAGCTGTTTATAAAGCCTGATTACGGCATCTCCTCGCCAAAATTCATCTATTTAACCTCTCGCCCCCCCCCCCCCCCCCCCCCCATGATCAAATCTAGGCCCTGTAAGATATGATGAGAAGCAAGGGAGAATAGTGGTGATAGCAAGAGAGGAGTTTGATAAAGAAGAAACGATTGAAAGTATTGACTGTGGTGATGGGGGGGGGGGGGGGGGACAACAAAAAGCACCTGACCGGTAAAAAAAATTAAAAAATAAAATACACCGACATTTACCAAAATATCAACAATTGACTAATAACTAATACCTCAAAAAGACCTTTGTACAACACCCATGATGAAACATATGATAACAGACAACATAAATAAAAACATGTAAATGAAAAAAAAAAAACATATAGAAAACAACCACATGGGAAGTATGTTGTTTGTTTGTTTTTTAAGTCCCCTCTCGAAAGGACTAGCACTCGGGATAGATTTCTCTCCAAGGAGCAAAACCACTTTGATTAGATTACTTTGCTAAAGTGGGAGTCTTATTCCATCACCTTTCTCTGTTAATTGCACATGGTCTTCAATAAAATCTTCCTCACTAGTATATTCTTTTTTGCGTGAAAAGTATCATAGTGTTATTTTGTAATACTTAGTGTTTCATTTGCATTCCAATATTCAAACATTATCAAGTTCGGAATAATTATCAACTCATTGCCTGTTTCAAAAAAAGAATCAACATTCTATCCCTGCTGTTATTATCATCATTTACTAAATGTACTATTATTGTTATTCATTTATTTACTAAACTATTTATCAATTTTACAGAGACTCCAACCCCGAGCACCTTCTGATCTGGAGATTCTCCCGCCTGAAAACCCCTAGCAAACGGGAGGCTCCAACTTGATGTGCACTTCGCGCACATCATGAGCGCGAAGTTCCTTGTGGTCTCGGGTTCTAGATGCTCTCTCTCGCTATCTAAGGCTTATTTTTCAACATACAATGAAAATAAGTAAGAAATCGTTTCAAGCGGGAGAAATCAAATCTCAAGCGGGAGAACAGGAGATTCTGCAAAAATGGGCTTTCGGCGGGAGATCTCCCGTCGAAAGCGGGAGAGTTGGAGTCTCTGATTTTACTTTTTTTTTTTTGGGTGGGGGTGGGGAACTGGCCTAACGGCGTTTTCCTCAGGATGCGATACTCGTGTACTCATCGCATGGATGGGTGAAGGGCCATACCGTATAATCCGGTGTACCTGTACCGCTGCTCGTTTGGTGGTCGGTCGATCGCGGACAGCGTTTACGTGCTGAGCATGCGCAATAGTTGTCACAGCAACATACAACAATACCGGTTCGGGACTGTAGGAAGACTGACAAAAGGTAATTATATTGCTTTATTAAAAGATCGATGTTTCACTGTATTCACATAAACTCCTTCAAAAAATAGTAGTGAAGGTTTCTATCTCAGAAAGATGAAGATTCAATGTTGTTAAACTCAATATTATGTGGAATGAAGAAGGGTTTGTCACCTGCTTCCCACGTCCCCCGAACGCGAGCTCAAACTCGTATGCGTACCAACACAGGTGCCGATGCCGGAAGTCCCCCGAGCTTCTGCCCGACAAATGAGCTCCATATCTCGGCCGCGGGGCAGGCGAAGACCCAGGCCATAGTAGCTGTAGTAGCAGTAGTAGCTGTTTTACTGATAGTAGTACGTCAATATCGTGTCAGAATACCGACGATTGTGAGGCATTGTTGTGGTTTATGTCTCCTCTCCATTATCTGCCGTTCTGAACGTCCGTGCATGCAGCAGGGAGGTCACCTCCCTGGTGCATGTATGCAGTGTGTGGTGCTTCGGGACATCCGTATCCCCAGCTCTGCAGACCATAATTCTCTATATTACACAGTAGAAAGACACTCAAACAAAGTAGGTGACACATTTTGTGACTAACAACAGCAAACGTGTAGTTCTTAAATTCTAAATTGGAGCCAAGGCAGATAGTGAGCATAGTCTACATAAATTACCAATTAATTCCACAGCGAGGCAAGGTTAACTTCATTTCAAAGTTTGAATTTATGTATGTATGAACCATTTATTAGTATCTAGCGTACCTAGAGATCCTAGTAACTTACAGTAATAGTAATTTTAGTAAACATGCAATCTAGTAGTAGAAAGGTTCTACTAGTACAAGTAGTAATTGTGGTAGTCACTCATAGCAAGTTTTAGTCTGTAAAAATATGCAAATGTACCTAAACAAAAGCTAATGCAAGAAAGGCAGTCATTGTTGAAATGTGATTTAGCTATAGATTTTGCTTTTTGCCTAGCATGAATATTTCTTTTGGAGCCATAGCTTTATGCTATTAGAACTATAAATGATATGTATGTTGTCTAGTATACATGTGTATAGTTACCAGTATTTTTTTTTTTTTTCACAAGCTCTTTGAAGAACTCAAAAGGACTCACAGATGGCTACTACTACGGAACCTCCGCTCTCGGAGCAAAATGGTCCTGCCTCAGCAGGTGGAACCAAGGGAGAAACCAACAGTAACAACAATGCAATCCCAACCAGCGCTAGTAACAACAATGCCAACAGCGCCAAGAGAGGTGGCAGAAGTGCCAAGCGTTCTATCCCGTCTCCCATCACCAGTGCGAAGAGCAATCCAGCAGCCGACAATAGAAATATGAGGCGGATTATAGCAGAGGACCCTGACTGGTCACTAGCCACGGTGCCCCTTCTGACGGAACTTTGTGTCAATCACATTGTCAGCAATTTTGCAGGTGAATAATTCTTATCTATAGAATGGAGACAAAATATTATTTTGTCTCCAGTAGCTGTCCCCAAATATTTTTAACCTCATAACATTACTGTTAATTGTTATCAGCAGTGAAACAGACAGTAAAACTGCTTAAAGACTAAAGCAAGACAGTTTTTGTTGTTTCATTTTGTATTTGGTACACAGAGGTTGGGCTTACCACTTTCTGACATTACTATTGGAATAGTTATGTACCAAGGTACTGTATTTCTGTCAATGCTTGAGGGTGTGCTATGAATGAATAAAATAGATAAATATTCGGTGAGACTTGTGTGTGCCTGGATAAGAAAAAAAAATACTCAAAAATATCCATTACATAGTAATCATGGGTATATCAATTTAGTTACAGCCAGATTGCATAAGATGATGAGCAAACAAGTTGAATCAGCACTGAGTACCATGTGCATATATTTCCTTTCTACAGAACATCCAAAGCTGGACGAATTGCTTCCTAAGTACAAAGCTAAGGTCCTTGAAAAGATCTCGGTCGACCTGCCTCTGAAGGTCGTGGCACACTTGGTTTCAGATGAAGGCTACTGGGAGAGGCGTTGCAAGGCAGGGAAGGAGGTGTGTGACGTCTCCAAGTTTGACAATAGTTGGAAGCGAATGTTCTTTGAAACGCATCTGGAAAATATCATTGAGCACTTTGTGCCTGAGACCTCAGACATGGCTGTACTTGAGAACACTTTGCCATTGTGTGCACCATATGTGAAGCGACTAATCATCAAGCAGTTGCTACCTCCTGTCAAAGAGGAGCCAACAAAGATCATGGATGATGTTTCTGATGCTGGCAGTGATGCCGGTTTGGATGGACCCATCATGGACCACTTTGAGTTCTCTACCACCCTGGACAAGCTCCCCCACTTGGAGGAGTTCAGCGTCACGTACGGGGTTCGAGACTGCGGCATGAACTTTGAGTGGAACCTTTTCCAGTTCACTGCCAGGGACTGCATGCTATTGTCCAAGTGTATCAAGAGGTGCAGTCACCTGAAGAAATTCCAGCTCCACAGGAGCAAGGTGGATGATGACAAGGCCCGTGTTCTGATTGCCCACGTCCTGGATCATCCTGGTCTTGAGGAACTGGACCTTTCACATAACATCATTGGTGACCATGGGGCAAGGGCAATTGGGAAGTTCCTAAATGGGCACTGCAAGCTCACACGGTTAGATCTGTCTAACAACCGTGTAAGGTCTGCAGGAGCAGCAGCAATTGGGCATGCCTTAGGGAAGAACAAGACACTGAAGGAATTGGACTTGAGACTCAACAGGATGGGAGATGAAGGTATGACACAATACTTTCTCACAAAGTATGTTATCATATGTTGTTGAAGTTGCTAAGTTGTTATGCAAGTGAAACTTAGTGACACATACATTAATACACATGAGAGATACAAAGGACTTTCAGTCAACTTTGTTGCATTTTCTTTTTCTTTTTTGTTGTAGTATTTTTCTTCTTCTTGCTAAAGAGTCTAATAACATACATGTGGATGGGATATTGGTAATATCTTGATTTGTCAAGCTTATAGTGTATTTCAAACAATTCTCTCGTGGCATAGTATACCTATCAAATACTATATTCTGGATAAGACTGCTTCTTGGATCAACGTAAAGGGATCAATGTTCTTCTTTTTTTTTTTAGTACAATAATTTTTTCCCATAGTCTACAAATTGCATGTTCCATCTGTAGGTTGATGATTCACTTTGGTGTAGGGATTTATGGAAACCATGTTTACTTGCAAAACTGGGTGAAATCTGTAATCTTAAAATAGATGTGCCAGTAAAACTAATAGCACCAACTGGTATTGTAAAGAAAATAAGAATTAAAATGACCAGTATCTGTTCTTCCTGTGAAGTGCACAACATACTGGAGTACAAATTTTCAGGGTTTTTGTTTTTTGTGTGTGTTTTGTTTTGTTTTTTATTCATGTTGTTCCAAAATGTTTAATCTCAACTCTAAACCGTATAAAAAGACATCACACACAGAAGTAAGATTTATGAATCTCAGGAATTGATCAAGGTGAGAAAGGTACCACATATAGCGTTTAGGATTTTATGTCAAAGGTCTTGTTTTAATCTGTTCTGTCATCAGGTGGACAGGCGCTGTGCAGAGCCCTGATGAAGAATGCAACACTGGAGACCATCAACATGGGAAGTAACGAACTGAGTGAGCCCACAGCAGCTGCACTGGCCCAGGTTCTAATTCACAACAGTACCTTGGTCAACATCAATGTGTCCTGCAATAGACTAGGCCAGGTAGGTTTTGCAATAACATTATCCTTTGACAGTGATGGTGTCACTCATTAAATCAGCTGCTAGTTTAAAGGTGATTATCCCCAAGTTATGGGGAATTAAAGAGTTTGCTAGAATGATGCACTATGTATGTCTAAAAAGAGTCAGAATGATTGCTTTCCAGTCATAAGTAACCCTTCATTACATTCTGAGTCTTTGGCGAGTAGATATATGCAAACGGGATGGAAAGTGATGAAATATCATTGGACATTGTGGCAAATTTTAATATTGGACTGTTGTTGGGGTTTTTTTTTTTGGTTGTTGGTTGTTGCAATTGTATCACACATGCAAAAAGTTAAACTAGAAATATTTGATACAAAGAAAGAAACCAGAAACCTGAAATATTATTCTTGTATATTTTATATAACAGATGTACAGAGTAAAACAAAATCCTTAATGCATGTTACACAGTTCTGCAGAAAATGTCCAAATGGAGAATTTGGAATTGAGAAATTTTCATAAACAAAGCCAGAACTGGCTTGCATCATCTCGTTCAAATCTAGCCAGATTAACAATGTGCAAGAGCTACTACATCTAGCAGGAATTATTATTTCCGTACATTGGAATTCAGAATGACTCTTAACTCGGGTGGGGGGGGGGGGGGGGGGGGGGATGAATGACTAACCAGATATATCTGAAACATAATTTTGCCTTACTCAGGGGACATGAATATGTCAATGGTTGAGATCAGCAAGAGTGTAAACTCTATACAAAGGGTGAAGTCGTTCATAGGCTCTGCTATCATGCTGACCTGCTGTTGTGCTGACAGGATGATAGTTCATGGTCAAATGACTGTATCAGTTCCAAACATCATTCTGCAGAAGCCCAGACATAAGATATGTGAACTGTGGCATGACACTTCTTCATTTACTCATTCCTCGTTGAAAAAAAAAAAAATTAAGAAAAAATGCACCGTCTAACTCATTCTTAACAGGATGGAGGGAAACAGGTCCAAGAGGGGATGGAGGAGAACCCCGTGGTGCGGGAGCTGGACCTTCGGCTGACAGAGGTGGGTCAGGAGAGCGAGTACTGCATCAACCAGATCCTCAAGAAGAACCAAGAGTCCCATCGCACCCAGCAGTTAAAGGAGAAGGAAAAGGAGAAGTCCTCTCTGGACAGATAAAGAGTGCAGCCACAATCTGGTGTGATGATGACCCCCGGATTGACCCTTTCGTGACGTTGATGCTAACCATCTCTGGCTGGAACATGTGATAATGTACCACATGATTTTCTGGCAAGACGCTTGAAAACTTGCATGTGGTAATTAAACAGTTATCCGATATTTGGATTATCCGTGGGATTTAAACAGAAAGAAACAACACAGCAGAAGGAGAGTGAAATGAAGCAAGAAGGCAATAGTTAATTATTGCTGCTCCGTATGCTGTCATGGATTGTGAAGTATATGCTGAAGCAGAATGTATGACTTTTTTTTTCCCTTCCAATTATGCAAATGTAGTCATTTATTTTTTTCTTACTTTCATTGCATCAGAGGATATGTACTCAAGTTTCAAACATTATAAAAACAGGAATGGGTTCTATCAAGTTATTTGTACACTGAAGATTAGCATGAAGGCGCAGATATATATACCTGAAAGACACAAAGATGTTCGTGTACTAAATGTCGGCCCCAACAATTTGCTCCGTCCTAAACCTATCTGACACATTCTTTCAAGCCCAGTGCCTTTTCGATACTCCATATTTGTCTATAATGTCAACAGATATATAGTACAATAAATGCTTTGACATACTTGCAAAAATAAGGTCTTTTGTTGTTGTTATTCTTTCAAATGAATGCAATATATCTATGCCAAGAGTTTTCTTCACCAGGTGGTAAGAACTTGGTATGCTTTTGGCATTGGTAGCAGCCAATAATCTAGGCGGTGGATGTGACTATTGTCTCTTGCCGTTACGCTAAACGTCTGATGCAGTGAAACTATTGCCTTTGCTAAGCGATATGTTTGATGCGGCGAGACTACAAACATTGGAAGCACCCAACATTAATATCCACTCATCTTGCTTTAGTCATTTTCTCGTTATCAACTATGAATCCGTGTCAACGACTAAAGGAAGACGAGTGGATATACAGCTGTAGGTGGTGGATGCGCATCCGCTGTTGGTAGTCTCGCCGCATCAGATGTATCACTTAGCAAAGAATACTCTTGCCGCATCAAGCATTAAGTGCGACAATAAAGACCATAACTGCATCTTCCTCCTAGATAATAGGCTACATTGGTACAGTGGACTCGCGTTAAAACGAAGTCCTTGTGACCGGCAGTTTTCTTTCGTTATATGGAAATTTCATTATAACCGAACAAATAAACAATAAAAATACAGAGTGGATAATGTTGCAGCCTGAATTTTTACTTCATTGCAACTGGAATTACGTTATAACTGTGTTCATTATTACGAGAGTGCGCTGAAGCAGTATTTAATCATTTTAACATGGCAAACAGTTTGTCATACTTTCGAGCTGCTTCCATGGTAGCTAGTACATGTATCTGAATGATCAATCACAACAGTCATTGCCAGTGATGTTTTGCTTGTCTCTCTCACAACACAGGATCCAATGATACACGCAAATCAGTGGTACATGTTTCAGCATTATACCAGTTTATTTAAAGAAATGCTGCATGCTTTGGTTTGATGCACAATCCCATTTCATTGGCATATGTAATACTATACATCAATGAACAAAATTTATTTATGCAACCCTAACCATTAGAATTTGGCTTTTCACATTTGGTGAATTTAGCCCTGAAGAATACAAACTGTGCATGAGCAAACTGACAGCATACTGCGAGTCTTTAACCATTATACTTTTCTGTAAGGATACACATCACATATTAAGGAGTATGCATGTTTGTCTACCAACTTTGTTGCATATGCTCACTTACTGTTTGAAATACTGAACTTGAGATATACAGTATCCATCCTCGTAACTCTGCTACAATATGTTTTCATTGGACAAATCTAGCGGGTCATTTGATATGCACATTAACAAAAGGTGCAGTATTCTGGTCCATCATATTCTTGTTTTTTTTCTTGTTTTTGTTTTTGTTTTTTCACATGTACACTTTTGTAAGGGGATAATAGACCCACAAGTAAATTGATGTAGTCCAACAATTACAGGGCACATAATCAAGCTAGGCGGTAGAGTACATGGGTGCTTGTGCAATTACCGGGTAACTGCATTCTCTACCATCCTACCATCTTGTATACACTGTTATGCCACGTACTTCTCATATTAGCGGTGCCCTATTTACATTGCAAATCCAAATGCTTAACAACTATGCCTGGTTTCATACTCACACAGCAGGCCAATATTTAGTCTATTGCCTGGTCCCATGGAACCACTGAATTCGGGAAAAAAGGTCACTGTAAAATCTTGGCATTCTTTTCTACTACACTTTAATATGCCTCATGTAATTGCTATTCTTTTGAACTTTTTTTAGTTGACTTTTTTTTTTTTTTTTAATAATTTGCTACCTGTGCGCACACATGCCGGAATATAAACTGCCCTAATGCAAGCATGTGTATGCGTACAAGAGAAATGTCAAAATGTTTGGCCTTATATAGAATCAAGCTTAACCCTATCCTTTCTACAATGTATTTGTTCTCTCTGTCTCTGCTATAATTCATAATTCAGTTCAACAGCAGCTATCAATGTCTTCAAAGCCACATAACTGCACCACGCAACATAGTTTGTGAATGATACAAGCTGTATTTCATACAGGGAGCATCTTATAGGTGTGTTCATGGTGGTAACAGAAGGACCAATACACATGGCATCTTGAAATAACACCAAACTGTGCACACAGCAAATCACCGGCAACACTTTGCACAGCATATTCCATCTTCACCTGCATGGCATATAACATAGGTTGCTTACCTTACGATTGTTCTTGTTCACAACTCAGTTATTACTAACTCTGAGAGGAAGGGAGAAAGGAGGGACTGGCTGAGGAAACACTCATTCATCCAAGATATGACTGATCAGAGTGCTCAGCAGAGATGTGAAATTGATTGTCATAAATGATTTTGACTCTGTGGCAAATTTGTGCAGCAGACAGATTTTGCACTCACAAAAAAATATTGCTCCCTAGCCACTTGAGGATTGAGGGTTCTGCGTTATGAGTATGCTGAGCCGTTTGACAGAAAAAGTTGGCATTATCCTTCCAAGTATACAATACCACTCTACATCAACATACAACTTTCTTCTGATGGCTTACCTAAAAGTGAAATAACAGACTTATATTTCTGTGATGAATCTAAGTGACATCACATCAAACCTCATACCCTTGGTAATTAAAGCTAGCCAGGACCAGTTTGTACAAGTAGCAATCAATTTACAGAGTACTAAAAATTTGGCAACAACATGATAGTCACTAGTTTGATTGTTACTGATTCCTAATTACAACATGAGTACAATAATGTCTTCTTGCTATATAACTTATTAAATGACCCTCACAAACATCAAATTGCATTGTTTCCCAATGTTGCTTATGATTATGTAAGTTACAATGACATGTCATCAGATCTTTTTTTTTTAAATTTGCAAAATGGGCATATACATAGAGCATAAATGTGTAATAGGGACTGAAAAATATACATGCATATCTACTGACCAAAATTGCAGTACTACGATACATATATGAACAGATACTTAATCAAAATATAAAAGGCAGTACTTTTTTTTTTCGCTAATATACCAAGTCAACCCATATCAACATGTATGTGAAGTGCAAATGAGATGTAACTTTGAGCTTGATACAAAAAGCACCAATTGTTTGCATCCAATGGTAATCGCTAGGGTGTTCCTATAATGAAAAGTTTTAATAAACTGTTACATTGACTGAGGATGCAAACTTTAATTTGACTGAAGTGTCTTTTCTCTCGGCATTTGCAGCTTCTAGCTCATTCAGCCTAAAATTCCCTCGAGAACATGGAACTGGTTAATATAGTCAAATGCCAGTTGTCAGAGCAAGCAATGAGCGGGTTCAAAGCGCTCTATCTGAAATTTGCATATATGAGGTAAAGGAAGAGTGAAGAATAGTACCTGGAGTAGACAACATTTATGAAGGCAGTGAAATAATTTGACCTGTAAACAAAACAAAAGCACTCAACATACAAACAAACCAGAAAATAAATGATCTAAATACTTACAACATGTCATGATATATGTCTTGCACTTCTTACACTGAATAATATTCTCACTGGATCACAGTGATCAAGTGGAAAAAAAAAGGAAGAAGAGTGTAATATTTATGACAAGACAGCTTTCCTAAATGTTCTTGTAGAACAATCCCTGCAAGTTAGAAATAATGACAAAGACAAAATTCATAAAAATATCCTAAATGTGTCAAATTGGCAAATTTTTTCCTTCATTTCTTTAAACTGGCCATACAAACTTCATTACCCCTCATCAACTTTTTCACTCTCAAATTTACGTGATGGTTTGTGTACGAACAAAAATGCTGATAAGACATGTCACAAGGATAGCAACATATTATATTAATGTTAAAAATAAATAAACTTTCGTTGATATCGATCTCTCTCTCTCTCTTTCTCTCTCCCTCTCTCTCTCTCTCTCTCAGTATTCTCATTAGCACATCTCCAAACCCTGTCTGAGATGAAAGTTCCATTATCAACACAAAAATGATCAATTTGCCAGAGAACTCATTACCTCTGTAATGCTGCACACACCCACCCACACCTGCCCCTGATCACTCTGACTCACAGTTCCTCGTGCCAGGTGCTACATATAAACATAAAACATACAGCAGACTGCTTCCTACATCAAATGGGACTACCCGAGGCCAAACATTGCCAAGTTTAAAGGTGCACAGACAAAACTCTGCATACACCCATACGTTGTATCACCTTTCAGTCACAGAAACATAACGTGCTGAATATAGAACAACACCATCACTATCAAGCCTAGGACTATTCCTCCTTTAACATGCATCATACATGCTTATCATTAAAAAAAAAGAAGAAAGAATATGACAGTATCAATCACAGCCTTTTGATCTCAAGAGGGCAAAGATAAAATACAATAAAAATAAAAAACTATGCTGATGACAACAGGTAAGAGATCTTTACAGATCTTATGCCCTTTCTGATTCTTGTAAAGTAGAGCAAAAATTCCACTGAAGAAAACTATTCACTTGAGGTGATTTTTTTTTCCATTGCACTGCTGAATCATGTTATAATGAAGGTACAGTCATTAAGCAGGACATCTACCAAAGGAGGTACTAGGCGAGCTCACCTACAGCCTCCTCGATCTACCGGCACGTCACATTCTTTTCAGTTGTCCATTTGCAGCGTCACATTTCAGGGGGCTACACAATATGGAGAGCATTAACAACATTTATAAGGGAACTTGCCTTAGCTGCTCACTCTTAAAGAACCATGTCTTTCAGAAAATGATGCATTGTCATTCAACAGAAAAAAAAATAATAAAACCAACACAACAGCACTTGACCAAATCACTGCTAAGAACCTCCAGCTACCATTTCTTTCTTCAGCTAACACCCTTACTTTAATGCAATCTTGGGCAGCAGTCTATGAGAAATTTGATGAATGAAGTTTACCTTCCAAATCCACCTCGCATCGGGCATATTATTGCCTGTCTTACCATGAATCACATAATTCAATGACAACACACAATTGCATACATTTCATTCTATAGAACAAATGTACCATCAATGTACTCTGCATATAACTTTAGGCTGAAAGCATTGTACTACATATACTACATAAAGAGTCATGCATGTTTGATAGGCCACACATAACTGACAATATTGTGAAGTGTTGTGAAGTTTGCAGTTGTGTCAGCATAGCAAGTCAAAACAAACATTTACAAGGTGACACAAACCCTAAAATGCTTTATCCAAATCATCTACTTTTTGGCAACATTTTTAATGCCACAGTTCTGACATGCATGCTTGATATACCAGGGTACACAATTAGGGACATGATCATACATCAACTGATACTGGCTCAAAACACTTCACAGTTGACAAAGAGTCTTTTCTGCACCAGATGGACACTGATACTTCAAATGGAAGTCGCATAGTACATGATGTAACTTTCAGCTTTCCCTTAGCAGTGAATAAGATAAACTACTGATGAGAATAGTTGCACAGGACCATTAGGCTAAAGTGAGATGGACTGGTATTTGGTAGACAGGAGGGATGAGGGGTGTGGGGATGAAGATTAAGCTTGGTTCTGCTGCTCCGCATCATCTTCCACTAGCTCTTTGCGATCTTCAGGATCTCGCGTCGTCTTGCAAGTCTTCGAGATGTAGAGGAATCCACTCAGAAACAGCATGATCCCTGCAAAGAAAGCAAATAAAATAGCACAGAACATTTACCCCTACCTGAGATGATATCGTGTCAAGCATTTTCTGGACATATTTTGAGGAGCACAGGTTCATCAGGTCTACTATGAGATGACAGGTTTCAACACTTGACTATCACACCTCTTTTTTTTTTAAAGTATGAGTTTTTTTTCTAGTGTGTGCATTGTGTGGGCGTGCATGCATGTGTTGGTGGTATCTTAGTGGTGGAAAATACTCAAAAAGCATTCACTTTAAAGGAAACTCATTTTGCTGATGCCCGTTCAGTGTGTAAATGCTCCAATTTGTGAAAGTACTTTGCCCTTTGATCGGAATTTCCTTCTCCCTTTGACTATGGCTGGCACTGCCAAAACACACTTTGATTGCATTCTGAAGTAAAATTCTGATACATTAAAGGTGGCACATATGAATAGAAGTGAAGAGAAGAGTGGCAGAAGTTTCATTTAAATACAATGCAAAGTGAAGAAAGATATGGAATTCTTCAGTTCCATCAGTATCATTTATCTACAGTAACATATTATGCAAATTAAAAGATGTGACGATGTTAGAGCTCTAAAGAGTCTGTCATTAACCTCTACATAAACCTTCACCAAAATTCCACCGGAAAAATGATTTTCCATGACAAAAAATAAAAATAAACAAATAAAGAGTTTGTTAAAAACTTTTTGAGGGAGAGGGTGATTGTGTTGGTAACTCATTCATACATTTGTTGTAAACATTTTTTATAGTCATGCAAACCAATGGAAGATTTGTGAAGGAAATATATTGTAGACTCATCTTTGTAATTTGCATAGGTGATTGTGATCAAAACACTATTTACTGAAAGTATGTTGAAGTTTGAAATAACATAACTCCTATTTGTTTTGCTTGATTTTGATGAATTTTCACTGTTTGACCTAAAAAGTTATTCTTTCTAGTCTTACATTAAATATGAAGTGAATATGGAGTGTCTTTAAGCTGCCTTTTAGCCTCCTTCTGGGTGGAATGGCTTACCTTTTTATTACATGGACATCATGAAATGTCAATCACATGACTCATGTCTTTTACCACATTACAAAAACCTTGCCTTGAAGATTAGTTGTGTCACAAATGGCTGCATACGATTGATGCCTATAAAGACCAGCTCATTATACAGCAAAAACTGAACTGCTTCTTTTCTACTGCTGTACACTAGCCTGCATACCTGCACATTTCCCAATGAAGTTAATACAATTCCTTCAGAAACTATACCTACCACTAGTTAGACACAATATCCTGCCTGCTACAAATTAAGCATTACACACAAACAGTTATCACAAACAGAGATGCTGGTACACTACCACTTGGTATTTTAACTGTCATCATGTTCTTATCAAGGGGGTCAGCTAACTGTGTGGTAGCATGAATGCATTGATTTAGTCCTGTATGTTCGGACAGCCCCCTGCTAAAGGTTAGATAAGCATGGTGGTTGCCATTATGCATACATGGCCCTAAGCATATTTGACAGACGAACAGGCATATGCCAGTTTCCTGGCACGTTGTCCTTGTAACATGATATCAGAGCTAAGTTTATCACAAGTTCACATGATGTATTGTATTCCATTGTTTCCATTAAGATCTGGCTCTCCTTCCACTGGCCATACATGCACTCTCAGAGCTTCAATATACCCAACGTATACCCTACATACAATCATATTGTGCATGCAGGTTATTGTGCAGTTGTACTTCAATATGTGTCTGTGATGTGACAACATTCTGTGCTGTGAGATGAGAAAGGACGTGGAATTAACATTAACTCCTTCTTAAATGATTGCTAATTACTTGCACATTTTGCGATTCGCATTTTATACTGCCACTGATATAAAAAACACTGAACTATTTTTATATTGAAGCAGCAGTCGGTACATGATAAAATGAAATTGATGAAGAGCTATAAATTTGCAAAGAGAAAGCCTAAGCATACACCAGCTGGAACAAAGTTGGAACTAACGACTTATATCATCACTATGTAGGTCCTCCATTTTACTACAAAGGCTGTTCAAAGACAAATTTACAACTTACCTAGTTACTTCAGCAAAAGAAATACAATCAAACTTGCCTTAGTGGCCACCTGTCTACAGCAACCACTTAACCCCCCCCCCCCCCCCCCCCCCCCCCCGAGAAATGCCACGTTAATGACCATGTATATAGTGGCCGCCAATTATGTCCGCCAATTTCGTTTCCCGCGGTAGATTTTAACCTGTGTACATCAGCCACAGAGCCACTGAAGTCCTGATAATTCAGCATGTTTTTCTGCTTGCAGCCATGCTGGTCATGCTTGGCAAACAATTCAGTCATAACCAGCCCTGCATTCACCTGCTATTCAGGCATAGTAATGACTCATGAAAAACGTGCTTACTGTATGCACACCAGTGTGCAATATCTCAGTCAATAATGCCATTGTTCGATGCAAGGAACACATGCATAAGTGTACATAAATAATACTTGTATACAACAATGATACATATGCATGCATGTGATACACACAAAATGTCAGATAACCTGCAACTCTTTTCGTCTACCTCGGGTGGCCACTATGGACAGGTTTGACTGTATATTGGTCATGAGAACTGGGCTGTCGTCATGGTAATTGCAATTGTCCAAACATATGACATAATCACATTGCATGACACTGTGTCCCAGTGTAAAGCACTGGGAAGAATATTTTAAAGAATCAAGCAGTATCAAAGTCTCTTGAAACACTTTCTTTTGGCCTCCAAAACCATACTAGAGCATTAAAACATATTATACTATTATTCTGCTGAAAAGCAAGGGGGGGGGGGGGTTAATAGATGAGGTAACAGAATATAGATGTTACACAGGGAACGATTCAAAGATGAATAGACAGAGGTAAGGGCATGACTAAGGTTGACATGATGTCTGACTGGCTTTCATGCTCTGGAATAAAAGGAAGATTTATGTGCAACTGTATGTATGCAATACTGCAAATGCGAATATCATTTGCGAGGAATTTTTGCACATTTCTGCATCAAGATAAGAAATGAGGATATTTTGTTTACTACATGTTGCCCTACTTGAGTTTCATTTGATACCATTATGAGCAATGTATGTCTACAAGTCATTACAATCAAAAGCACCAATAAAGTGTATTGAAAGAAAAAGTTTGTTTACTTACCACAGAGTATACGAAGGTCCACACCAAACGGGATGAAACAGATAATTCCCATGATGATGTACACCAGTCCCCTCTTCCATGTGTCAATAAACCACATTGCCTTGATAGCCTTTGTGCAGCTTTGCCTGAAACAATGAGAACAAAAATGGATTCAAACAGGGCTGTAAATAGCAGGGGCATAGATTTTGACAACATGTCTGTTCATATGGGACATAAACTTTAGAAATAAATGAGAAATGGACAAGAAAATTGAAGTGGCTTTGTTTGCAATTTTTCTTTTCATCAATACAAACAGTAGGTCCACTGATATCAATTTCATGCTTATAGAAATATCTTTATATAAAAACTTCTGCAGGTATTGCAGAGATTTCAAATGCAGATTTTTTCTTCTTTTTTTTTTAAGGAAATGAATACAAATCTAGATGGGAGCTTTTACTACAAGATTTTTGGCAAGGTGCTCATCTGAGTAAACTAATAAAAATCCATACAATTAGAAATACAAGCACTTTGTATTGTGTTTGCCCCTGACAACATACATACAAAGTTGTAATGTATATACAATGCACTTCGCATAATATAATGCCAATAGTAAAATCACTACAGTGCCTCAAAAGTGTACATGGACAAGGAAAGCCCCTACAACATGCAATATTGTATTGGTTACATCAAACATTACGCAGCAACTGGATAAATATGTTCACATATCAGTGGATCAGGATATTCTCCCATGGGAAGATCATCCTTAGTAGATGACATCACTATTAAAACACTTTCATGTAAACAAATGGCAAATGGTAGAAAAAAGACATTTTCAGTGCAATTGACAAATCTACAATACAATTTCATAATTTTGCAGTTTTAATTCTGGATTCACAAATGATTTGTGATGCCTACAAAAATGTTATCTTCGAACATCCCTTTGGAACATTTATGTCTGTTCTTGCTTATCAATCTACAATAATGAAAAAAACAACAACAACTTAATACCCCGTCACACTAGAGGCAGAATGAGCCGGAATGCCATTAGAATGAAAAGTCTTCCTGCCTTCCTGCATATTTGAAGTGCATTCTAAAAATTCTGACGACATTCTGAGTGCGTTCCAAACATTCGGGCCCATTCTTGTGGCCAGCCCGAATGTTTTAAGCATGGCATTCGAAGTGGAGAAATATCGATTTTTATTCGAAACGTATTCTATCTGGACTCTGATTGCATTCTAAATATCCCTACGGCATTCTAAATATTCCGACGGGATTCGAACAGCATTTGAAACAATCTGATCTCATTTGAGGGAGAATCGGAACGGTGTTGCACCTCAAATTCTGCCAAAATATCTCAAATGCTCAAATGCTCATACAATTATCCTTAGTTGAATACTGGATAGTGAAAAGGTTAGAGTAAAGATTACGATTAGGGTTAGCTTTAGGGTTAGAGTTTGGGTTAGGGTTAGGATTAGGTTCCGAATTAGGAGTAGGGTTAGGGTCACGGGAAGGGTCTTGGGTAATTGGCCTAGACACTCTCTTTCAAGAAGGTCTTGCTGGAGGACAGCAATCTGTAGTAAAGCAATATGGTCCAAGGATGATCGGGTTGAGACTGGTGAAAATCACCATTTTATACGCTATCGGAGAGCATCCCGATCTTGACACACAAGGGACATTCGTCTTGCATTCTAAGTACATTCTAAGTGTATTTCCAAATTTTCAGGCTGCATTTTGTTTGAATTCGTGAACATTCAAAGTATATTTGGTAGCCATTCCTGGAACGTTCTGATCGCATTCGAAATGAGTTTGTACTGCATGCGAGACGCTTTCCGACCATCAGACTTCGGGCAGCAATCGAACGGAGCTGTGCGGCATTCGAAGTGCTTTCTAAAGATTCTGACCCCATTCTAACAGTATTCTCAATATTCCTACAGCGTTCCAAGTACATTCGAGCAGCATTCGAGAGCTAATTCATTCGGAAAGTGCAAGAATGATTCGAGGAGGATTCGAAGTCCATTCCAAGTATTTGAACAGCACTCCCTACCAAACTGTTAGAATGTGAATTTTTCTCCCGAATGTGGCACAAATTTGGAAGATCTTTAATTCCGGCTGGTTCTGCTTGATTCGTGCTGATTCCGAATAAGTGTGACGGGGTATAAGACAAGAAGAGCATATTTACCTGCACCAAGTTGTGTACGTGAAGAGTGTCAATATTTCAAGAAGCAGCACAATGCTTCCAGCAACACTAAATAGTGGAGTGAAATGACACAACGGAAAGCAATGATCAATATAATCTCTGTGAGAAGGAAGAAGCATGCAGAGATCTTCAGATAACACACTGCAAACTGGCTCTCATCAAATTCAGATTTAAACACACTGTGCTCCTCTATCTTATATAACGTTTTATATTTTGTCTTATATTTGATTGGTATATGATGCATCCAACACATGTTTTGGACTACAGTCTTGTACCCAGTACAAATAACTGACTACACATTATTCCCTATTCCATGCATACTTAACCCATTGAGGACGGTTTGATTTTGCTACAACACGCATTTCCCATAGACGCTTGCCCGAGTATACTCAGGACTCGTCCTCAATGGGTTAAAAAAAGAATAAAATAAAATCGAATTAAAAAAAAAAAAAACTTTTTTCTTCACAGCAATCATTTGTTTCATTCTTGCCTCATTTCCCACACGTGTATCTTCAAATAAAATGCAGATGATCTACTCCAAAAAGCAGTCCAGGGTTGGCTGACAATAAGCCTTTCATAGTTATGTATGTGATAGCAATATTTTTAACCAAGAATTCCATCAATCATGATTTCATGACATATTGGAAAGCACATTCATTGTTATACAAGTTTCTGAATCGTTCAAGTAAAGATAAATTTAGCAATAAATACATGTTCATTTGTAGCTGAACTTCCTTGCTGACATAAAACCTTACAAACACATGAAAAACAAAACAATAACTAAGTTCTTATACTGTTTATGTTCAGTCAAGTCTATGGTATCTTGATCCATCAAGATACTCCAATGGGGGGGGGGGGGGGGAGGTATTTACATTTTTCAGCAAAAGAATGCTAGGGCTGTTTGAAGCCATATTCAACAAAAATCTTTTCTGACAGTTGAGAAATTTCTGACACTTGCTAACAACTGTAATATCATTCTACTGATTCAGGAAAATCACATCACCCTTTACAAGAAATTCGACATTATCAGCAACACTGAGTTTGAGCTTAAAGTTCCTTCACTCTTTGGGCAAGATCTGGATTTCAATTCACTAAATGTCTTACAAGCAAAATCATACAAAAATTATCTGTTTATTGCATAGAAACAGGGCCAGCTCCATTGAAGCAACAATGTTGACATAAGTACCATGTGCCATAGTTTTGTTTCTTTTACAGGAATTCATCATACATGTATATGCAGCAAAGATCTAGATAGTTAATACAAATGTAGCTACTTACAAGAGATACACCCAAATCCAGAATTTTGCAGCATTGTCCATCACAAAGTAAACACCAACTCCAATCAAAGCTTAAATGAAAAGCAAAAGTAAATAATCATATGAAATGTGTAATTGCAAAGAGAGACTGTCATACATACATGTACAGTATCATACAGCCACATTTCAAAATGCACTCTAATAGCGGAATACTCTATGTTTGTGGAAGTGAGTCTCTGAGAGATGTGCCAATGGGTATCTAAAGTAACAGGGTGAATTTTCAAACAGTCTTATAAGCATAATTAAAATGCAGTAAATATATCACAGTAGTATATCAGAGGTGGACCACATGATACCCTAAAATAAACTTCTTTTTTTTTTTAAACCCGAGGCCCACTCTGGCTCCTATATACTGTATGTTTTTTGTTTTTTGTTTTTGTTGTTGTTGACCCAGTTAGATGGAATATGATTGTTTGTGTTGTTTTGTTTCATTTTTGGGCAACATTGCACTGCTGCCCATCCATGACAGCTTTGCGACCCATTGGCTGAGAAGCACAGCTCTAAGAAACTGTGATTAACAGCCTGCTAAAGAAACATGAATAACAAACTTAAACAACATAGTGATGATTAAATACTTGAGACTCAACAACTCTCTGTTCACAGTGCAGGAATATTCAATCATCAGAGGTTGATATTCTGTCTATATTTCATTATCGCAATTCTTCTTATTGATGTGTTGAGGATCGCTTTTCTTTCTTTTGATTTTTCTTTTGACACTGAAGTTTGTAGTCCGAAATAAACTCAAAACGACACAATAATTAGCATTGATAATAATAAAAAGCACTGATAATGTCACTTGACAAAATGTATACCAAAAAAAAAAAAAAAGCATCAATGCTAATCAGGTCTGATACCGGTACCTGACATCAATGACAGAGTTTATACTGTTCACAGTAAGTTTCCATTGAATGTTGAAATACATGTTGTACAATGTATAATTCGACTCATCTACCTTACACACGACTACAAACTTCTGAAGTATGAAAGAACAGATTAACAATAGAGTTAATGAAACTGAAATTCAACATAACAAAGAGTGTTTACTGGTACTTCTTCTTCAGACTACAGAGCCTCTGTCGGGACTTTACATACATGTAGATTCTACTTTGAATTAGCATTTCCAAGTCAGAAAAGAACAATTACACTGTCTCAAACAACATGTGAGGAAAAGCACCGTCCCAGTCAATTTAATATGTGAAAAAGAAAATACTAAACTCCCAAGACTAGCTAATACTGGCACTAGCGGTTCTCTGAGATTAGAAGAGCTAGTGTAATTTTTACTTGTACCATACCAAATGCACGTCTATCATATCATAGTATCAACAGAAAAGGAAGAGGTCCACTAATGTTAAGTCTATGTCATGAAAAACTAAATCCTTTTATTTTTAATGAGACTAAAACACTTACAAATAGATGCCAATAACGCCCAAACATTGGAAGCACACGATGGATGACATCCAAACAGTTGAGACCGAACCGATCGGCTGGTTCTGACAGTAACTCTATGATCATCCGCCATGTTTTCTCCGAGGTGAATTAGCAACGTCAGACACTCCTAGTCTCTGAGTCAGCGAACGGTTGCAAGTACGGGTTTCAGCCTGACTACTGCCGCAGAACTCCGGGGTCACGGTACGAACGAAGAGAGCTTTCAGCGACTGCAAGATGGGTTCAGTTTGCACAGCGAAGAATAATGTTCCGAACAACGAGACAATCAAGCGATTACAGGATACTTTTATAACGGTTCATACAATCTGATACCAAAAAGGTTGTGGCCTCCGTCCGTCCTTCCTCGGAAACTTGGCTCTCGAAAATAATGTGACTCCGACGTCACTACTACTATGAACTTATACACATGTATGTCACGGCCATTACCAGCCAGCGCGCAGTGCGTACAGCTCAGCTGGCAGAGGTGTATGGCTACTCTCTTGTACTGCAGTAGCACTGTTGATGTTGTGGATGGATGATACGCGTGATTAATTCCACCAAACCAAACAAAAGCTGCAGCTGTGCTATTTGTTATGGTCTACTAGGCATGGGAGCCCACTTGTCTATCGCTGCGTTGAGACGTTACCAACGAAAAAACACAGTAGAAATGATTTTTTTTTTTAAAGAAATTTAGCAGAAAAAAATAACCAAATCAATTTCACATTAACACCGGTTCTTTGCAAACAAAGCATTCAGTTTTTATCAAAATTTTGCTAACTTTTTAGAATTGTATTCTGCGATGCAAAATGATATTGGTTGAAAGAGAAACTTATAACAAAATAGAAATATGCAATCAAACAAAAGAGCAAACAACAACCTGAATATTTTTTATTTCTGTTAGATTTTACTGCAATTTCACTTGCATTTATTGCAAAGCTGACTGGAATAGAATTTTAGATTTCCCTGTGCAGTGTACTTGAACATTGCAGTGTTGTTGTTGTTGTTGTTTTCTTCAAGTGAAACAAATTTACTTCTACCAGAGGAATGAACTCCTGTTCTATTAACTTCAACTTCTCTTTTCCCCATCTTAATGTTTCTCTTTCCCTCCCTCTCTGTTTCCTTCAGTTTTTCTTATCAATATCACTTGGATTCCTCCACCCTGCCCTCATATCAGGTCAGCTGTTACTGATAATCATACAACTAACTATTCAACTAACAAAGTAACAAACTAACCAACCAATTATATATATATATATATATATATATATATATATATATATATATATGATACACATATATACCATATACATATGTGTATATAGATATAACTATGTACTGTAAAAGTGGATATTTTCGCGTGACTAATTTTTCGCGCTTGGCCGGGTCGGAAGAGTTTCGCGTGTTTTTAATTCCGCGGAATCAAGACATCACGCACAGGCACATATGGCAACTAATCTATCGCCTCGGCTGCCTTCACCCCAATGGACTGAATGTTTGTTTCCGTTCTTTCTCCGTTAGGGAATAATCCTTCTTTTTTATCTTCGTTTCCTTCTCCCTCTCTCTCTTTCTCTCTATCTCATCTGCAATTGTGACGTGCTTTCTCTTTGTTCTTTGTGACGTCCTATTTTGTACGCTTCTTGTATTTTCCTTACCTTCCTAGTTTTCTTTGTGACGTCCTACCTTGTGCGCTATTTGTCTATGTGCGCCCTTGTGCGCTTTTTGTGTTTGTGCGCATCTTGTTATGGACGCGCTACCATCACAGTGACGACGCATCTTTTATTTTGATCTGCTTCAAAATAAAGTGTCAAATGTATTGACTTGACAAAGCCCTATGGGCGAAAATTCGTCAAATTTACGTCTCCAACGGAGTTTATATTGACCTACTGTTGTGAATCTCTCTCTCTCTCTCTCTATATATATATGTATATATATATATATATATATATATATATATATATATGTGTGTATATATATATATATATATATATATATACACACTCATATATACATATGGGCTATATACAGTATGTCCCTCCCCCCCCCAAAAAAAAAATATATATATATATACGATCATATTTTGAATTGATAACTTTCAAAATCATCAAACAATTGTAATGCTATTTCAGGGTATGAAATTATAACTTCTTACCTACCTCTTGCAGCAAGCCCCATTCAATTTGGTTAAGTGGTTACAGGGAACATATATACACACACACACACATATATATATATATATATATATATATATATATATATATATATTCAATTTATATATGTATATGCTTCAGTGAGGATATTTGAAGACTTTTTGTTAATAACAAAGTAGGAGTAGGTGTACGTTGCAATAGATGCAGTTGATATAGATGGAGTGACAACCACAAAGGATGACAACCACATAACTGCTCAGAGCTGGTTGGTTATTGTCAGGCTTCTACCACATTAACTGCAGTTTTTGGTATATATAATGATATTTCAAAATTCCATATAAACATGCTTCCTACATCCTGGTTAATTACTGTACATTAAGTGAAATGCAGCATCCTCATGTTCTAAAAACAGTTTTTCAGTAAATGTTCATGTCATTTAATTTCCTGTTATTCTTGTTTTGTTCTCTTTACGACCTCTAGATGAACAACATGTAATTTGAAAGAAGAGAGTTTCTTGTTTCGATGTAGATTGGTAATTATTCCTGTATATGCCCCCCCAAAACAAAACAAAACAAAACAAAACAAAACAAAACAAAAAAACTGTAGCACAACAAAACACTTGTTCACTAGGGCTTTCCAAATACTTTGATTTTAATCAAACACTAGTACATGCACTTGTTTCAGTCATATAATGCATATCTGATCAAGGTGATTGCAAATTTGAACAGCCACACAATTTTTTCTCCCTACAAGCTGGACACATCACAGTACTTCTCTAACAGACATCAATAAGTATTGCACAAAAATGAAAACATACAAGGAAAAAATGACACCGGGATTAAGAGATAGCTGATGTTCTTATATCAATTCATCTATGTGACACCTTATTTCATTATGGTAATTCGACAAAATATATCTGGTATATACTGTAGAGTAAATTTGGAGCTGTCAACATCTGGACCAAGTTATTAAGGAAAATTTATCAATGCAGAGCACATTGCATATATCATTTAACAGATCTATCAAACTGTTTTTTAAAAAAAAAGATTGGAGCATGACTCAGTTGGGCATAACAGAATGGACCATTGGTAGATTTCACTTCACTGTGAATATTCAATGAAAATAAAGTCATTTGTCATACCAAAAGAATTGTACATCAAAAGAATCAAAAACTGAATTATTCTGGGACATTAAAATGATCCTTTGGGCAGTTGGTTTTGGTAGAAGCATTACAAAGAATAAGAACTTATGGAAATGGGGCTAAAGAAGAACATCTTAGAATTAAAACAATAAATGTAAATACCTCAATTTCATAATCTAAGTCACAGAGCTGAGTTCATTTCAAATGGTACCTCCTAGTTACGGTAAACGAACTCTTCCAGTAGAACCATCTACACTGTACTAGATTAAAAGCTGTTTATGCGATCATCAACATGATAAGTCACTTCATAAAATTGAGCACTGACTTGGTGAAACAGGTTTGACATTTCAAAAGCAAGAAATATGATTTGACAGCATATGAGAGGAGTATTTTAAAATGAGGGTGAATCTATTGTTTGTCTTTACCCTTGTGACGCAATATATGCCAAAGACGGTGTCCAAGAACATTGTTATCAGTGAAATGCAGCTGACTTTTAAATTTGGTCATTTCTGTTATGAGGTACCTTGATAAAAGGAGGCTTTAAGGAAATGGCAAGTTTTCTTTCTTATCAATTTGTTCCTTACTATAAAGAAACACCATTTTCATGTCAGCTTATCAATACACAGGACTACATAGCACTGAAGAAACATGATAATCACAAAAATGACCAAGGGGGTGCCTCACAAGGGTGTGCTAATCATGTGTCAGCAAGCTGTATTTCCTTGGAAGTACCAAGCTGAATGGTCAACAGAAACCAGCATATGACAGTATGACAACAGTCAAGGGCAGTCCTATGCCCTACAAATGCTTGCTCTCCAAAACCATGCTTGTATTACTTAAAGGGATCGTATAGTTTTGGTTCAGACCTAATTTCAGGTTTCTAACACTTTTGGTGAGATAATGAGAAACCTCTTATGAAACATGAAAGAGCATGTAATTCTATGGGGAATTCAATGTGTATTTGATGAAAATTGGTTTTGAAATGGCTGAGATATCCAAAAAAGAGCGATTCTAATAAAGTGTGGGACCCAAACCTCATTACGATCGCTTAGTTTTACTTTGTTCTTGGATGTTTCAGTCATTCCAAACCCAATTTTCATCAAATAAACTTTGAATTCCTCTTAAAATGGTATGCTCTGTATCATATCATAAGTGTTTTCTTGGTATCTCGCAAAAAGTTAAAAGCCCAATTCTCATCTCCACCAATATTGTACCATCCCTTTAAACATTTGGTATAGTCAATGGGTACAGCTCACAAACCACAATGAAATCCACCCTCAGCCCTCTGACACATAACAAGTGGACTCTCAGAGAAAAGTTCCTACAGTGGACTCCCGGTTATAAAGAAATCCTCGGGACCGGCAGTTTTATTTCGTTACATCGAAATTTCATTATAACCAAACAGATAAACAATAAAAAACAAAAGAGTGGATAATGTTACAATCTGAATTTTTACTTCGTTGTAACCGGAATTTCGTTATAACCGTGTTCGTTATAACAGGAGTGCACTGTATTCGATTATCAATCTGATACCATTTGTGACCGTGCATCACAAAACGAACAAAAAGTCGCACCCCTTGATTTCACGTAAGGACCTTAAAAAGGTGAAACGGGTCAACCAAGTCAATATTTAGTTTTTCATATTTTATTGAAGAGCTATCCTTCTTCTACATTATTCTTAAGTTTGGGATCATAAAATGAGTGGGAAAGTGCATTTTCAGTAGTTTTTCTACAACCCTTTTTTGTAGAGTAGTGAGATCAGGTAATCTTAGAGGCCCCTTTTTATTTCTTAACTCTTTGCACACTCTTCACTTCCAAGTCTGATAACTTTTGAAAGGATAACGCTACTGCTTTGAAGGTTGGCATTAATCATGTACAGAATGTGTTAATAGAACATGCTCAATTTCAATTTAATCTGATAATCCCTTCACTGTTGTTGCTCCAGTGGTTTACATCCTACTTTTTGTCCCATTCATTGCACAGCTAGCACAGTCTGGTAAAGATTAAGCGCTTGAATGGACAGATAGACCGTGTACTTCAGAGCCTCTTTTCTCGGTTCACACTTTTCCAGAGTGTGCACTTTCTTTCCAATATTTAGATAGGTTAGGAGAGTCCACTTGAATTGAGTTATACATCATTTTAAAGCTTAGAGTCTGCTCTTTTAGAATCTGGCCTTAACTAAAAATCCATGTCTGGCGAATTTTTGTTTGTTTTGTGGTGCAGGGTCACATTTGATTTTTTTTTTTAAGTCGAAATTCTGCATTCCAGATAAAGGGGATAGGATTGCCAGAGACAGTGAAAAACTCTGTTAAAAAAAAAACAACAACAAAAACCCAAGTCAGATATTCCATGATCTCTATCTGGCTGTGTAAGTTTGATTACATTCCAAATCATCATTGTTGTGGAAAACACTACATCTCTGAGCACACTGGCACACATGAGTTCTCAGATAGTCAAGGTGTTGCTGCATGACATTTTGCTTGAATTCAGCTCTCAGCTCTCCTTTCAGCTACAACAATTCTTTCAACCCCTCACATTTGTATCTCTTACTAAGTTACTGCTGTTCTGGTGCCCCCCCCCCCCAATTATTTATAGACCATGACATTCGTTCAAGCACATTCCACATTCCATTGGAGGGCAAAGGGCACCATAGTAAGCACGGTCTGTTCTCAAAGATTGTCTGCCATGCAAAATCGCTTTCAAGGACAGTCTCCCATGCAGTGTCCACTCTCAAAGATTGGACAGGTGTTCCAAGCACTGTCTACTCTCAAAGTCGTCCATGGAGCACTGTCCACTTTCAATGACAGTCTCTTGAGTACTGTCCACCCTCAAGTCAGGTCTTACAAACACTGCCCATTTCAAAGACATGGATTGTTGACCCTCAAAACAATTCACTCTTCCAAGCTGGAGTCATGCTCTTGCCAATCATCTCAAGGTAGTCCAATGAATACCATTCTCTTCTTAGCAATAGTTTTTCGGGAAGCAGTTTCCCCTAAACTTCTTCTAGATCCCAGCTAGGTCAGTTCTTGGAATGAGTCCAGCAAGTTGTAGGCGACCTCTGACATGTCAAAAGGGGTGTGGTCTCCACCAGGAGACAAGAAGGCAGCTAGGATCCCCTTCTCCTTGTTGGTCTGCAGGAACTCTGAGATTACCTGCCAACGCTCCTGCAGAAGGTATACATACAGAGAGCAACAAAAAGTCAAGTGAGAAGGCCTATTTCTTTGTCAGTAAAAGGACAAAGTTCTTTTCCCAACCCAGTTTTATTTCATGTGCCACACACTTGAAAACATAATCTAATCACCATTATATCAAAAGCATAAGGTCAAATGGTGCTTTGGGACACTATTACAAGCAAAAAACATACAGCTGTTATGGTGTAATGCTGAGCACAAATGAAAATGAATGAAAATGAATGCCTTTAGAGAATCATACTTATTTTCTTTTCATCCATTCTCCAGTTCTAAAATGCTACTGAAGACTTATAGAGGATATACCTAACCAGAACACCTAAACAGATAATTATTTTACAGATAAACCACATATACCTGCTGCTGTGATGTCATGGGAATATCTATCAATGAGATCTATCAATTGCACAATCATGTCAGTAGAAATCGAAGCAATGACATAGGGACTGTACAGTACTGGTTGAGGTGGGGATTCATGTTTTGGACATTCCTAAGTGAGATAATGAGAAACCTCTTACGAAATATGAAAGAGCATGTAATCTTAGAAGGATTCAACGTTTATTTGATGAAAATTGGTTTTCAAATGGCTGAGATATCCAAAAAAGTTATAATAATAAAAGGCAACAGGCCACGCCTTTTATTATGATCTCTTTGTGTCATCTTGTTTTTGGATATCTCAGCCATTTCAAAACTGATTGTCATCAAATAAACTTTTGATACCCCTTAGAATTGCATGCTCTTTGACAATTCATAGAGTGGTTTCTGAATATCTCACAAAACGTTAAATGCTAAATCCTCACCTCAACTAGAACTGTACACACCCTTTAAATCAGCAGTATCTAGCTGTCAAGCCTCATTGGCTTTTTCTGATACGGATACATCCTATTTCATTTTTCTTTATAACAATGCATTCTGTTTGCTCTATTGCATTTGTTTGCTGTTTTTACACTTTCATACTAGCACATATTGTGTATATATGAATGCTTGTTATTTAACAATTTTTACCTGAAGAATGAAATAAAATGAATGAATGAAACAGGCTATACACATTACATTAGTGTCAAATGTTTGCTGGCAATGGATACAGCAAAATAAGTGCAATCTTTGAAAAATGCATTATGGGATTGATACTTTCTAAGCACCTCACAACTATTTCTCTTGCTTTTGATTCCAATTTGCTGGATATTCCTGTGAAGTAATCAGTAGATGTTGGGTATATCTGTCATGATTTATACTCACACTATCTCTGTCTTCATCAGCCCACTTGTACGGTGGTAGAGACGGCAATTTCAGGATGGGATAGACAGACTCCATGAATACTGATGTGAAGAGAGCTTTCATCTGCTCTGGATCTTTCTGTAAAGGTTGACAATACATCACATTAAGGAAGGAAAGACTTTACAATTTAGCACTCAGAATCATTTATCTGCATAAGCATGGAAATTTCCATTTTCCATTTTTCCTGTACATACGTTTGCACAATCTGCTACATACTGACACAACTGGTATTTCATACATTTATATGACTTTCCCTGAAAAGAAATTGAAATTGAAATTGAAAAGGTGTTTTATTGATCAATATCCAATAAAACGTACTAGTGATAAAGGGAATGAAATTCAAAAGAGTATGTTAGAATATCAGCTTTATTCACCTTCCTTATGTGTAGGAACTGTATGATATTGAAGAAATTACCTTTTCAAGCTTCTTGACTTTGGCCTTCTTGTCTGCCCAAGAACTCTGAAATAAGTGCAAAAACAAATTCCCATAATCAAACATTCATCACATCAAGATACACATTCTTAATTGTTACATGGCAAACAAACCAATTCTTCTTGAAGAAAATCCCTCTGTCAAAATCTGATAATCTTAAACACTCATATCTCGGAAAATTTCTTAATTTCTACAGCTTGTTTGTGTGCCTTTCCTTTTGTCTTCTATTTTGACACTACAGTCAAATTAGAAAGGAATATTAAACTTTATGTGGCATACAGCATGCAGACAAGCACATACATTTGTACACGGACATTCAATTCATGTACGCATATTCACCAACACAGATACAAACAGACAAACTGCAAGCTACTCACTTTACACATACATAGAACACCAAACTCATATATACATACACACAGGTAAAAACAAGAAAAACAATCTTGCTGTGGGTTCCTCACTCTCAGTGCATCCATCAGGTCGGGGTACTTGGTAGCTTCTGGGAACATAGCAAGAACTGGGCAGTGAATCAGGTCTGTATCAAATAAAACAAGAAAAATGTCACAGAACATTTAAACACATGTGAGAGGAAAGTTAATTACTCAATTTTGTCACAGCATACAATACTGATGAAATTGCACAAACATTTGGACTCAAATATGAAGTCGGTAAAGCAAATAAATTCTCCAAAACATCCATGATAACCTTTACAAAAAGAGATTATCTCCTAAACAAATCAAAGCTTGAATGAAAGTGACTCACTCACTTTTACAGATACCAATCTGATAAACTTCATTTGGAATATTTCATGTTAATTCTATTCTAAGTTTTACTATGGGACAGAATGGTTCTGATGTGCAAAAGCATTGGAAAAAAAGGTTTTCTTCCCACCTCAGCTGTGTATTTTGCTGTTGATTTACTTACAGCAACATACTAGGTACTCAAGCATTCAAATCACAAGAAAGCCAGAAAAGATTTATCATTGGTCAAATCCATTCTGAATCTTCTGCCACGGTGTAATTGATGATACACTGCATAGCTGTCATATATTCCACAGAGTCTACAATAAAAAACAAACAAACAAACATCCATACAAAGACACAGATATACAACTTAGCGAGATATTTTCATAATGTGGGCACAACTTTGCCTACCTGCGTTCTGGAGGTCGATGCGGTCTCTGAGGACTTCATCAGCCTGCAGCTTGCGGAAGAAAGTGAGGAACGGGAGGTAGACGAGGCAGCTGACCAGTGTCTCTGGCAGCAAACTGGCAGTGAGACAAACAATATGGATAGGTAAGATGAAGAAGACATGAGCTGCAATATAACATCGAATCAATTACCCACAGATTGGTTTCTTTAAGGAGTACGTCTGTAGTTTGAAACAAATTTTCTTGAGGCAGCAGATCACTTCAAAGACAATTCTATTAAAACATGATAGGTCTGTGAAGACAATACCTCTGCTGAATTGAAACAACCACACTGTCAGAATGTTAATTTATCATCAAGATTCAACAAATTTTCATAGGACATGACATTCCACAGTTACACTTATGTTTTATAAAACCCTTAAACTCACCAGCACAAAGAGTCAGGGGAAAATATAACTTGTAATCTAGTTTATCATCACCCTCATAAGTACCTATTACCTTGCTGTAAATTTACAAGTGTAACAGTTGTCATAGCAGAGGTCATAGATGTATTTATGAAGAATTATCACTATCATCCACAATCACAACTGATAAAACAAAAAACAACACAATCATCAGCAGTATGTCAGCTAGCACCAGGAATGTGATTTATCACTACCCACAAGCAGCAAACTTCCATTGCCACTTCATAACATACCTGGTCATGACACTGGGTAAATCCCTCATACTAATTTCACTAATGGTTAAGATCATGATCCTCATTAACATCATCATCATCATCATCATCATCATCATCATCATCATCATCATCATGTTAATCATTGCCATCATCACAGTCATTGGTATCTCATTATCACTGACAAAGTGCGTGTGAACTCACTCGAGCAATGGCTTCTGCTCCTTGGTGGGCGTGAGAAACTTGAGTTGGAGGCGCGGCTGTTTGTTTGCAGACATCATGGCACGGAACTTACTTGAGCTACCTGGATGTTGACAAACATTTGGAATAAGACAGGTCAAACAACAATGCATTCACTCTCTCTGCAACACGGGTACAAAAATTTCAAAGATGAGTGTCTGGAAGGCAATACCTTAACACACTCTGGAAGCATAAGTTGAAGATCAGTGTTGAATTGACAAATGACATTCCTGTGTTCGTAGTTAGATTGACAAAAAAAAAATCCTATTAACTCAAGAACAAGATTGTGTTATCAACAGATTCCTGCTCTCACAGCTAAGCAGACTGAGTAAAAATGTTTGTGCCTAGCAAAAGATTTCTGCTTCTATGATAAGAAATGGAGAGAACATTCTATTCATATCTCCAGCAAATATCTACAGATCAATTCCACAACACAAAAATGACCTGCCGACTTCACAAACTTTCATGCAGCTCCAGCCATCACAGATCTTTTTTATTATGCATTGACAAAATTATAAACACTGCTTTAATAACACTGCTGCAGCTCAATTTTAAATTTGTTGAACATTGCTGACTGAGCCATATGATGATGTTCAAAATGGATGAAAGCTACTCGATCATACAAAAGTTGAAAGATGAGTATAGTAAATCCTGTTCCTAGCAAAATTCCCCTTTTGGAAGCATTTAAAGGGATCTTTGAAAAGCAAATCTCGCATAGCATCATTAACACATGACGACAGAGACTATGGTAGCATGTAGAACCATGCAGCTCAGCTTCCTTAAACTGAAAACATTGTCAAACAATACCTACATAAAAAAAGAAACATGAGACATTTTTAAAAGCACATATCACAGAACAAGACAAGTGCAGGCATTAACCTCATACTGTGTGATGGCGACATCATACGTTATCTATTTCTCTTAAACCATTTTCCCCATAATGTCATTGTTCCCCAAAGTGCTAAAATACCAGGAAACACAACAAAAGTTTAGATGTGCAAATAATTAATTTTCATGTTGGAGTTTGCTGAAACGAATGATGACGACATAACTGTACCACAGAGTAAGAAGCAAACTTATCCTATCAAGAAAAAAAAAAATGGTAAGGTGTATTGATGAATGTACTTAGGTGGTATGAGTGTACACGCAATGGGCAAAAATCAAAATTTTGGACATTGTGAAATTAAGATAACCTGTTCCGTGACGAGTATGGTGCGTATTTCTGATCATCAAATCTATATGGCATGAATCAGCTGGCATGAGACACGGCAAGACTGAATTCTGTGCAACAAGCTCATAAAGCATGTGCGGCCCCTTTCCATGGATACAACAAACACACTGAACAGACGATGCTTACTTGGATGATTAGAAAAACATGTTAATGATCATATAGATCATATGTATCTTGTTTGTAAATATTAAATTCATTCCATATCAAAGGGAATGGGACATTTAATGAAAAAAAAAGAAATTAATTGTTACTTGTGCTAATGAGGTAGAACAAGTGGTAACTGAATGTGTAATGGAATCATGAGGTAAAGTCATTTTTAGGTACAATTTGTTTTATTTTGTGTTTTTTGTTGTTTTAAATACACTTATGGATATGGTATGTCTTTCAAATTGTATCTGTACACATACAACAAATCTCTTCTTTCATCTGATATTGGAATGAAATAAAAAAAGGAAGAAAAGTATGGGTTAAGTTTTGCTTTTACCTTTAGATTTGTAGATGGCAGTCCGCTAAACATGTCCTCCGGCACTAACACATCAATATTAATTGGTTAGCATAAGGAGTATATTCTGCAAAGCCTTAAAATCCTTGCCCAAGCTATTTGACCTAACAAGTAAATTTTTTTTTTCCAATAACTCAAATGATTTCTATAGGGAATAAAGTTAGGCAGTGACGTAATTTTGTGCATGTTGTGCAATGTGATGCCAGCACACAAAGAAAAGTAAATATTTTGTTGACTTTATTATACCTTATAGGTCACCCCATCCTATGCCATGATAAAATACTTAACCATGATGCTGCATTGCATATGTGTGCAAGTGTGTGGGTGTGTGTGAGTGTGTGTGTGTGTGGAGGGTGGGTAGGGGGAGGGTAGGGGGATGGAGGATGGGGCTGGAGGTAGGGATGGGCGGGCTAGCTGGGGCTGGGTTGTTAGGGTTACAGGGTAGTCATGGAAACATTTAAGGGTTAAAAGCTCAATGGATAGCGCAGGAATGAGTCAAGAGGCTTCAGCTCGTCAAAGACAAAGAGTGAAAAAAATTGCACTGAACTTACCTTCCATTTCTAAACAGTGCATTGCCCAAGAAAAAGCATTATAAATGCTGGTGTCATATGTGATTGATTTTTCATTACAAAGTTTTGTTCTGAGAAACGTGACATGGTGCCTCTTCAACAAGTGAGACAATATGGTGAGGGTGTAGTGATGATTAGCTTGGGATATCATGGTCATCGTTTGCAGAAATGAGGGGTGTGAGTACTTAGAAAAAAAAAGTCTTAAAAAAAATAAACTTATGGGGGGGAAAAAAATGTCTGATGTGCATTAAACTGAAAATTTCAATGCATATGAGGTGCAAAAAAGTCTGAAAAGTAGGTTTTGGGCAGAGAGGAAAAAAATCTTAAATCAGATTAAACTTACATGCACATATCAGTGTGCGTTCACAATTCGATATCTGTTGCCATAATTGATCTGTCACACAATTTACACAGTTTGCATAATCTATTGGCTAAATCAAACTGCCTTTGTAAATGTGGGCCATTAAATCCAATGAATATCACAAACTTGCACACTTGCAAAAAAACAAAAACAAAAAACATGGTGGCTAAACATACTTTCAGTTTTGAGATACTAGCAATTCTTTCTCTTGGGCTGATTTGATCCCTTAGAGCCATTACTGCACCATATCTTAAACACTTCATAATTTGCACAACAATTGCCACACCCCTACTAGCCTACTACACAAGAAGGCAACCTACAGACTGCTAACAAAGACACTTAGGTGCCAATCTACACATATCACAACCAGTCATTACACAGACTGTCAAGTTTCAGGGTTTATTAGTACTCAATAGCTACTGGAAATAGACACAGTTGTGTTTGATTTCATATCTAAGTGTGTTGATTACATATATTACAATGCCTGTATAATATGCATGATTATGCAGTTTCAGACAGTGTGAACTCTACAATATATCACATTACAATGTCTGGACTGTAGGAAACTTTCATAATCAAATGCATGACTAATGGATCCTAGTGGCGTGGCTACCTGGACCAAACCAAGGACACACTGGTATTACTCACTTCTCCTGCTGATGGAAGGGTCAACTTCCACGTCTTGCTCGAAGGGGGTTCCACCGTTGACCGTCAGATCATAGATCCTGGCACGGATGTGATAAATTACAGACAATGTGAAATAAGGCACGGAAGCAGCTCTTGCAAAGTACTAAACAAAATCCATTTATTAAGTACCTACTTGTAATTCATGCAAAGTACCTCTAGTGTGACCATATTCATGACATTCTTAGTTAGAAACTGATTGATGATCATGGATAAATAGAACATCTACCAGAAAGGGCATTAAAGTCAGCTAAAGCACATGTATATACTTGAAAACCCTCCTCTGCCCCTCTTCTCTCACCCCTCCTCTCCCCTCCAATCTCAAAAAAAAGGAAACAAAACCAAACAAAAACTACTGTAAAAGTGGTTTCTTTCGCAGTGGTTTTATTTTCGCGCTTTTCGCGCTTTGAGGTTCAAACCGCCAATTTAACATCACGCCTAAATGTTTTGAACTCGTCAGTTGTACAACGCTATCATTACCGACCGCGAATCTAAACACACGCGAAAAAGTCCGCACCAATGGAAACCGCGAAAGTTTCTGTACGCGAAAGAAACCACTTTTACAGTAGCTACCACCATAGCGACTTCCTACACAGCCAGTATCTCAGAAATCAAGGACATCCAATTCAACATATCCTCAATCAAATCCAAATGTGAGAATGTTACCAGGATTATGGAATTAAAAGGTTAATTATGTATACATGTTTTTCATATTCATATTCTTTAGTATCACATTCATCTACGACCTGCATGATCTGAACTTCAACCATTCTCTCCAGTAGCATGGAAACACTTCTTGCCTGAGCCAATTTCAAAAGAAGAGAAAGACTGCTGAACACATAAACACACATGAATCATGTAATGACATAGAATGGAGAGTTCATGGCAAATCTTGATGTCATAGTAGGAGTTGCTCCAATTCTTGTAATGTTTTTCCTTGTGCTTTAACACTTTACTAGTCACAAAGATAGTGAAAATAATAGACCTAAGATCACACCACTGTCCATATGATTAGAGTCTGCTCACTTGTTCATGATGGGGGCACCTGTGGCTGTGTCATAAAGAGGCTGGTACACCCAGCCACAGCTCAGCTCTCCTTTCTCACCAGTTTTCTGTGGAAGACAACATTTGAAGTGTAATTACTCACCTGATAGAATAAAACATATTTAGGCAAATATATCTACTGCAAGTAAAACATTATGTTTTCGGTTTCCCTTCACTCTGAAAGTAAATATATTTACAGTAAGAGTGAATTGGGACAGAAGAAAAAATATTTCTAAGATACATATAGTTTACATCCCTATTTCAATGATTCTGCTTTAGGACTATGAATTACACTGCTGATGTAAAATCAAATATATCAAAAATATTTCACTTACTGGTCTAACATAGGAAAGGCACAGCTCATACAGTAATCCTGCAGAAAGTACAGAGAAACAAGAGCAAAAGAATCATAAAATTTAAGAAAATCAGAGTTAAAACAAAGTACAACTGAATTCTGTGCTTTACAAAAACTGAAACATACTAAAAGCAAAAATATATCTGGATTTGCCAAATGATTCATCAAGACATTTTGCTGCACATTCAGTTTCATCAATGAAAAGTGATTACTGGTATGTCAACTTTGCTGTAATGATTGTCTATCCATTAGAAAATAGTAATTTGCATATTTTCATCCCCAGCTACTGTCATAAATAGGTGTTTCAAGTTTCTTTTGTCAAAATAATTGTATGTAATGTGCGAACATTTCCAAGAAGACACCCAACAATAATAGCCACTGTGGACAAGTAAGAAATCCTCTAACATTCACAGGCATACATGTAGATGAAAATAACCCAGAGACTTACATTTCTACACATCTAAAGTACTGCATTTTCCTGGGATCCAACAGCTGCTTCTGGTCAACTCAGTGGTGGCTTTAATACTTTAATAACTTTAATATCCCACCATGTTAGATGACTCCATCAAATGATATTCATTTACCTGTGTTTTCCTCTGTATGAGAGGTTCGAATGAATGCATCTCCATCAAGAATACTGGGCAGAAGAGCTGTCACCTACAGAAAGAGGGGGGAAAAGTTTTCATATGCTATCAAAATTGAATGTGATTATATAGAGCATTTGGCATGGCCTTAGTTGGGAATAATGATGTCCTCACAGTTAAAATTTATCTCAGGATTTTGCTTTCTACCCCCAGCTATATCTCCTTAGTTCTAGCTAAACAAAGTGATATGGACTCACTTTTGTTTTGAAATAGCTTTCCTCAATTCATACCAGCAAACTTTGAGTTGTCAGAAAATTCAAGGAAAGATGAGATTTCAGAATGATGGACTTTCTTCATGGGAGACATTCACTTTCATAAAATCAGATCCTTCTGGTAGGTGGACACAGTGCATTGATAAGACGCTATAATACTGATACCAACTACATCTTTTTTTTCCTTCTGTTCTTTTTTTTTTTAACATTCACTACTGTACTACCTGGAAGGTGGATTTTTTAATATTTTTCTTCTTATTCTTCTTCTTTTTTAAAACATTCAAGACTGGACTACCTGGAAGGTGACAAAAAAGTAGTATCTCAACATACAGACATATTATATCATGCACATATTCATTATGTAAGAATGGTGAATTCATATGTTCCACATATACAGCACCATACTTGTCAGAACACCTTAAATGTGATGCACTTCCAGTGCTCTCTGAGGGTA
Source organism: Diadema antillarum (assembly GCF_040938485.1). Classification (NCBI taxonomy): domain Eukaryota; kingdom Metazoa; phylum Echinodermata; class Echinoidea; order Diadematoida; family Diadematidae; genus Diadema; species Diadema antillarum. Next base: position 724,048 of record NW_027271355.1, on the reverse strand, counting down.
GTAGAGACAAGCTAAATATTCTCTCACCTTTGGAGAAAATCTCCACGTCTTGGGGTCATTTTTACTCCATGTTGCCTGCACTGTGTGGATGTTGCTCAGAATCTTGTGATGGTGAAAAATGTTAGAAGGTCACAGAATTTATCTTTATGATCAAACACAAAGCCATACACAGAACATACTTCAAATATATCAAAGTATATCTGACAGTAGTACATTTATTTTTTTCCCCAAAAAAATATCAATGTACTACCTTTAATTTTTCAACACAACTTGTAGCACATACAAACTCATTACACTTTAAAAGAAAATACCCCCATATGGTCTAGATTATTCTCATCTCAATATAGGTATAGAAGCAAAATTGAGAAAAATTGAAATGTTTCACGATGATTAACTTTATGACATACAACAGAAATACAGTCTTTCATTTTAACATACAAAAAAAATTAAAAGTCTTATCAACATGTGTGGCACTCATCGCAGCATATGAATTGCTCTTCGATTTGATTTGTGCTATTTTGAAGTCAATTACTATAATCATGCTGATGCAAACTTGCCACACTTAAATGGGCTGTCACCTTTGTAACGAATAAGCCAGCTGACAAACAGAGAGCTGCCTTGGCATCCAAATCATACCATAACATACACAATCCCTAAGTTAATGCACAGTGACTTCAAAAGCTGAGAAAAATGGAGAAGAACTGATACTACCAAGGCCACAAAGATAATAATTACCTTGTCTCCGTCAAAGAAACAGATGCGAACATGCCGACTCCTTATCTCTATACCTGAAAGAAGCAAAACCACATCACACAAAACAGCATATTTACAGTTTAACTATAAAACACTATATATACACTCCATACCTGAAGATCAAGAATGAGCTTAATTTTGATGAATAAAAAACCCTAAATATTTGTGCCCCTATGTCAATCAATAGATGAGGCAAAATCATACAGTTCACATTTCAAACCAACCTTAAATTGAATTTTTCATTACTCTGCTTCATATCATAAAAAAGGAATTTTCCCTGCAGCATGTCAAAGAAGAAGCCCTTGATAATAACACCATTTCAAATTCAACCATCAGATACATGTCTATTCACTGAGATAGCTGCATCTATTCAAAGACTAAGATAGATGCCCCTACCCAAACAAAAATAAACAGATAAAGTCATATCACTTACCAACTCCACACGGTGGGACGTTACGGACCATCAGAAGAGTAAGCAGCTTCTGCATCCGAACAGTCTTTGCTCGAATCTGTACAACAAATATGTCAGCCACAGCAGTTATTTATCTCAAACATACTCTTCAGAGGAGAAAGTAAAGGTGAAGGACTTGATACAGATTCTTCTCCTTCTCTTCCTCCTTTTTTTAAAAATTTAATTCTTCTCCCTCTTCTTTTTCTTACTACTACCACTATTATAACTACCATATCACTATACCTGCCTTATCATAGTCATCAGCTTTACATCCGTCATTATTCTTAAGTAAAGTCCTGATAGTGATAATTACCAAACATGACCTACTCTATGTCACTGAATAAGGTACTCAGCTACATACTTCCACATGTTGAAAGAAACATTCCAAAATTGGCCATTTAAAAAAAAAAAAAATCAGATAAAGAATGTGTACAATATATGGGAGTTGTGAATGAGTAGGTAGCTTCAGATTCCTCAGAAAAATTCTCCTACCATGGGCATCATGATCTGACTTACTTGATTTTCATGAGGTGACCAGTTGAGATCCTTGAACCCCAGACAGGACTCTGCAAAGCGAGGCTTGAGGAAATTGCTCAGAGTGTACGCATCTGGAAAATGAATCCAGGTACACACAAGAATGAGGCATGTAGTTGAGGAATGGGTTGGATTTAGCATCCTTCCTCCAAGGGAAGGTAACTTAAGTTGAAACAATTTGAAGAAGTGTTGTATGTCAGCATACAGTTATTTAAGCCATGTGGTACGTGTTTCAAATTACTTTACAGGACACCATCAAGAAAAGCCAATTTAATACTATGTGACATAAAGGCACTGTGACAATCAACATCTCCATGTCAACTGATATTGATTAAAGTTTAAGAAAATCTTGTCATATATTTCATAAAGTACTGTGCATACAATAAAATCGTCAACTTTATCATTAAACACTGGACATTCTCAGTGACATAGTGCATGAAAAAAGCCTGATAAATTCACAATGGTGCAAAATGTTTATGAAGATTTCTCTCCTCATATTTCTGATTTTGATTTAACTCTGCCATAACCCCGTCCTCGTCTCTGCCTTTAAAACATGACGTGAATATCAAACATGTCTGCTACATGAGGCTGCCTGTTGATTAACCTCTTAAAAAGAAAGCACTCTACATTACTTTTTGACAGAGACTCATTCATCACATCAATATAAAAGTGTTAATTGGCAACCAAATTTACAGAATTAGATAGATGAAAAATAAAATCAGGGAGTGAACCTCACCAGACTTCAAGTGGCGGGCAGTTGTGGACGGCCTGAAGCCGGAGGGAATGGCACCCATGGCTGAAAGGACATCGGTCACTCCAGTCTACAAGGGAAAAAAAGAAATATTGCAAAAAAAAACTAGAAATGTCGCTATGGCGACTGATGCCTCCGCCATAATGCATGATTCTCCCAATAGGTGTATAGTATAATGTCTTCACAATGTGAGATAACAGTTTCACATAACTGGCAAAATATTGAAATGACAGGTTTGTCAGAAATATCTTGAATGTTCACTTTCCTTGAACTATGTTTGCTATAATTGTCTATTAAAGAGTGCAGGTACATGTATTTGGGGAATTGAGGACTTTTACTTGACTTTTGACTGATCCTTTTATAAGTTTATGCATTGAGTAATTTTCAAGGTACATGTATAAAGAAAGAGTGTAATTACAGTATAAAATAGATTTTTTTTTTTGCATTTAAACTTGGCCTCGACACTTAACCTTTGACCTTTGACCTTCTGGCAGGAAATTTCCAAGAGAATCTCCATTAGGTAATACATGTATATTAAAGGGATAGTACAGTATTGGTGGAGAGGAGAATTGGACTTTTAACTTTTTGCGAGATACCAAGAAAACACTTATGATATAGTACAGAGCATACCATTTTAAGAGGAATTCAAAGTTCATTTGATGAAAATCGGGTTTGGTATGACTGAAACATCCAAAAACAAAGTAAAACAAAGCAATCGTATTAAAGTGTGGGTCCCACACTTTATCAGAATCGCTCTTTTTTGGATATCTCAGCCATTTCAAAACCAATTTCCGTCAAACAAACGTTGAATTCATCATAGAATTACATGCCCTTTCATATTTCATAAGAGGTTTCTCATTATCTCACCAAAAAATGTTAGAAACCTGAAATTAGGTCTCAACCAAAACTGTACGATCCCTTTAAGTTTTAAAGATAATAATGCAAGCATTGCATGAGTTGACCTTGACCTTTGACCCCCTGACTATTGACCCATGACCCCTAAATTCCCTAGATAATCCCTGCCAGTCAGTACATGTTTATGTACCAAGTTCCATGAAGATACATTGAACCATTTGTGAGAAAAGTGAAATTGTAACATTTTCACCTAATCTTTGACCTTTTGACCTTTGACCTTATGACATGAAACTCTCTCTGGAGAATCTTTATGCAGTAGTACATGTCTACACTAAGTTTCAAGAAAATACCATTGGGCATTGCATGGATATGGGGAAATAGCAACATTTTTAGCATTTGACCTTGACCTTTTGACCTTTGACCTCTTGCCAATGTCACTAAAATCTACTCAACTAATTGCCGCATCATACATCATCCTTGGACCAGGTTTGGTGAAAGCTGCTTCATCCAGTTTTGGGTTATCACATAAAAAGATAAATTTTAGGATTTGACCTTGATCTTTGACCATTGACCTCTGTCCGATTTCACTCAAAAATTAATCAAGTAATTGTCCCACCATACATCATCCTTGGACAAAGTTTGGTGAAATTTGCTTGATCAAGTCTTGAGTTATCACGTAAACAGATACAATTTCATGATTTGACCTTGACCTTTGACCTTTGGCCGATTTCACCCAAAATCTAATCAAGTAATTGCCCCATCATACTTTATACTTGGACCAAGTCTGGTAAAATTCCAGTCAATATTACTCAAGTTATCACGTAAACGAATGCGGACGGACGTACGTACGGACGTACGTACGGACGTACGGACAACACGAAAACATAATGCCTCTGGCACCACTTCGTGGTGGAGGCATAAAAAAAAATACAAAGATAGAAGGGTCCTGAACAATACAAGAACAGTTGTCATTGTATGCCATTTTAATTGCTCAGAGTACCATCAAGAGCACTATGTTATGTTGTCTGCAGGAGATAACTTGCACTTAAAAAGAAGAAGAAGTGAAATGTGATTCCATCTTCAAGGTGACTTGGATACATGAATCCAGCTATCCCATTGGTTTGCACATTAACATCTTTGAACCCATGTCTTTTGTGAATAATTCCACAACTACAGCCTCACCCTCCTCAAAATGCACAGTTGTTTTGTTATATTAAACCAAAGTAAACTGTGATAAAAACATGATTTTATTTTCTAAATTTAGCTTCAAACAAAATTGTGATTACTCATGAACTTGCAAGGCAGTGACACCATCACCTCACCTAGTCAGCCCTTGTATGGGAAACCATGTAAAAATTATACCCTGACACTGTCAAAATATGTACAATCAATGGCATCAATGTCATGTTAAACAGACATGCTGAACCACCAAACTATCTCTTGTCCAAATCACTAAGAGCAAAAACATAAGGATTAAGTCTTTAATTCCTAGCAAGCCTGACACATCATCATTAGAATATTTACTCTGCTGTTACACTTTGCTTACCTCAGTCACAGCTTTCTTTAGACCTCTCCATAATTCTTTGCTGTATTGAGAAATACACAATGGAAGGAAATGAGGAGTCAAATCATACTTTCTACACAAACCTAATTTGATGACATAATGTCAGTGAGTCGATTGAAAATTGTATCAATCATGAAAATTTACTTGAACCCTTTGTCAGTGACATTTATAATACTTTGCCTCTACTTTTTACTTGCTCTGTCATACACAGGATTTATCACCTTGATGTCAAGACAGATGAACAAATTTCAAAGAACTCAACAATTCCATCACTGACATTTATACATGATACCCTTGTCCATCTCTGAACCAGGCAGCATACATTGTAAGATGTTCCTTTTGTTTATGTGCTATGTCCAACCAAAGAAAGTTCTTAACTTCAAACAAGAAGACATAATGACAAAAGCATTTCACTAACACAGCTATAAACATTCTGGCTGTTAGTATGACGCACACAGATGTACGAATTAAAAAAACAACAACAATCAAACAAACAGTGATTCATGAATTAGTCACACAGCAAACATGACATTCAGATGATCTTGTGTAGAAGTGAAAATAGAGTAAAATGTATGTCAGTTTATTGGGCAACATCATTATCTCATTCAGTTCATTCATATACTGTAAAACATGATATATTCGCGGCATGAATTTTTCGCGAATTGGAGCTGACAGCCTTTTTTGTGGCATGAAATTTTCGCGAACTGCCACTGGCATTCAATGCATATAGTGTGGACAAGAACTTTCGCGTGCATTTTAATTTCGCGAATCTTGGCGCTCGTGAAATTCGCGAAATTAAAATGCACGCGAACATTCCTCGTTTTACAGTAGTCTTAGCATTGAAGGTCCTGTCTCTTTTATAGCACTCAACAGCATTCTACAAAGTGGATTTCGTGCAATATAAGTTGTATGTATGAATATGGGTCGTTATTATTATGGCAATCAAGTTTTCTTTCTTCCTCTCCCACCTTCTCTCTCTCTCTCTCTCTCTCATTTGATAAATTTTGAAGTGCAATGTGCAACACTCATATAACAAATCTTAAAAATGATGTGCAGAAAAGAAGATAAATTTAGTTGGAAATGTTCTTAAATGAGTCTGCGATATGCATCCACTTGCATCCAATTATACTTGAATGATTTGAATATATTTGTGGGAATTCAGTACTGCTTCAACTCAATGCATCTCTGTTTTTTCACAATACATGCAATATAGAGAATACTCACTACCTGTCAAGATCTTCAGGTAATCCCAATCAAATTTCCCTTCTAAATATGATTTTTTTTTTTCAAATATTTCCAATGAATAGAATCTCTTCTTGAAATGTGTAATCATATTTTTTCACACATTTTTTCATAGTGTAGGATATACAGTACTTTGTCACACATTTTCTCCAAAATTTCATTACAATCATTCATAATTACATTATCCACCATCATGATTTTAGTGAATTTACTCCCTCACAGAGTGTTATTAACACTGCAGCGCAAACACACAGATTAGGTAAATTATGTTGTTTTTGTCATAATAATGATATTACCTATCTCTGATTAGCATTGACAGCAAAAAAAAAAAAGAGAGAATCATAACACGATCATTGAGACACATTGGCTAAAACATGTAGTTTTCACTCAACTACAGCTGCTCAATGGAAGAACCTCACACACACACACACACACACACACACACACACAGCTCCTCCCCCCCCTCCCAAAAAAAACACAAACAAACAAACAACAACAACAAACAACAACACAGAATTCAACTGGGCTAGACTTGACAATGAAGCTCCAATATGACCCTGAACATCACTGACAGATAGCAAATGTTGATTAGACAGTGTCTGTAAATAGTTTAGTAGCACATACTGTAAAAGCGGTAATTTTTGCAAGATTTAATTTTCGTACTGGGCCATTCACAGTACACAATGCTTGCTAATAACTTGATAATAAAAACAATGATTTTTGGTGTTTCTGCTAGTGCTCTAATAGCTCTATAAGAAACCCACACAAACTGTATTCTTATTTTTACACCATGAGTGGATAGTGAAATAAACAAATGTTTTCTCAATGCGAAACATTCCTCATTTGCAGTAGGTGGGCTAATTCTAGTCAGATTTACAGCTCTGCAAAGATGAGGGACCAGCATATTTAGATTACTATATACAGTATCAATATGACATTTGGACTAAATTGAGACTACCAATCTTGACTCATGGACATTACCCAGTATATCTTTAAAGGTGAATGAGTAGAGGATTTTTATCAATTTTAGGCAAACAGGTTTGCCATTAATGCCACAGTACATGCAGATTGCCTATCAAAAGAGCTTAACATGTATTTCAGTGCATTTTTTTTTGCAACAAAAGACAAAAAAAAAAAAATAAAGATGACATACTGTCTATCAAATCTAAATCTCCATCTGCATCCCTGTAGAGTTTGATGAAGAATAGTGTGCTAGAATTTTGTACACATGAGTCATGCCCATGCAAGACAATTCAATGACCTTTTAGCACTGCAAGACCAAGAGCTAAAAAAAAAGGGGGGGCGGTTGGTACACTACACCTAAAAGCTTGACTCTACCAACAATATAAATGCATTCCAAAGGGATCATATACCTGTATTCCTATGATCTGAGTGTTGGGGAGGGGTGTGGGGAGGAATCCACATATGACATCTATGCACCTTGGTGGTAGCTACACAAAAGAAAATGTATTTTCTCTCTTCCGTCTATCTAATGTTACTGGTACGAAACTATTCACGAGCCATAAGGCATTTGATAACCCCACAAGTAATCAGCATGACCTGAATGGATTTCAGGAAAGCGATTGTAATAGACAGGGTTAGAATTTATTTGTGGGTCATTTACTCTGTCTTGCCATACATGGAGTAGGCAGGGCAAGTCAAAGAAGGATGGACTGATGGAGGGATAGATGGATGGGAGGGAGGAGGGGAAGGGAACGGACATTGGACAATTTACACAAAATTCAGGGATTCATGTTGTGGTTTTCTCAAAGCATTTTGCAAGTCTTCAGCAAGCACAATGGTCATGCACATGATGCAATGGACATGTAGAAGATGCTGAAAAACATTGCTTTAAAAAAAGTCATAATACCTTTCACCTAATTCATCTTGAGGGCAGTCTTCTGAGAGAGGAGGCGGAGGATAAACATGTGACTTGGTAAGCATAATTCAATTTGTGTACACAGCATCAACCCAACTCCAAGCAGTCTCTCTTGCCTCTGTTTGCTAAAACCTCTCGATTGCTTTCTTGCATCGTTTCTTTTCTTCCATTTTATTTCATATAAAAGGAAGTGAGAATTTTTGCCTGTGTGAATGCAAGAGGCTTTCCATAGTTTTCACAGTGCATGGTATGTTCCATAAATTGTTCTGTTTATTTCTGGTTGGACCAGCTTACAACTGGTTTTATTCTATTGTGATATCAATGTTTATTTTGATTGGGGTTCTGCCTCCTCTTTGTAGCATTCATTTTGGTCAAATTTGATGAATATTGAACATTTCTTGATCAGATCTCACAGATGCAAGATAGACTGCTTGAGAAATAGAAAGAAATTAAAAAAACAACAACTTTCCATTGTCATAAATTGTTATGGACAAAGGAAACATGATGGGTAAAGTCACCACACCTAGTCTGGCAAAAGAGGAAAGAAAGCAAGGAGTGTTAATGCTACATCAACGCAACCTTGGCAAAATGTACCTTCGGGGTGACAGTGTTGTAGCAGGCTCTGTAAGACCAAGAACAAAGTCCATGTTACATTTGATGACATTAATTTCATAAAATCATCTCATCCAACGGTTTGCGTGACACACTCTGCAGTAAAATCTCGTTAAATCTGCAAGAATATTTGAATTATCATAATTTCTTGATGATGTGAGTGATCAATATCAGCTGTGAAATGTATAATTTCCGACAAAATTCTCTCATACATCAGAGCAAGAGCATGAGAGTGCAATGTACATCCATGATACAAAAACTTTTACAACATGTAATCACTAGAAATACATTGTATCAAATCGCACAAAATCAACTGATATGATATTACAAACAACAATCTCTGACCCACATATTTGTTGGTGTATACCATATTGACAATTACCAAACAAGGTATTCATTCTAAAGTCAGATCACTTTTGAGATGAACTGTTCTGATTTATTTCAGGGATTTTCAGGGCAATTGCTTCAAAATACAGAGCAACCATCCTCTGTGGATCAAAAAACAAATACTGTATACGCTATATATTTCGCGGGGGTTTTATTTACGCGAATTTCGCGAGTCGGGAGCTATTCGCGAAATTAACAACACGCGAAAATATTACCTTCCAAAATGAATCCCTTGCCTTGACGATACGAACATTTCAGTACTAGTATGTCACGACTTACCGAACAGACCATACTGGCTAAGCTTGTTTACGCACGTCCACGTCTACTTACGAATACTGTAGAGAGCCAATCCATTATCGCAAGGGGACCACTCGTCAGAAATCTAGCGCGATGGACTTAACCACTTCAAAAATGTTGAATTCTAACTTACTAGTTCACAGAGTTTGGTAAGTTTTTTTCATGCAGTGTATAACTAGTATCATTCTTATTTGCTGGTAAGTTGAAAATTCACACTTTCTTTGCCACTTCATATTTTCTCTGGTCCCCCAATCGCGAATTTAACCACTCGCGAAAATGTGTGACAGCGGTAATTCGCGAAAATTTATGTATGCGAAAATTATAGCGTATACAGTAACCAAATAATACACAACAGACTGTTGAAAAGGGAAAACACGAAACAAAATGGAAAAATTACACATGTTAAGAAAGCTTTATCAAATCTAATGAAGCTTTTTTTAATAGAATTTCAAAACAATATTTTTTGTTATTATGGATAAAGAAAAAAAAAAGTTCTGCAACTGCATCCCTGTCACTTTGACAGCAAAGTTTCCTTTTGACAATAGCCTTGAAAATAATTTCACCCTAAATCTAATCGGTAAATTGCCCTACTATACTATATACGAATTTACTTCACATACCCTCAGCCTCTGGTGACTGTACATCTCTGTAGTCATTGTGTTCTTTCTTGAGCTGCAATCATGTATAACATGAAATATGAACAATTGTGATCAAAATCTTCAAGTTGTCACAGATTAAATTGATTCAAGATGCTTCTTTACGTTCTTCAGGTGATATCTAAGTCCCTGATTTAGTATCAGCTCTCACAAAGACTTATAGCAAGTAGAAGTGAAACAATGCACTCTACAACCAGGAACTTTAGGAATCAAGCAAGGAACAAAGACCGCACTTCTGCAACACATGCATTTTGTGATCATGTTAGAAAACTAGTCATCACAATCCTACATGACTTCACTGCATAATGTGAAACGGCCAACATTTGTGATACATTTGCATCCATAACATCATATCCAGCACCCTTTCCAAAATCTTGCGACACAACATACAAATTTGTAGAGAATCATTGTTAGTCTAAATCTCACTACATAGCAAAGTTATGGAGCAATTAACAAGTGGACTGATAATGGTATTACCTTCCCCTGACCATATTTTTCACACAAAGAATTACATTCTTCTCACATAACACATAAAAGCAAAGCACATGCATAGGGGCACATATAAAATTATTTGATTAAAAAGCTAATACTTCATTGTCTTGTTTTTCTTTAGGTGGCACCATGTGCTGTGTCGACACCATTTTTCAACTTTTGCTTGCCACTTGGGGCAGACCAAGGGAACCAGCATCTCCCATTCATTTTCCTATGTGTATTTGCAGCAGACAATTTCACACGAATCTACACCCTGCTCTTTACAAGGAGCATTTTAGGTACACGAGTTGTGAGTCTCTCACACAGGTGACCTCCATCTTATGTCCTATCCAAGGAACAAAGTGCTTTTCCTGTTACTAGAGGGGACAGTATGTCAATGGTATCAACGGTAGCTCTTGAACTTGCAATGTTTTTGCTAATGTCTACCTTAAACTGAACAATAAAGTGAATATCAGAATAAAACCTTAGATCTTGGAAGAGGTTCATCTGATTGGTAATTCTCTAGTTAAGGCAAAATTTCATTTGTTCACAACCAGAGAAAACTATTTACCTTTCATGAGCTTTCACCTACTGTCTGTAGGCTTCTTCAGACTGGCGTTGACTCGCCGTAGATGGGGTGTCGGCAGTCTTATAGTCCAAGAGAGTCAACGCCAGTCTGAAGAAGCCTACAGACAGTATACAAATATTGACTGCTCATGAGGATGACCACCATCCGAATACAGAGCATTTAATATTTGTTTTATATACCTCATCGTTTAAGACTTAACCAAGATCAGTTGATATTTGTTTTATATACCTCATCGTTTAAGACCTAACCAAGATCTAGGGCTAGGCAAATACGAAGTAAATTCTAACTAAAATTCTAACGCACGACACTTCTACCATCCTGGGATAGTTTCAAGGAACTGCTGAAAGGGATTACTACTTCAAGATTCAAGGTTCGAGGTTCTAACTGTTAGGCCTAACGTTAGCCCTAAAATCAGGCCACAGCGCTCGCTTGCATGGTTTTCGTGCATTTCGTAGACTACCCAAAATGCACGGTAATCACTCACAGTAAGTCACACGGCCTTCGGCGAGCTCCTGCATAAAATCTTGGCAGAAGATTACAGTATACATCCAGTTTCCCGTCGCTCGTGTTTTAATTCGATATTTCCAACATGCTGAGATTTGTCTCTGCTTCGGGATCCTAAGAAATCCTAAAGACAAAGTGTATGATCTTTGATTCAGCTCATTTCAAATCACGGAGGAGCGCTCGATCATCATGCCATGTTGAAACATGCCTGCTGTGCGCTAGTGCGATGATTGTGCATGTGTTGTATACGATGCGCGTAGTGAACGTCCTTGGAGGGGTTGCGGACACTGTGCGCGAAGTCTAGTGTACTTGTTATGTGTACAAAAGTCGCGGAGGGTTTACGAATTCTATCACGAGGGTTTTGACTTACTATCACGAGGGTTTTGCCTTTCTATCACGAGGGTTTTGCCTTTTTATCACTTACATGAAAACCCCACGGCAAGATAGATGGGACTACACCTTGTCACGTGATATACTTTTGACCAATCAGTGATACGAATCTCACTTATGAAGTATACACTAGGCAAAAGCTCACGCAAGGTAAATAGTTTTCTCTGGTTGTGAACAAATGAAATTTCACCTTAACTAGAATAAAACCTGTTTGTAAAGGCAGGCTAAATGGATGTTACATGTCACTAACCTACTAAAGCAATGGAGCATGACAAAGCAATGCATTTGATACACCAGCACCGAGAGCTACATGCACACCAGTGAATGAACATGGGACGTACCTTGAGGTATGTGCTTGGGACAAGTCCCTTGTTTCCTTCTTCATCTTCAGCCATCCACCAGCCGTCTTCCCTGAGGAAAGACAACAATAACTAGAGCCTTACAATTTCTGCTTGCACTTGAAGAAAATGATGAAAAGAAAATTCAGGATTTACTCACGGAGACCAGCATAGCCACCCCTGAAGCTGGAATGAACAACATTTATCTTTCTGTTTAACAAAAGCAGATATCTACACGATAACTCTAAAGTGTACTGCTGAATCTTGAGAAGGTGTTTGTTTGCAATGTCAGTACTTTGGCCCTTCAGAGTCCAAGCCCATGACTCAAGTGAGTTAAACGTGGGAATGGTTACATGAAACTATTTCTGAGTAGAGAGCAATGTCACATTACCAGGTAGTCATAATAAAATCACAAGACATTATATAGTTTAAGTTTTTTGTTAATATTTTTCAAAAGCTGAGAAGAAAAGTGCATTGAGAAGTCAAACTGGACGCTGCTGAAACTTACCATTAATATAAATGCACATGTGAAATATCAATAATAAAAAGATGTGATCACTTCTAGAATTGACCCCATCACATCTACATAATTATGTACTTGAATCCATGTCAATGCATGTGATGGTTAGTAGGCAGGCCTTCTTGAGATTCTTTCAATGACAGACCCTTTCCATTATATTTTGCCACAAAGGTAAAATTTCAACAACTCTTTCAACCTACACTTCTACAATATTATAAGGATATAAAAGGATTGCATTTGCTGACGGAAGAGATGCTTAACTTTTGTTGCACTTCCGATTTTCTGCAGATGAAAGAAAGCATTTCTATACTCCTAGGACCAATCCAGAAGTTTCCAGCTACTGACAGATGCACCAGTAATTCCATCTCACCTCTCTGCATGCATACACTTATACCCATTCAATGACAGGTTAATTTTCAATGGGTGCATACAGTTGTACCCTTTGACATTCTTTGGTCTAAAATCTCCTTCTCTCTGTACATCTTTACATATGCATATAACGGTTCCCTTCAAAATGGTCATGACTGCCTTCTGATAAAACCACGACTAAAGATATCACTCCCCTCCCCCACCAACACTACATAACTCCTAATATTCAAGAGTGATTTAACTGGAAAATCAACCATTAAAACTTCTCCATCCAAACAAGGATTCATTTGTGTGTATGTGCTGTCCAGCAGAGAGGCACAAGCTTTGACTGCAGTACCGATGCTGCTGTGGTTGAGTTGGATATTTCCGTTTTCGTACTTGCTATTTTCAAGAGGCTTTGTCGCCTTCTGATCCAAAAGACAGCTGTGGTGAAATTCATCTCTGCACACAATAGAATTCTCTAGGTTGAATCACTGGTCGACTAATGGACAGGCCAACTGACCAGATACGAACCTCTCACTGAGAATGGTCAATACAGCTCCCCGACGGAAGCTGAGGTCATCCTCTTCCTCCCCATCAAAGTCACAGACTGCTTCAAACAAGTTTTCCTTTGGAGTGATGAAATATTAAAAACTGATGATGTGACAAATCTACCTTAGTTCCTTGGGAAAACATACACCCATTTATATTGCCAATACAAAATTGACTTTTTTCTTTCCACGAGACAAAATAACATCTTATTCAGAGGTAGCTTCTACTAAACAATAAAGTTAAGTTGTGGTTGCTGTACACAAATTGTTGACCCATTCTACCAAATCATTGATATGCAGCATTATCAGCAAATGCAAGAGAGGCATATGACAGCCAGAGGGTTTAGCAAACATATCAAGTTCTCCACTCCTGCCACATGCAGTTACTCTAACTGCTTCATTGCATGTACAATTGGTATAGTGAATACTTTTTCCATTACAGTGAATCAATCCTGTCCAATAAAACCAGTATATGGCAAACTAAGACAAGGGAGAAAAGGAACACTGATTACATACTAACAGAAAACAATGACATGCTAATAGCCATGCTACAAACCCCTTCATTTGGTGGATTGAGAGTTTCAGACTCTTCGGACTCTGCTTCAAATTCTTCCTCTTCCAGCTCCTCCTCCTCTTCCTCATCTTCTTCCTCATCCTCTTCCTCTTCCTCATCTTCATCTTCTTCATCATCATCCTCTTCATCTTCTTCTTCTTCTTCACTCTCTTCTTCTTGTGGCATCGGCTTCCTCTTTGCCACAGGTACTTCCTCTTCAGACTCTTCTCTAGAATGACAGTAAATGAAATCACATCTAAAATTCTCCATTTTACAATAAGATAGTGATCATCTATTAATAATACAGCTATCAAAAGTCAAGTAGCCTTCTGTGTTGGACAAATACAAGTATTATGTGAAACATATGTCTAACTCACAATGGGTTACAAGTACTGATTGCACAAATGCATTTCGGTGTTCAAGCTAAAAGCGTTTTCTCTTCCCATGGAGTTATGAACCAAGCACAAGGGTTATACGAACATTAGAAATTTCCCAATGTTGTGGATTCACGTTTTTGCATTTGAAGTGCAGGGGACCAACATTTGTAAGACAATTAGACATGTTATGAGCGTCATGACAAATTGCTGTATTGTTTGAACTACTGACATGCTTTACAAGGTATCATACTTTGACCATAGTGACAGGTTACTACTGTGTATGGCATACAATTTGTGAGTGTAATACAATGTACTTCGCAAATTGAGACTTGTAAAATTTGCAAGTGATTGATTTTGTGATCATGAACCACCATGATGGAATGAGAAACAAGCATTATTTGTTGTCAAGAAACGTTTAGTGCTCCCCCACCATGTTAATGATGTACAGTCTATCCGCGTTGTGGGAGACAATTAATTTACAAGTCCAAATTTTCTGAAAATAAGAAAAAGATGACAAACATGTCTACAGCATTTGCAGGTGGCGAAAGCAACAGTAAATGAAAAATGTCAATAAACCAACATGTACATACTCTTCATCATCTTCATCTTCCTCCTCTTCTCCTTCCTCCTCCTCCTCTTCCTCCTCTTCCTCTTCTTCTTCCTCCTCCTCCATTTCTTCTTCCTCTTCTTTCACTTGTTTCCTTTTAGCATCTGTGACAAAGAAAATGCAATCAGTATTATTATTATTATTATTATTATTATTATTATTATTATTATTATTATTATTATTATTATCATCATCATCATCATCATCATTATCATCATCATCATCATTATCATTATTATTATTATTATTATTATTATTATTATTATTATTATTATTATTATTATTATTATTATTATTATTATTATTGACAACCCTTAAACAAGATATGCAGATGCAATACGATAATGTTTTCTCTCATTGACCAGAAAAGAAAGGCAGGCCACAATAATACAACAGCATAACACTAGAGTCTGACTTCTTTTCAGTCAATCAAACCCAATTCTACAATCTGCTTGATAGTAACATTACCACCAGCAACATAATATGCTTACTTTCCATCAAAGCAATAAAATAATGCAATAAGAATAGATGTGTCAAGTGTAAACATCTGACAGAGCAGGTTGTTTGCCCAGCATGGTGTAACCTCCTGTACATGATGAATTAAAAATTGATATCTAATATAGGTGGTAGAAGAAATTTGATGAAGTAAATGATGTTAATGACAAACATAAAATGTTGATACCATAGTATTGCAATATCAGGAAATTGTGCTGGGACACTTTTTCTGCAAAGTAAATCACAAATTTTAATGTGCATTAGGAAGGAATCTCCACATTGTAATCTATGATGTTAACTAAAGATTGCAGCTCTGTAACAGAGGGTAAATTGTTCAGTATAGGATTATGTTCTAGCTACTGTTTCTTACCTTTGCTTTTCTTCGCATCTTTTTCATTTCCCTTTTTGAATTGTCTGCAACATGAGTGAGATTATGAATGAATTACACCTTATTCCAGGCTGCCTTCATAAGATGCATTTCGTCAAAAAGTCTTATGCAAAACATTCAACCAATTAGCACTTTGCAAATAATATCAAAACTATGCATTTTCTAATAACATTGTGTAATTCTTGCTGAGATACCACAGAAGAGATGTTTACTCATTTGAGCAACATAATATTACTACTTTTTTGTTTTTACTTGAGCTAAGCATTAGTAACATTTATATCATTCATATTTTATTTCCTCTGCAATATTCATGATCAAAATGAAAAATTGGTGATCGTTTGGATAAAGATATCCTCATAAAATTCATAATGCATATCCTTTATACTTTGTTTACCAAGTTTTAGCTTCACAGCAATTGGCTGTGTGATTAATTGTAGGTTATATCGTATATGTTGTCAATTTAATTTCAACTAAATCTAGTACTGCACTACTTAAGAGCTGTAAAAAAAATGTATGAACATACTATTCCATCTCCATAACTAAAGTGATTAAAGCCCTAACCACAAAATCTCTTTAGTATACTCTAGTATAAGCTTAGAATTAAAATTGTGACAAAAATCTATTGAAAATCAAGTTGAAAGCAAGTTAGATGGGTGAAACATTAGCATACACGCATTCATTATAGTAATTGAAAATGAATGATGACAGAAAAGAAAAAAGAAAGAGATTAGCATTTTATTATGAGCTGTCAGCCCACATAATCACACAAATTATGATTGAAAGTCAACAAACATAGATTCACAGAAAGACAGCAAGAGATTAAATCACAGCTTTGAAATGTCAATACACAGCAACAGTTAAGTACACAAGTATCAAAAAGGCATATGAAGTTTGCTCAAGATAGCACAGATAATCATGTCCAAAGAGCATAGATTTTTTAAAGGAGGAATTGCCTATAGATGAAGACTTGCTTGAAGCAGGCAGTTTTAAGTTGCCAATTTTGTACTGACTGGTGGTATTAAGAAGAAGAGGAGTCACAAAATCTACTCAAATGTCGTACAACTGTTCAGCCCAAAACCCTCTTTATCTGTTTTCTGAGCTGTTCTAAACATGCATTTTGAACAGTACTTTCCAATATCTTGACAATTTTATCATATGTTTTAAAGGGACTGGGGCCACCTCCCTCATATCTTGATCCAAAAGGTTTATGAAAAGATTTCCTGCTACCAAGTTATTTGTCTGGCAAACCTTTTTTTTCTGTGACATTTCTATTTCCTCACCTGATTCCCTTCAAATAATTCACCAACCGCAAAATTAACCTATCAGATATCACTTTTCTTTGTTCAAAATAATTGGGATTGTGCCCAACTACTAAATTCAATCATACTAAATGGTTTTGGGAAGGTCCTCTGCAAAATTGTAAGTTCTGCTGTTCATATGATCACACTCTACATGAATTCTTTTCATTCATAGATTTTGACCTATAGTTTACCTTTTTCCAAAAACTTTCACTGATCTGACTAAATTATGTATACACCAAATGAACAGTCATAAAAATGCATTCAAGTTTACACTATGCTATAAAAAGGGGCAATGAAATGGCAAAGACCTTTCTTGTCTACCTATTAAACTTAAAATAATGGTGGTTGCTTCCAGTCATTCCTTTGACAAATATCACAGACACTCAAGAGAGGAAGATGGCTGCTCTCTTCCAGCAATGCACGCCCATTCAAGGGTTCATTTTAAACATAGGTTTGCAATTATTGCAAGTTGTGTTATGTGTAGTTACAACAGTCATGAGCCAGAGAGAAGCAAATAGCTATGAACTCTGAAGCCGTTGCTGTGGCAACCAACCAATTGTCAACACTTAAAATGATTGCAAACATCTTTATTTAATGGGGCCCTTAGAAATAGAGGTGAAAGCACAGCAGGGAAATAGACTAGAATAAAAAAGAAATAAGAATTCAAAAAAAAAGCAACAACCAATATACTTCATCAGCACGTTAGAAGTAACAACAACAAAAAAAGCAGAGAGACAGTTATTTTTAGTAGCAGCGTTGGTCTGAGGATGTGTTTAGATGAGAGAGGGTTGACTGACTTTGTAGTGCAATAGCAGACATCACACCATAGCAACAACGGTACAGTGCAACTTGTAACATACGACAAAAAATCAAATCTGAATATATACCGACACACACAAGAGTAACAGAGGAGGCATAAGCTTTAATTTCCCTTTTCACTTGGAGGTATATACTCTGGACTGTGAGCAAAAATGCAATTAGATCTCTTTGTATGGCCACAAGACAAATGCGGAATATTGTGATAGCATTATGCATAACTTCTCTTGTAAAAAGTTTCTTATCAAGCTATTTTGTGCATCACTACAACACAAAACATAAGATTATAGGAAGAAATGATAGTACACACTCTTCAAATTCTTATTGAAAGGCTGCATTCAAGGATGTTTATTGTTTAAAGAGGATATATTCTATAAGCAAGACTAAAAATTGACATTTCCATCAGCTAGCTTTTGATACATACAGAATTAAGAGAGAGCTACAATTGTGTATATATATAAACTCATTGAATGCAGAGGAAGTAATTTGTTCAATCATCAAGACAATCATCTACCGGTACATGATTTCATAAAAGCAAAGATAAGGGTTTTTTCCCCCTTGAACAGTCACAAAATCGATGATCAATCAGGTACATATTTTGAATGAAAACCTTTTTGAAGGAGAAGTGATGAAAAGTGCAAGTCATAAGGCCCTGCATAAAGCACATATCAACTGCTGCAATCTTATGAAGCATTACACCATGATAGACTATGCAAGTCTTATGTATGAAATGTGCGCAAGCACCAAGCTGCATAGGTAACAGTATTGATGATTACGAGATATGTGCATTTTTTGGACTTTGAGCTCAAACCTGTCAACCTCCTTTTCACTTTCGTTGAAAGATGCCAAAACCAGACATGTTGCATTGTGTTAGTGGAGAAAACAAGAAACATGACACAAATGTACAAATATGACATGACAAACAATTAACAATGTACACATAAAAATGCATAGGATCTGCAAACAACACTTTGAACATCAATAATGCAGTGCTTCAAAACATACAAGTGTTGTACACATGCTTGATTTTGATTTTTTTGATTTTTTTTTTTTTTTTTGCAGTTAGACCATGTGCACTTTCATGTTAGTATGTTAAAAATTTTGACTGATTTCAGCAAGTTTGAAATACACATATTACTAAAGGTCTGGAACCGCCATCACGTACAGTTGTAATTATGCCATAGACCCTTTTGCAACCCCATACAAAAGCCCACTTCAAATACATTATCTGCTATCTGTTGCTTACTACACCAAACAGGCAAGTGTAATAGGCATGTTCCATTCATATGTCTTTAGACTTTTATGGACATACAAACAAGACATAAAATCACCCACAAACACACAAACATGTATTAGTGTAGTTTGTGTTGACAATACATGACATTACCATACTCAATTAATGACACA
This sequence comes from Diadema antillarum, assembly GCF_040938485.1. Lineage (NCBI taxonomy): Eukaryota > Metazoa > Echinodermata > Echinoidea > Diadematoida > Diadematidae > Diadema > Diadema antillarum. Next base: position 704,412 of record NW_027271355.1, on the reverse strand, counting down.
TTTGTGATATTGTGAGACTGCACTCTGTAAAATAGACAGAAAGAATACCATTCACCATTCACATATGAATTAAACATGTATTGTAAAACATCTTGACAAGTGTGAATAACACGGACCACAGGGCTAAGGGAGACTTGTTTATAAATCTGTTTTGCTTTAAAACACATGGCAATGACATATCTATGTCTCTTGATTTCTGCGAAGAAAAGAACTAAGAATATAATGAATGGCATTTGCAGGCTCTATTGAAGCTGTCTATCATCTCTTTGCGTGTACAATAATACTTATTTATTCTAAATTTTTGAGACCACTGTATAGAGAATAGTATATCATTGGCCATACACATGATCAAACAGCAGGCATAGAGCAGCTAAATTATCATGAACACACGCATGGTGGTTGTGACTGGGTGCATGGGCCAGTGATTTATCACCCTACGTTACATCCATTGTATCAAGTGGTGTATCATCACAGATCATCAACCCAGCAAAAGATTACACAATGCTATCCTTTTGTGGAGTCAGTAGGAATTTTTCAGATGAAAACAGTGATAATTATGTTTGTGCTCCCAACATTACATTGAACCAGTCTAAAACCAACTTAAAAACGATCATGAAGATCAAATCTTCTCTTTTAACTAAGGCTATCCTTACTAAAAAAAAAAAAAAATCAAATCTATAAAGGATTTTTCAAGACTGGTTTTTAAACTCCAGCTGAGCCATGGGAAGAAGCAACATACATGTATTTGTACATCCTGTAACTGCATGTGCATGAGGTAGGTCTCTCTTACAGAGAATAACATATACCGGTATATGCAATATTAAACATGACTACTGAAAAACCAGACATTGCTGTCGCGAGAGCCAAGATTCATATTTCTAAATGCACAAAAAAAAAAAAGATTTTGTCTATAAATACACTATCTGCATTGAATGCCAGCGGCAATCAGCGAAAATTCCACATTGCAAAAAAGCCCAAAGGCCAAAAAAATTTAATGCCACGAAAATGTCTTGCTTTACAGTAATGGAATTCTTCTCATGTTGCTTTCTGCAGCAGTTTTGATACATTAATATGCAAAACATTTACAGATATCATCTCCTTACATCCACTACAACACATAAACAAGCAACACAGTGCATTGATTGCTTGAAAGAACAATAAAAAGTGAATGCATTACCAGTTGTAGACATATACATCACATCACATAAATGTGAATTGTCACTCATATTGCCACAACAGAGGCAATTAGAAAAAACAACAACACACTAAAAAACAAACAAGTTTCAAGATGACATCTCATCAGAAAATGGTTAATTCAAGAGAAGATGTGGTAGTCAGTAGATTGTGAAAGGTAGAATGGGTGCTGAGTCACATGTCATTGCTATTTGCAGGAGATGAGATGCACACAAGAAGTCATGGTATTAGAGACAGTATAGCAAACCAGAGGACACCATTACCAGATGACAAGGTATTTCAAGAGAACAAAAGAATCACCTTTGAGGCGACTTCTCCCTCCGAAAGAGACTCCATTTTCTTTTCTTGTCCGCTTTCTCTTCTTTCACAACTGGAGCAGTTGCTGTCTGTTTAGCTTCTTTTTCATCATTTTCTTCATCTTCCTCCTCTTCATCCTCCTCTTCTTCCTCCTCCTCTTCCTCTTCCTCTTCTTCTTCTTCTTCCTCTTCTTCATTTCTCCTGTCTTCAGCCTTCATATCTTCTTCTTCTCTTTCTCCTTCCTCTTCTTCGTCTTCTTCATCTTCTTGTTCTTCTTCTTCATCCTCTTCCTCTTCGTCATCTTCCTCCTGGCGACTGTCATTGGCATTCTTTTTCTTAGCTGACTTATCCTTACTCTTCTCATCTGTCCTTGGTTTCTTGGAGTCACGGCTGAAGAGTTTAGCCCCAAAGCCTCTTTTGCTGGGTGACTCCGGCCGCTGCTCCTCCTCATCTTCTTTCTTGTCCTTTTTGTCTTCTCCATCTGCATCCTTCTTGCCCTTCCCACTCTTTGCAGCTTTCTCCAGGGCTTCTTTTTCTTTTTTCTTCCTCTTTTCTTCTTTCTCCTTTTCCTTCTGCTCCTTTTTCTCCTTCTCCTTCCTCTCCTTCTCAAGTTTCTCCTTCTCCTTCTTTTCCTTCTTCTCCTGCTCTTTTTTCTCTTTCTCTTTCTCCTTATCGGTCTTTTCTTTCTCCTTCTCAGTCTTTTCTTTCTCCTTATCATTCTTGTCCTTCCCCTTGTTCTTCTTTCCTTTGTCAGTATCCTCTTCCGACTTCTCAGATTTTCCTGCCGCTTTTGTTGGACTCTTAGATCGACGAAAGAGCCCCATGCGACCAAATTTTGATTTTGTTTGAGGACTCTTGTCTCCGTTTTCATCCTCATCTTCATCTTCATTGTCTTCACTTACATTCTGTACACTGTCATCAGCTCCTCCTGCATTATCTTCATCTTGATTTCCATCTTCACAGTCTTCATCATCATCATCATCATCATCGGTGTCGTCATCTTCGTCATCATCATCATCATCATCAAACTCTTCCACCACAGTTTTACTGGCCTGCTGCTTGCTAGGAAGGCCATCACTGGTGAATTTCCTATTTTTGGTAAATTGCAATGTTCATCGTTGGTTAAATTCTTCAAAAAAAGTTCCACATTTTATAAGAATCTTTTTTTCTTTCCCCTTGGCTCAGGACAGAAAATATTTCACTTGCCCACTATATACGCACAGAGCTTGTTCATCTGCGAGTAATTTTCTGTATATAGCTCATTACTTACTAGTGACATGCTTCTATTGATTTAAGCTATACATTTGTTTAAGGCATCAATGATTAATCGCCATTCAGCATGGATCACCTACACAGGGAAAATGTCCTAAAAATTATGCCGTTGCAAAGCAAACACTTGTCAAACTTTGAAAAGTGTTCTACAGCATTACAGGATGCAGACAGCACATTTTCAATACTAACAGGATAGGTCAAAATTCTCTCTCTCTCTCTTACATTTTCAATGAGTGCATTGAGGGAACAAAAGAAAAAGTGCATATTATATAGAACATAGAACAGCAGTGTTCTTGGCCAGAGACAATGCAAGCATACATCTTTGTTGGCTGATCCTCAACAAATTACATAATTGATAACTAGGTATCTTACCGTCATTTTGTAGCCGGCCTACATATTCAAGCATTTGCACAAACCACACCATCATTGCAGTATCTAAAACATGCATTACAACGGCAGTAATGCTCTATTGTTAGCTGCATACCATGCAAACAATGTACATTAAATGCAGTGACACTTGAATTTCCATGCTATGTGGGCACTCTGCATACAAGTTGTGAAACAAATCAGGAAACTCAATGATACAAAATTAATTCCAGACGTTTGCAAGAACCCACTCTCTTATGACACAGGATGTATGAACATATAGTTTATACTACTTTGTTATGTAAAATTTATATTACTTTGTTACGTAAAATTTCTGGTCAGATGTAACTTTGCGAAAAATTTCCGCGGGATAAATTTTCACATCCAAATCGTCATAATTGTAAATTGTTTTAAAGTGTCTCTCACTCATTTGTCTATGATTCTTTACACAACATAAAACAATTTAAATCATATGCATTTCATTTCAATCATGCTTAAATGTAACACACCTTTCTTGAAAAAAAAAAAGGGTAAAGTACACAATTTGGTCAAATATCTCTGCTAACAAAGTACACTTGTATGTACGAAAAAAAGACAATAAAATTTTGTGGTCTCCATTTTAACAGGTGGACTACACAAACTTTTGCAATTTTGCATGTCCAACTCAGTCGATGGCTTCCCAACTACGCATATTTTAACTCAAACACAAAACTATGCACAACCTGATTTGTTTTGAATGCTAGCCATTCACAAAATTAAAAAAAAGCCATATCTTTGTCATAAGATTTACATTACAGCACGGCTTAAAATTTTCTCTAAAATTTTGTTGGATTGAATTTCTGGCATAAACTATTCTATATAAAGTTACATGGCTTTGAAAAACAAATTGTTTTCCAAATGTGCTCATGCATTGCGGTCTCAGAATAATGTGGCACACATGGGGTTTACACCATGGCACACGAAGAGTTAAGACATAACTTGCTTGGAACTTTGCAGTACCGTTAGTGCAATACTGAAAGTGACAGTGAGAGCTTTAAAAAAAAAGAAGAAAAAAGGATGAAATATGCTCACCTAAAATACGACTCCTCAACTTCATCTGGCTCCAGCTTGTCACCCACTTTTTCTAGTCGTACCTGCAGTGGATGCCAAGGCATTTTTCATCTCCATTTAAAGACAGTTGTACATAAAGTACAATTTGCTTATTTGCATTCATGAATACTTCTTTGATTGTGCAAGAAAGTACCTGATTTACAAGGTCCATAACAATGTCCAACCAACAAAATGGCATGGGTCAAAATTAGTTTGTCTCGATTATTTTCAAAAATAATTCAGGTCAGCTTTCATATCATAATTGCATGTAATCTTGTTGATACTAAAAGATATGCAAGACTCATTCTACATTGCACAATGTATGTGTGTGTCCAGCACCATGTAGCACTCCTACAATATCTACACTGCTTTGAATTTCAGCTTGAACTTGCATGTGCCTAAAATTCTTATCAAGCAATTTTAATCACAGTCAGTAGATGAAATCTCCTACCTTAGGATGGCATTGAAAACTAACTAGAGCAATATGTCTGCCACATGCAGCCAAGTGGAATGCCTTACAACCTTTCCGAGCTATACTGCTGCAGTGTGGCTCTTCATTTACATACTAGGTACATGATCTTGGCTTTCATCCTATTATGTCAAAAAGACCATTGCCTATTCATTTCTATAGTTTCTAATACATTATATCACCACTGGACATTCCTAGCTGAAGTTATGGTTGCATAAAGGATATAACATGAATTTCAGTGGTCTTGACCTTTGACCTTCAGTGATGTTCTCCAAAGTCTGATCAGCATAAGCGCCCCCTGTACTCTCCTAGACCAGGCATCAAAAAGATCCAAGGGTATGGGCATTTTCAACCCGTTGAGGACGGACTGATTTTGCTACGACACACATTTCCCATAGACCCCTGCCCGAGTATACTCGGGACTCGTCCTCAACAGGTTAATTGTCTTACATTGAGTCAATTTACAACATCAGAGATGTACAAACTGACAAATCATCTGCATTCTCATGCCTCTGGCACCCTTCTGTGGCAGAGGATTTGAAATACATACTTACCGTCACTCTACAAGCATCGGATTATTTCTTTTGTATCTAAAATAATGACAGACCCAGTGTCTTGATATATGTATAAATTGTTGTAAATGGGCTCCACGTAAAAAGCTCACAATTAAGATTGGAGATGCTCATAGTTTAAAGCAAATGCCATGGTGCTATTCATCAATCAATCTCCATAAACCAGGAAAAAAAAAATTGCAGACATATGCAAAATTTAACGATGCCCTACTGAGCAACTAAACCACAAGTTACACTAAAGTGGTCCTGTGTTCTTACTGTGGAAAATTAAAATCAGGTAGCCAGAACAATGCTACAAAGATAATGAGGTAGAATTGTGCAGTGAGAGTAACCGATAAGGATTTCAGTGACTGCAATATGTTTGTTGACGTTGTTTATATAATTTTAATTTGTTTTCTTTTGTTTTGTTCTGCCAGGAGACCTTTCTATTTGGGCATGTGCTTGCACTTATCCACCAGCCTGACTAAGCATATGTGAGAAAAGCAAATTTTTGTCACATCCATAACAGCATAGCAGCATCAGCAGTTGTCTTACCGCAAGAGTCTGCATTCGCTCAATCTCCCTCTCTTTGATCTCATCAAAATTAGGGATGACTGTTGGCTCCTTGCCCTTTCAAAGACAACACAAATACATGAGAAAGAGAAAGAGAGTTTATTAACAGAGATCAGAAAATATCTCGGGCAATAGGGGAAAATATAGGATGGCAGGACAGACATTAGGAGTCAACACAAAATGAATTTTGACACATTTTACATTCTTTGCCAATGATGTCAATAAAAACATTCCCGCATTGCTATAAATATCTATACTATATTCATGAGAGAGGAAGATTCAATTTACCTCTGCAGTCTGCTATAGAATGCAGAACTCCAGTGAGGAAAAATGTGCCATGCAATGAACAATTATGTGTTGTGCACATTTTTTGTTTTGTTTTGATATCTTCAATGCTCTTACTTCTTTTAGGAATACTTAGCCCCCCCCCCCCAAAAAAAAAAAAAAAACTAGAAATGTCGCTATGGCGACTGATGCCTCCGCCATAATGCATGATTCTCCCAATAGGTGTATAGTACAATGTCTTCACAATGTGTGATGACAGTTTCACATAACTGGCAAAATATCGAAATGACAGGTTTGTCAGAAATATCTTGAATGTTCACTTTCCATGATCTGGGTTTGCTCTAATTGTCTATTAAAGAGTGCAGGTACACATATTTGGGGAATTGAAAATTTTTACTTGACTTCTGACCGACCTTATTATAAGTTTATGCATTGAGTATGATTTCAAAGGTATGAAGAAAGAGTGTAATTACAGTACAAAATATACCTTTTTTTCATATAAACCTGACCTTTGACCCTTAACCTTTGACCTTTGACCTTCTGGCTGGAAATTTCCAAGAGAATCTCAATTAAGTAATACATGTACATATATTGAATTTTAAAACTAATGCAATCATTGCATAAACTAGTGTATGAGGGAAATAGTAACATTTTGAGGAGTTGACCTTGACCTTTGACCCCCTGACTATTGACCCATGACCCCTAAATTCCCTAGATAATCCCTGCCAGTCAGTACATGCATATGTACAATCCCTGCCAGTCAGTACATGCATATGTACCAAGTTCCATGAAGATACATTGAACCATTTGCGAGAAAAGTGATATTGCAACATTTTCACCTAACCTTTGACCTTCTGACCTTTGACCTTATGACATGAAACTCTCTCTGGAGAATCTTTACGCAGTAGTACATGTCTACACTAAGTTTCAAGAAAATAACTGCCGGCATTGCATAGATATGGGGGAAATAGCAACATTTTTAGCATTTGACCTTGACCTTTTGACCTTTGACCTCTTGCCAATGTCACTAAAATCTACTCAACTAATTGTCCCATCATACATCATCCTTGGACCAAGTTCAGTGAAAGCTGCTTCATCCAGTTTTGAGTTATCACGTAAACAGATAAATTTTAAGATTTGACCTTGATCTTTTGACCTTTGATCTCTGTCCGATTTCACTGAAAAACTAATCAAGTAATTGTCCTATCATACATCATCCTCCAACAAAGTTTGGTGAAATTTGCTCCATCCAGTCTTGAGTTATCGCGTAAACGGATGCAATTTCATGATTTGACCTTGACCTTTGACCTTTGACCTTTAGCCGATTTCACCCAAACTCTAATCAAATCATTGCCCCTTCATACTTCATACTTGGACCAAGTTTGGTAAAATTCCGGTAAATATTACTCAAGTTATCGCATAAACGAAAGCGGACGTACGTACGTACGGACGTACGTACAGACGTACGGACGTACGGACGTACGGACGGACGGACAACCCGAAAACATAATGCCTCCGGCACCACTGCGTGGGAGAGGCATAAAAAAAGTTTCATGATAGAAGCAGCAATATTGAAGCAGTAGAGCAGTGTGAATATAATCACACAAACATGAAATTGGTAGGCCTTTGCATGCCAGTATTTCATCTACAGCCTTACAAACATCTGCAATTAGACATCACTTTGCCTCTTGCATAGCTCTTCTCACTTCCTATGTAGAAGTACCAGAATATGGTTTGTCTTGAACCTGCAGAGTAGTATTGGGTGATGTTCATAATTCTGAAGGTTTATTAATCCAAAAATAAAATAAGGTTCATTATTTCCAAACGAGCAAATTTTCTACACCTAGAGGTTCGTTAATCTGAAAATTAGGTGAGATTCATTATTCCTAAGGTATCGTTTATCCAAACATAAAATAAGGTTTGTTAATCAGAAAATATAAAGATGGTGCGTACTAGCAAACATTCGGAATTACAAACCTTATTTCGTTTTCAGATAAACAAACCTTCGGAATAACAAACCTTTTTACATTTTCAAATTAACAAGTTTTTGGAGTAAAGAACCTTATTTCAAGTTTGGATTAACATACCTACAGAAAACCAAACCGTTACCATGATATTGACTGTAGATGTTCAATTATATCTTGTCCTATCAGTAAAGAGACTTTGAGTGCACTCAATACAACAATGTTCTTTTTTTTTTAACATAAATGAAATTGCTCTGATATTTTAACAAGTCATATGACGGAGGAATCTTTTTTGTTATCGCAATAGAATGTCTACATAGTGTATATTTCATAATACTAAGACGTAAATGGCCATACCATTCTCGCCATCTGTTTGACTTTGTTTAAATTTCCATACAGTTTTCACCTTTATTTCACTGCTCCCTTTCAAACGACTTCTCCCTTGGTGTAAGATTTGCTCTCATATCTTGCATTTTTACATATCTGCAACCGTCTTAAAAAAACAAGAAAAAATTGTCTTCCTATGCATTTTGAACAAAAGAATATACAAAACCTGATTTATTTAACAAAAATGTATATACTCTAAATCTAAAATCAAAAGCATAACAAAAAAGCAAAACATCACTGTAAATATATATTCCAATTATTTACCTTTGAAACTTTCTGTATCTTCTTTTCCAGTGTTTTGCACTTCTGCCTGAGCTGTTTACTCCTACAGATGAAAAATTCACAAGTTAAACAATATGTAATGTGAAGCATTGATTAAAGCTAAAACTTAGTTTTTGTATACTTGCAGAACATTTGATTTTACCTCTGGCTGTATACATGTACTTCTGCATAAAAAATGTGCGAAAGAATGCCATGATAACACAATTACTGCTGGGTATTGATGAAATTGCAAAATATTAACCAGACAGGTTCACCCAAAGGTTTCAAGGCTTACCCGATCGTGGTTGCTACAGAATGTTTTACATAATATAACATTGATTACAATATATCAGACCATAGTGGAAGTCATCACTCTCATGAGTAAATTGCATGCAGTTTGTTCTGCATGCGATTTAATACAAACACTACCAGGACACGATTTGATTATCACATACTTGCAGCATTCTACACACCCACTACTGAACAGGCGAGAGTGCTTCCAGAATCAGTATACTGACTTTTAAATTTCAAACTTTTTGATCTCGAAATACTACAAAACAATTCGATATCCTGGCAAACTGTGCCAGCCAGACAAGTTTCTTGGTAGATCTTTCAGTATACTGTAAAACGAGGAATTTTCGCGTGCATTTTAATTTCGCGAATTTCGCGAGCGCCAAAATTCGCGAAATTAAAATGCACGTGAAAGTTTTTGTCTACACTACATGCATTGAACACCAGTGGCAATTCGCGAAAATTTCATGCCACGAAAAGGGCTGTCGGCTCCAATTCGCGAAAATTTCATGCCGCGAATATATCATGTTTTACAGTATAGCAAGCAAATTACTAGTGGTGTAAGATGAATGTTAAGGCCCTGTCGAGTACTATTTTTTAGCCTTAAAGAGTGTGGATATGGTGGGCAATTTACTATTGATTCTAATTAATCACAAAGTACACAAAAAAGTGTAACATTACCACAAACAGAAATAACCAACACTAAATGACAACTCAGACTCTTACATGCAGACAAGTATAAATTATCAGGCAGTGTGCAAACTTATTATGAATCAGAAAGAAGTCATTATAAAACAAGGTTACAGTTACATGTACTTGACTTCTGAGATAAAACATGTCAATATGTCATTGAACGTCTTTTCTTCAATTCAAGCAGCAGAGAAGACTTCAGAGATGATTGAATCCATTTCACCATCATGTTTTCAAAAACCAAAATCTGCCATTCCAGTTTATCACATCAAACCATCAAGTGAATAGCCAAAAGGTGTGCACGGAACACTTCATTTCCACTCTTTGTTACCAAAATAACAATTATGCTCTTTGTCCTAATGTTTTATAGCAGCTGCCATGCATGAAAAAAAAATTGACAGTCAGTTTGCCCAAACTTACATTGTTTATCTAAATTTACCTTCATGTAGTTCAGTCATGATTTTGTGACAAAAACAAAGCATCCATTGACCTTTAGTAAATGTATGTGGATGTTATTTGAGTGAGTGAGATTACTTCTGAACAAGCTAACATCAGGGCCAAATTAGTTAGACCCCATATATTTTATGCAAAAAAGTGGGGGAGGGGCAGCCCCCCCCCCCCCCCCCCCCCCCCCCCCCCCCCGGCCCTGAACATTACATCACGGAGAAGATGATATAGGAAAATCAATTAAAAACAAAGCATGGCAACACAGGGAATTCAGACAACAAATAAACTTCATTATTTTCAAGGATGTGTTGAAAATCTGCATACACAGAATGTGATAAGATGGTTGCATTCTTTCCTCTCCCTAAATAATCAAAACTTCAGATGAAATCCAGTTATGTTTTTATTATCAGCGAACAGAAATACACACTTGCACAAACACACACACACACACACACAAATAAAAAAATCTGCAATAACTGATCACATTATCCCTATGGTAATACCTTTCATACAGCTTCTTCATGCGTGAGGTTCTGTCTTTGAGAGTGGAATCATCCAAAACTAGCCCACATTCTTCCATGTAAGCATCAATCTGATAGTTTGGAAGGTTTATATGAAAAAGAAAAAAGAAAAGGCATTGCAAAATAAAGTCAGGGTCCAATCTGACCATAAATACAAATTGTAAGCAGAAACATGCTGACAATATGCATTCATAAACTTTAGCACTATAGCAAAACTTATGTATTATGACTGTTATGACATCTGAATGAGAATGCATTGGAACTTACTTTTACAAAATTAAAACACTAACAGAATAAAAAATCTGGTCATTCATATCAATTCATTATAAGAGCAAATGTTGACAGACAAAGTTGGTATCATATGTAAAGCTTTTATAAAGGCATGTCCATTACTGAGCTGTTTAAGCTACATGTAGAAAGCAGTAATCAACACTATAAAGAGGGCAGCTAAACAGTGTGCATAACTGAACTATAAGCAGAATTGTTATTATCTAGGGTCAGGGATAAACAAAGACATTGGTGAACAATGAGGGGAAGCATTCTATTGCAGAGAAAAAACAGTGTACAAGTATTTTTACAAGATTTTTCATTGAAAAGTTAGAAATCAAATAACTGATAACCAAACCATATGGTAGCACAAAAGACCTACATAATAAATAGAAGCAGTCACCTGACACAATATTGATATCAACATATTTGAACTGAATCTGGTAGAAAAAGGAATCAATACAACGTCAGCAGAGTTTGTGTATCTCAAAAAGTGCAGACATAATTCCCCAGAATGTGCCAAAGTCTAATGTTATCTAACTCCAAGTGTAATACTACAGAACTTGCAATGCATTGCAAGGTATGACCTTACGATCTCAACTGACATGATTTACACCGTCTGTTGAGCACTCTCTATATGCTTAAATTTGCCAAAGCCTTTGGTGATTTTCTTCTTTTTTTTTTTGTTCAAGCTAAGCAATATTTGTTGAATTCAGGAAATCGCAGGAGTGCAGTATAGCCTTTTAAAGGGAATCTCTCCCCATAAATTTGAATTTGAGAGATGTGAGAGCATGTCCTACAAACTCTAGAGAAAATTCTATCCCATCACAAAAAATGTCCCAAACTGTGAAATATTAATTTTAATAATAAATCAGCACGCACTAGTGCGCGCTGCAATAGTAGCCAGATCTGAAAATAGTAGCCGCGCATAGACCATCGTTGTTTGCACGTTTCCTTCGTTCACCTTCGTCTGCACACAGCTATATCGAATACTGTCTATCGGTATCGCCTCATCGAGCCATATGCATCCGCATGAGTAGAGGCTGCCGCGGCTGCCTGGTCAGTGGCCTGGCGCGGCGCGGTAGCACCAACCTAGCAGCGTACGTGGACATTTGCGTGCGTTTGCGTGTTTTGAGAGTATCGTAGTAAACTGATCGTACAGAAAATTTTCGAACTACACAATTTAATGCAGTCGATAAGGCCAGAAGACTACTCTTAGATCAAGGTGCATGTAATTTTTGGCATTTTAGAGATTGCTATATCTCTGTGTTTGAGTAACATTGCACTCTTATTTTTCATAGGGATATTACCAGTACAATAACCTACAATGTCAGAAAACTAAATTTTTGTGTACAGATACACTTTAACAAGCTGTTGACAAGGCCCTCTCTCGCTGTATTGTGTTGCTTTCTGGGCGAGTGAAGAAGTGATCCCAGCCAAGCGCGACAGCGTGAGAGCGAAAGGGCCTTGTCCAAAGGCAAAAAACATAGCGCTTTTCATGCATATATTCATATCACCAATGCGCAATGTGCCATGCAAAGGTTGTTTCGAAATACAAAGGAAGGAACAGGGAGAATGGAGATGGACTTGTAGAAAAATTTCTTTTCAAGACCACGGGATCAGTATGGAAATTAGCAAGTGAGCTCGAATGGCAGGTAGACATTATTCTATCGACTATGACCGAGTTAGATAGGAAACGTACCGTAGTTATGGGTAAACTCTGGGTAAACTTGGCCCCCAGCGCGCACTGTGGCCGAGTCTACCCGCTAAGCCAGAATGCGCACGTTGGGGGCCGAGTTTACCCGCTAGGCCGAGTTTACTAGAAATTAGAATGCGCGCTGGGGGCCGAGTTCACCCATAACTACGGCATGTAATTATAGATCTAACGTCAATTATCGCTTAGTCGCCACTTGCGTGTATTTCCTATGCACTTCCGGGTTGGCGAACGAATGATAGGCACTGTTAGTTCCCTGCCCATAGTGCACCACGCATTATTAAGCACATGTGTTGTACACACACTTCAATGTAGGATACATTGTGCATTATCGCGTTTGAAAAACTTTTTTAATCTGCCACCTGAAATCCATTCAAAATCAAAAACATCCTCGCATTAAAAATGGTTTTGTCACCTGTTACGTATGTGACCCTGCACCTCAAAACAAACAAAAAGTCACCAGACATGAATTTTTATGTAAGACCATATTCTGAAAGAGCAGACTTTAAGCTTTACTATGATGTATAACTCAAATCAAACAGACTCTCCTAACCTATCTAAATATTGGAAAGAAAGCACAAACTCAGGAAAAGTGTGAACTGAGAAAAGAGGCTCTGAAGTACAGTGTCTATTCAAGCGCTTAATCTTTACCAAACCGTGCTGGCTGTGCGATGAATGGGGCAAAAAACAGGAAGTAAACCACCAGAGTAACAACAATGAAAGGATTATCAGATTAAATTGAAATTAAGCATGTCCCATTAACACATTTTGTCCATAATTAATGCCAACTTTCAAAGCAGTAGCACTATCCTTTCAAAAGTTATTAGAGTTGAAAGTGAAGAGTGTGGACAAGGTTTTTCAGAAATGAAAAAGGGACTCTAAAGACACACCTAATCACACTATTCTACCAAAAATGTTCGAAATAAACTGCTCACTTTCCTGCCCGTTTTATGATACCAAGTTTTAGCATAATGTAAAAGAAGACCCGCTCTTTCAGAAAATATGAAATAGTCAAGTTCGGCTAGGTTGACCCATTTTATTTATTTTCAGTCCTCACGCAAAATCGGTGTGTGCGACTTTATGTTCGTTTTGAGGTGCACGGTCACATATGGTAAAATACATTTGGATTACAATTATTTGTGTTTTGTGGTGGAGAAAGGTGAATTAGGAATGTATTTTGAGAGCGATGAAAATCCGTCGCCCCAACTGATCTCCAATCGCGGCACACGTTACATGCGATGTGAATGTCTGGCGACTTTAGGTAGTGGCGACTTAATGGTAATCGACGTTAGAACTATCTTTTGTATAAAAGTATTTAAGCCTTTTGCTGGTGAAATACCTAACTGCGAAACACAGCCCTTTATGGAAGGATATTGAGTCACAGTATGGGGTAGTATTGCGGATGAATTCCAACTTAAGTACTAAAAATTGCTTCAATTTGAATACTTACAGATTTGGTCCAATTCATGATAACACTTGCCTGAAAATGTTTTGCTCCGTTTTACTCCTCCTTCTGTAAAAATCTGAGACTTTAAATGATTCGGTCAAGAGGAATCTGTGAGAGTGATAACTGCTCCCTTCGATGGACTTAAAACCTGTGCGCGTGTGCTAACCAGAGGGCAATATAGCCTTTTCACAAGGCCTTCTCGCTGTATTGCATTGCTTTCTGGTCGAATGAAGAAGCGATATCCCAGCCGAGCGCAACAGCGTGAGAGCGAAAGGGCCTTGTCCAAAGGCGAAAGACATTGCGCCTTTCATGCATATTCATATCGCCAATGCGCTATGTGCCTTCGCAAAGATTGTTTCAAAAAATGAAGGGAGAAACAAGGAGAATAGAGATGGACTCTTAGAAAAACGTCTTTTCAAGTCAATAGAATAGGATCAATTTTAAAGTGTGCAAGTGCACTGCAAGTATGAATTGACTAAGAGACTTAAATATGTAGTCATAGAGTATAAAAGTAAGCCTTTTGCTGGTGAAATACATAACTTATACAGCCGCAAAAATTTGGGTTTGTCTTCGAACGTTCAGTGACAGCACTCTTTCAACTCGGGGCGCTCCCACAAAAACTGTGTAATGTTTAGACTAACTACAAAATACGAGGTCAAGGACTCAAGGAGCGCCCCAGCCTGGGGTTAGATCTAGTGAAATACCCAACTTATTAGAGAGGCGAAAATTTGTGTTTCTCTTTCATCGTTGAACAGAAACAGCATTCTGTTGACTCTACAACTGTGTTGTGCACAAGGAGCGCTCCGGTCTGCTACCACAGTGCTAGTTAGAACCTACGAGGCTATGCTATGCTGGGTGTGATGTAGCCTGACCAGACGCCGTGCACGAAAGGGCTGTGTATAGGTACATTGTACCTACTAGTTACTGTAAAAGTGGTTTCTTTCGCGGTCATTTTATTTTCGCGCTTTTCGCGCTTTGAGGTTGAACCGCGAATTTAACATCACACGAAAATGTTTTGAACTCGCCGCTTGTTACAACGCTACAGTATTGCGCACATGCACACACGAAGATTCCGCGCATTGAGTGTATTGATGGTCAACACACACAGCGATACTGCGCAATGTAGGTAAAAGCATGTTATAAAGTACTCGAGAGACAGCATTTCAGGTATAATAAATAAAAGAATGATTGGATTATAGTTTGGGTTTTCACGCCCAAAATAAAACAGTTTTTGCCGACTGTGAATTCACAAATTTTGCCGACCGCGAATTTAAAGACACACGAAAAAGTCGGGGCAAGACTTCTATATGTACCCCCCGCTATGCGTTATGTATTTAAGTAACATGAATAAGTTTAGGTGGCTTTGGGATTAGGATTAGAGTTTACTCAGTTTAGGATTAGGGTTAGGGTTAGGGTTAGAGTTAGGGTAACATTAACTACACGCAGCCGCTGTCGTGAAGCGACAGCGGCTGCATGTCTATTCTTTCGCAGACGTTATTTTTCAGCGGTGGGTTTGCGTTTCCTTCATGAATATCTTTATTAATCGTGGAAAACTAAAATATAAGGAATCCCTGTAATCTATGATAATTTCATTCAATAATCGGTATGCGATTTTTTTGTTCAATTACGTCAAAAACTCACCGAAATCCGTGGCTAAAGTCAGGTCTGTAAACGTCCGTATTGCTTCACTCCTCATCTGCGTGTTATTTGAATGGCATTCACTCTCCTATACTACAACGTAGCTAGTCGGGATGACCCATAAAAAGGTCAAATCATTGCCAGCGCAGCACACGCGGATACGAGTGCTGTAGCTTAATACGTACGTAACACATAAAATGCACAGGCGTACGTAAAATGCAAGCACTTCCGGTTCCGCATGCGTGGTAGTTTGTTGATTTTGTGAAGCTCTCGAAGGAAAAGATGCCACCGCACAATCTACTCTGAAAAATTCAACAATAAGCCAGGAGGTCTGGATACCAACAAAACGCCGAATTCAACTCAACCATCAGGAAAATACGCTGTAGGTGAGTGGTAAAAATTATCTTACTCTTAAAATCAAACAAAATAAAAGGCATTTTATGTGATTTTGCCGTCAACAGTGACGACCGTTTACAACGTTTAACACTACCACATCATGCACATGTCAGACACTGACACTGGTCAGGCTAGGAAGGGTCTCAGTGTCCTAGGGAAATGCGGACTTCACAGGAAGCTCATACAAATTTATTACAATGTAGGTGTATAATAATGGGGGGGGGGGGTACATATGGAAGTCTTTCCAAAGTCGGCACCGATGGAAACCGCGAAAGTATCTGTACGCGAAAGAAACCACTTTTACAGTAACCAGGTTAGGTGTGTGTGATGGTGCAGTTCCATATTAATTAAGAAACGCAAAATGGTACGAATGGGGCTACAGAATGCACCCTGAGTTGGTTCACACAGTCACAGATAAACAAACAAAGTGAAAAAATGCGGTATTAGTTACCTCTTTCTTGACGGTATCCCCTTCCCTCTGAACTGCTTTGAGATGACTCTTTTCTTTGGGCATTTTCAAAACTTGCTACTATTTAATATTGCAATAGAAGACAAAAAATGTAGTCACACCATATCATTTCTCGCGGTTGTCTACGACGCTTTTTTTTCCCGTAGTCTAGCGCGCTGTATTGTTGTATTGTAGCCTTCAATATAAACGTGCTCTACCAAAAGCACGAACACCTAAACGCGGACTGAGCTGGGAATGTTTGCGAGCGTAAAGCGCGAATTCTAGGGAACTTCAGGGTATACGGGTTAAAGGGATGGTACAGTATTGGCGGAGATGAGAATTGGGCTTTTAACTTTTTGCGAGATACTAAGAAAAAACTTATGAAATAGTATAGAGCATACCAATTTAAGAGGAATTCAAAGTTTATTAGATGAAAATTGGGTTTGGAATGCACGACTGAAATATCAAAAAACAAAGTAAAACAAAGCGATCGTAATAAAAGGTGGGTCCCACATTTTATTAGAATTGCTCTGTTTTTGGATATCTCAGCCATTTCAAAACCAATTTTCATCAAATAAACATTGAACTCCTCATGGAATTACATGCTCTTTCATATTTCATAAGAGGTTTCTCATTATCTCACAAAAAAATATTAGAAACCTGAAATTAGGTCTCAACTAAGACTATACGTTCCCTTTAACAGTTGTAATCAAATTCGTAAACAACTTGCAATCAAATTTGCAAACAGTTTTCATTGTAATAAACAGTTTTTCTTGGTTATACATGCCAAAAGATCTCTTGCAGAATTCCAAAATCCGCGTTTCTGCAAGGCACGGAAATGATGAGAAGCATGCATGTTCACATGGACAGTCCCATGGACGACCCTTAATTTAACTAAATCATGCATCGTTTTGGAAACTGCCTCATCACCACCCACCCTATCCCCATAAAGAGAGAAAAAAACCCCCAAGGAATTATAGCATGCGGATAAGGTAAATTATAATGGACCAAATGATAACAATAGTAGAATAGAATTAGGAGAACAAAATACTTGGATAGATAGAAACTCCAAGATCAAACAAAATCCCGGACACGAAACCCGATATAGGCCCTCAGGGATACATAGAAAAAAAATACTCCAAAATTAATAAAGTATAGGTATATGACATGCTTTGATTGAGTTATAAATTCATATATTGATAAGCAAATTGATATAGGCCTACAGGAGTTACGACTAAATTGCTTGCTTTTATATGTACATTAGGCCTAATGTCAAAGAAAGAGAGACATACAGACCTGAAATAAATAAGAAAGACGACAGTTGCTCATGCAGGTACTATATTGTAGAGTACTGTGTTGAAGATGGTGAAGTTAGGCGCCCTATCTACAGACGTGCTAAAACAGCCCATAGGCCTCAAGAGCATGACCCAATGCTCGCCCTTTCATTTGGCTTGCAAAAAAAAAATTCACAAATGTTTCTCGCAAAATTTATTTCGAAGAGAAAATTGCAACCCGCTACATTTTGTTTGATGTCTATTTTATTATGCCACATTATGTTTGACCATCATAGGTCTATGCAGTGGCGTAACTACGGGGAACACGCCCCCCCCCCCCCCCCCCCATCCGCTGGTGAAAAAAAAACTAACCAAAATGGTAATTCAAGGGTTAGTAAACTGCTTTTGAAATCGACATGAAAGGGTGATCAAGAAATAAAACATTTTTCTAAGATTTCTTTTAACCATAATCAAAGAGGTATATTATAGTGTGAAACTAGCCGACAAAAGATTGTGATTCAGCGTGATTCCTGCATGGTTGGCATTCTGAATATAAGCAGGATGTGCGCAGTGTACTCAGAACATCCGAACGGCAAAAAGAGTCGCTGCAATGTTGCGCAATGTGTTAAATCAAAATCATGTACACCTTTGTACCTTACTCTTCGTTACATAAAAGCTATAGATCATTGATTTTGCAGTGTTGCTTTACATACTAGTCTATATTAAAATGCCTTGCATTGCCAATAATAAGACTTGACCTGGGCTATTTCCTAACTTGTCCATGTATATAAAGCACACACACACACACACACACACATACACACACTCACACACACACACACACACACACACACACACACAAACAAACAAACAATTAGGGGATGCTCTAAAGTGCAGATTCTGGACATCCTTCCCCCACTTGGTCACTTCGACGCCCCCTCGCTGGTCATACCTCCCCCAATCATGAACATAAACCGACACCTTTGACCACCAGTGCCGGATCCGGGGGGGGGGGGGGCGCCCCCTTAATTTCCAAAGCGAAAAAAAAAAAATATATATAGCTACAAACGGCAGTTTGGGGATTGTAAAATGTCAAAATTTTCAAGCTCGCTCGCTTCGCTCGCTCGCATTTAATCGTTATGCCATTCTCCTGATGTTGCTGCCAGTAATTGCTAGCAGTTGCGCCCGGTGCGCCCCCTCCCCCCCCCTTAATTTCCAAAGCGAAAAAAATATAGCTACAAACGGCAGTTTTTGGACTGTAAAATGTCAAAAATTTCAAGCTCGCTCGCTTCGCTCTCTCGCATTTTAACAATCGTTATGCCATTCTCCTGATGTTGCTGCCAGTAATTGCCAGCAGTTGAGCCCAGTGCGCACCCCCTTAATTTCCAAAGCGAAAACAAATAGCTATGTAAAACGGCAGTTTTGGGTCTATAAAATGTCAAAATGTTCAAGGGGCTCGCTCGCTCGCATTTAATCGTTGTGCCATTCTCCTGATGTTGCTGCCAGTAATTGCCAGCAGTTGCGCCCGGTGCGCCCCCTTAATTTCCAAAGCGAAAAAAAAATATAGCTACAAACGGCAGTTTTTTGACTGTAAAATGTCAAATTTAATCGTTATGCCATACATTCTCCTGATGTTGCTGCCAGTAGTTGCCAGCAGTTGCGCCCGGTGCACCCCCCCCCCTTTAATTTCCAAAGCGAAAAAAATATAATGTTAAACGGCAGTTTTGGGACTGTAAAAATGTCAAAATTTTCAGGTTCGCTCGCTCGCATTTAATCGTTGTGCCATTCTCCTGATGTTGCTGCCAGCAGGCGCGCCGGAAGCAGTTTTGGATTGGGGGGGGGGGCAAACATTGGAGGGGGCTCAAGATTAGACCATGCATATGTTACACAATATACACATACACACACACACACACACACACACACACACACATCTATTATATATATGTATATATATATATATATATATATATATATATGTGTGTGTGTGTGTGTGTGTGTGTGTGTGTGTGAAGTGGCGTACGGTGGGTCGAAACATGGGGGGGGGGGAACCATAAAGTAATTTTGACGGTCTGTATGCTTGTGCGTGTGTGCGTGAGCAATAATGGGACTATACTTTACGGAATGTGATACATTCAACAACGCAGTCATTGAGGAACATTGTAAATTTTCCTTACATGGATTATGAAATGACGGTGTGAAACGATCGACAAATTATATACTGTCAGCAACATAAGGTGAATGGCATAACAATAAAATGCGAGCGAGCGAAGCGAGCGAGCTTGAAATTTTGATATTCTACAGTTCCAAAACTGGAGTTTTAATTGTAGCTATATATTTCGCTTTGGAAATAAATGGGGGCGCATCGGGCGCAACTGCTGGCAATTATTGGCAGCAACATTAGGAGAATGGCATAACGATTCAATGCGAGCGAGCGAATCGAGCAAGCTTGAAAATTTTGACATTCTACAGTCCCCAAACTGGGGTTTGTAGCTATATCTTTCACTTTGGAAATTAATGGGGCGGCGCATCGGGCGCAACTGCTGGCAAGTACTGGTAGCAACATTAGGAGAATGGCATAACGATTCAATGCGAGCGAGCAAAGCGAGCGAGCTTGAGAATTTTGACATTTTACAGTCCCACAACTCCCGTTTGTAGCTATATCTTTCGCTTTGGAAATTAAGGGGGGGGGGGGGGCATCGGGCAAAACTGCTGGCAATTACTGGCAGCAACGTTAGGAGAGTGGCATAATGATTCAATGCGAGCGAGCGAAGCGAGGGAGCTTGAAAATTTTGACATGTTACAGTCCCAAAACTCCCGTTTGTAACTATACCTTTCGCTTTGGAAATTAAGGGGGGGGGCATCGGGCGCAACTGCTGGCAATTACTGGCAGCAACATTAGGAGAGTGGCATAACGATTCAATGCGAGCGAGCGAAGCGAGCGAGCTTGAAAATTTTGACATTTTACAGTCCCAAAACTCCCGTTTATAGCTATATTTATCTTTCGCTTTGGAAATATGGGTGGGGGCATCGGGCGCAACTACTGGCAATTACTGTCAGCAACATTAGGAGAATGGCATAACGATTCAATGCGAGCGAGCGCAGCGAGCGAGCTTGAAAATTTTGACATTCTAGAGTCCAACAACTATCGTCGTAGCTATGTTTTTCGCTTTAGAAATTAAGGGGGAGGCGCACCGGGCTCAACTGCTGGATGCGATCGAGAGAAGCGAGCGAGCTTGAAAATTTTGACATTTTACAGTCCAAAAGCTGCCGTTTGTAGCCAATTTTTTTCCCTTTTATTCATATATATACATATTTATTTTATTTTCTTTGTTTATTGATTTATTTTTATCATTATTATTATTTTTTTTTTTTTGGGGGGGGGGCTTTTTGGGGGGGCAAAAATGCGTTTTTATTAATTTAGTTTTAGTTAAAGTTAGTTTAAGTTTTAGTAATTGCCAGCAGTTGCGCCCGGTGCGCTCCCCCTTAATTTCCAATGAGCGAAAAATATAGCTACAAATGGCAGTTTGGGGACTGTAAAATGTCAAAATTTTCAAGCTCGCTCGCATTTAATTGTTATGCAATTTTCCTGATGTTGCTGCCAGTTATTGTCGTTTCACATCGTCATTCCATCAGCCATGTAAAAGGAAAACTTATGCAATGTTGCTCAATAGGTGTTTTCACATCAGCCCGATAAAAATCCAAGCTCGAGATGTTTTTTCGCGATTGCGAATTAGCGCGCTATTTCATTTCTTATTCACATCAGCCCGAAGAGAACTAGCCCGAAATTTTTTCGAGCTAAGTCGACAGCTGAGCATGTGCAAACAGCATCAGTAATCACTTTCAAAAATTTCTCATGCTTTGTGTGCAGTTTGCCTCGATCGATTGGGTCACACACGCTAGGCATGATGGGATGCATCGCGCTAATTTCTTTAGACGTTTTCACATTATCAAATAGCGCGCTAGTTCGCCATTTATCCCGCTATTTCAGAAATTTCCCAAGTTGGACTCGAGAAATTTTCTTGACCAGAGCGATACAATAGGCGTTTTCACATCAGCCCGATAAAAATCCAAGCTCGAGATATTTTCCAATTTCCCAAGTCAGAAAATAGCGCGCTATTTCGAAACATCGGGCTGATGTGAAAACGCCTATTATGAATATACTGCGCTGTGGAATGCATCACATTCCGTTATGTATTGTAGTCCCCATTAAGTTTCCAGACTGACAGCGCACGCACACACGCGCACACACACATACACTTTTTTTTTGTAATATTCTTTTATTTGAGTTTCATTCAATGTGAAATCCATATTAACAATAAAATTGATACGTCCACCAACAAAAAAAAGAAAGCAGCTGTATTCTTCTTTCTTGTGCTGCTAAATCATTTTTCAAACATACAGTACAATGTATTTGATTCTTTTTACCAAATCATACCCTGTTTTTATAAGAGAAATGACATAAAAATCTGCATAATTCTCAGAAAAAGCTATTTTGATCAGCCTAATCAAGCCAATCCGAATGTGCCTTATCACTCACACACCGACTAAGAGATGTGTGCTACTCAATCACTTTTTCACTTAACTTCCTTCTTGTTTTTTTTTCTTGTTTTTTTTTGGCAGAGCACACACTATATACATAAATGTATCACATAAAGTATAACTCTTCAAAGGGAAAAAAAAATCTTGATCAACTTGATCAGATTGCTCAATATCCACTTCATTATATAAATTCTCTTACACTCTCTTGAGACTGAATACAGCAGTTCCTAAAACATATTTAAAAAATGCATTCTTTACTTAACCGAACAAAACTCATCATTTTTTTTTCTATCTAACCTATCAACCACCCCTCTCCCCCGTACAGCACAAAATAACCATATGTGTATCATCAAAACAAATCATATTCCTGCCTGACCCCTTAACCATTATTCTACCATTGCCTAACTACATCTACCTAACCCTAACCATCCCCACCTATTTCCCCGCTAACCATTACTCTACTCTAACCTAACTACATCTACCTACGACCCTAACCATCCCCACCTATTTCCCCACTAACATACCCCCCCCCCCCGTAGCCTTCCCTCAACACACACACACACCCATGCACTAGACATCAACCAAAACAACAACAACATACCCACCAATGCGCACTCACAAACACCAACATTTACACGCCAAATCATACTACATTTTGTGGTATCTTGGTTACCTGTTTCACGCACGCACGCACGCACAAGCATACACACCCTCAAAATTACTTTTCCACGAGGTGCCCCCCAATGTCTTGACCCAAGGTATACGTATACGCCACTGGGCCTATAATATTGCTTCATTTTTGCACTTCAAAACTCAGTTCCTCCGAGGGGCTCCAGGCGGTATACTTTGTTGTAGTTCAGCAGTTCCTTGGGTCAGTTCAGTTCAGTTCAGTTCAGTTCAGTTCAGTTCAGTTCAGATTATAAATTATGATTATTTTCATTGAATTGCATTTTCAATGAAAATCATATGTTTTAACGGTAAATGCATATTGAACAAAAAATGTACATAATGAATCTATGTGCTCGGTATGATAAAACAAGTCAGTTTCGGTTGAGATGGGTATCCAGGTTTGTTAGTTTTTGAGAGATAGTTAAAATCCACATAAATGTGAAATATAAAAGAGCATATGGATTCGAAGAGGAATTGCAAGTTTATTTGATGAAAATCAGTTTTAAAATGGCTGAGATATAAAAAGACAAAACGCCAAAACAAAGCTAAACAAAGTGGTCGTAATAAAGGGTGGTCATTAATACCTTAATCAGGGGCGGATCCATGCAGGAATTCTGTAAAGGGGGACGCAACTAATATTTCTGGTGCCACTTCCGGGTTTCATTTCATTGTTTTTTTTAAATGAAAAATAAAGGGGGCGTGCGCCGGTTGCGCCCCCCTCTGGATCCGCCACTGTTAATTTGTTTTACTTTGTTTCAATGGATATCTCAGCCATTTCAAACCGATTCTGCATGGAAAGATTATGGCCATGGGGTCAAAGGTCAATGGAATGTTAAAATCTCACAATTTTCCTATATTTTGAAAAAAAGAGAGGTCATAGAATTGTCATGAAAATGGATGTTTTATAGTTAGTAATATTATTTGAAGAATCCAAATTGTGATTGGTCGTACAGGTGTCAAAGGGGCAAGATCAAAAGTCAACTTAGATATCCTCGAATATCTGCTCCCTTTAAGCAATATTAACCATCCATCCAGGAACCTTATTTCGAGGTATATAATGTAAACACTCAACACATTTGTGAAAAACATGTCATTCTAGTGTTTGGCCAGTTTTTAAACTGTCGTCTCACATTGTAAGTACTCGGGGGTGAACTATGCATTTGGCGGAGGCATACCAGTCGCCATATTATAGCGACATTTCTATGACAAAAGTAAAGTTCTGGGAGGAGAGGTATATAGCTATATAGATTTTATGCGAGAGAAAATACCGGCCGTGCACAGCTATAGGGTGGGATAAACCAGGGAGGTGAGTCACCTCCCTGGATAAACTCAAGCGTGAGAGCGGAGAGTTTCAGAAAACCGACTGAAAGTGGGAGCCTAAGTTGGAGCAATTATAAGTGCCGAGCCTCTGCCAAACTAAATAGTAAACAAACAAACATGCAAATCTGGCGATATGAATAAAAGATTATTTGATATTTCAGTCTTCTAACAATCTTCCCGCCTCACTATAGAGGTTACAGTTCGTTATTCCGAAGGCTCGTTAATCCGAAAATGAATTGCCGTTATTCGTAAGTTTCGTTATTCCTATATAAGATTCGAAATTCCGAAGATGAAAAAAGGTTCGTTATTCCGCTGGTTTGTTGATCCGAAAATGAAATAAGGTAATCCGAAAATGATGTGAGGTTCATCATTTCGAAAATGAAATGAGGTTTGTGATTCCGAATATCAAAGGACAAGTCCACCTTCACTCAGTGATACATAAGGACTGAGAGAGTGCAGCAATATTATATTAGAACACATCAGTGAAAGGTTGAGGAAAATTGGACGATCCGTTCAAAAGTTACGAATATTTCAAGTATCTGCGCAGTCACTGCTGGAAGAGAAGACTACTATACAGTGTATATGATGTCACATGCGTACAAATATATAATAAGGAAAATAAAAAGATAATTTCACGAAACTTTACTTTTTGAATAAAGTGCACAGTTCTTCGACTTGCTACTGACGTATGCTAAGGGTGATATTATTCCCCCTGCCTCTGAAAGAGAGAAGTCGAGTGTTCTTTTGTTGTGCGAGAAAAATGGAAATATGTTGAATTTTCTGTATTCTTTCTTTAGATTTTTGTACTCATGTGACATCACAAGCTATAGTAGTCTTTTCATCCAGCCGTGACTGAGCAGAAACTTCAAAAATGCATAACTTTTTAACGGATTGTCCGATTTTGCTCAAACTCTCACTGGTGGATGTGTTCTACTAATATTGCGGCATTCACTCAACCCAGATGTCTATGAAGGTGAACTTGTCCTTTAAATAAACTTCATTTAGTAACAAATGCGATGTTACAAAATGGTCACGGGATAAAAGCAAGCACACTCACACGTACACACACACACACACACACACACACACACAACACACACACATACACACAGGCACACTCAGACACCCAGTGCAGACATGTAGGCCTATTTAATAAATGGAGTATATAGGTCCTACATACAAACACCGCACGATACATGTGTATCTTGATTAAATACACAGGTCTATACTTATTGATGAACTGATGGAACATAATATCGTAAGTGCATATAATTGTGTTATATGGGGGAAAATGAGAAATCCTTCTCCTCCGTATGCACCCTTCCTCCTCTTATACGTCATCATCGGATCCGATCATTCAATTTTCGGAATAACGAATGTTAGTTCATTTTCGGATTAACGAAACTTCGAAATAACGAACCTTATTTCATTTTCGGATCCACAAACCTTCGAAATAACACCACAAATGTTCGGGTTATCAAGCCTTTATAGGACTACATTAGGCATTATAAGGGAATTTGTGATCTTCGGAAAAACGGACCTTATTTCATTTTCGAATCATAGGCCTACGCAATGTAATTATAAAGTACTGTTGAAGCCAGGAGTTGAATGTTGACGATAAATGACAATGATATTTTCGAGAAATGATGCTGATTAATTTTTGGATCGCACCAAGTTTATCATTTTTTATGCTTTATCTTTGAGATAATTTTGCAAGCCTAGAAACAGCTTTGACACAGCACATCTCATGAACCCTGGACCGAAGCTGTCCCTACAACGTCTAAATATAGCGGCTATAGATGATGTAATTTATCACGTGACATGAATCGCCAATCAAATTTCAAAAGCAACGCTTATCCGGTGTAATGGCAACCTTCATCGACCAGAGGTGAGCGAGTATTTTCATTGCCGAAAATGCATGTATGTCTGATATTGCTTAGAGTATAAGGGGATGTATTATTCAAGCAGCTTCCCAATATGCTCATATAGAACATGTTTTGAAGGTCTCAGATTAGATGCCGTAAATTTGTGTGCTAGCTAGTGCAGAACGGGACTCGATTACGAACCGGGTAGTTCTGACGCTGAAGCCGACCGTGCGTAGTGCCTGTTGGGTAGACGGTAGTGTTTCGCTAATCCGCTCCTGAAATGGGTACGGTAGATCCGTAGACTCTCGTTCTGGTGCTACCATTTATTGGCATGGCATATTAGTTCTTGACGTCTGTTTGACGCGCTAAACTCATCTGTCTCTCGCACTTTTGTGCTGGGGTGGTTGAAGTCTAACTCCTACTGCTGTTGGTCACGATACCTGTTCATTCACTAGACTAATTGATGAAAGTGTGCATGTGATGCAGGGAGTGGAAAGTGAAGTGCCCAAAATATGGGCCAAATTTGGTGCGTGTGCTATGACAAATTCATCAGAGAAGTCTAGATCTAACGTTAGTCTGTCGATACTGACACGTGAGCTAGTAAAGCTAAAGTAGTAAGGTTGTGTACTGTTGGGTGTCCTATATATATGGACATCGACACCCTAATGATGCATAAAAACCTGAAATATCTCACTATTTGCCTGCGCTAGTGAGTGTACTTTTGGCTTTTGCACCTGTTTGTCAATTGACCTCCAAACATGCACAAACTCATTCTAAATATATCCAATTCCAACAACAGCCTCCCTCGAATATGTTTTGCATCTGAGTGAGATTCAAGTCCAGGAGGAATGGAATTTTCACCGTATTGACACTTCTCTACTTCTCGGAAAAATGTAGATGGCAGCTACAATTGTATATAGATCTACAGTAGTTATGCTTTATGGGTAAACTCGGCCTAGCGGGTAAAGTCAGCCGCCAGCGCGCACAGTACATAAAATTGTACTGTGCGCGCTGGCGGCCGACTTTACCCGCTAGGCCGAGTTTACCCATAACTACGGTATGTACTCGCTGTATACTCGCTCTGCGATAACTGCATTGCAGAGGAGCAGACAACGCAGCACGGTGTACAATTATACAAAACACGTTCACGGCAACACGGCAACGAGCAAAGCGATTGATCTGAATACGTAGCTATCTCATACTATATAATAGTAACCAGAGCAAGTTCTTCTATGGTGTCTTTAAAAATATAATACTTCTTACGGCTTTCTCTCAGCTCAGCTTGTATCGAGTTGCGGTAGTGATTGATTTGAGGATTGGTTGTGTGTGTTGTAGTGTGTGTGTGTGTGTGAGGGTCTTGTGTGTTTTGTTTTATATGCAAAATTCTTTTTCTCATTCGTAATATTGACAATGTGAAAATTTATGTTGTCTTGATGAAATTTATATTATTTTGCAATCAAATGATTTATATATTATTGTTTATATGAAAAAGAAAGGAAAATAAAAGATTGACAAAACAAAACGTGTGTGTGAATAAAAGAAGATTGTGAAAAATGTGATAAGACAAGGGTGAAAGAATACAAAGGGAAAGGCTAGGAAAAGGGGGAAAAGAAATGAAGAAAAGATACATTGTATTACAAAGTTATCATGGTACTAGAAAAAATGAAACAAAAGGTTTACAAAATAGAGGACACTAAAAGATGATGAACTCTGAATTCTCGCTATCGCCAATGACGTAAAAAGTACCCGGATGTTGATTAAAGCGTCATTTACGGTGCATTATGGGATAGTCCGGTAGCAAAGTCACTTCCGTTCGTACGCGCGTGATACGTGACTAATGCTATTTACACACACAACCGACTGTATTCTACGTGTACTTCCGGTTTTCTCGACTTGAATTACAGCTTTAATATGATTTGAAAATTCTCCATTCTTAAGAAATTGCTGTTAATACGACTATTGGTTGTTGCTGCGAAGCTGCCATGTGTTGTTCGCACGACAATAAATGAAAAAAATCTGCAGAAATAGGACCCTTACTGGCATGCGAGACGTGACGTGGCCGCGTGGGTGAAGTTTGCGGGTGACTCCACAGCGCAGTACATGCACGCGCGACTTACTATAGTGGTAGTATTAGTAACACTAGGTAGTAGGCCTAGTGCCTACGTACATTGTACGTACTTACTTGGAAGAAATTGCTTCGGAGCCGGGATAAGTTCGAGATCACTGTTCGTTCCCGATTGTGTTCGCGACATTTCGACAGAGAACAAATTAAAAAAAAGATGGGCATTCCATGACGATATACTGTATATCCAGGTGGGTGAATATTTTCCAGCATATTTTCAGGGCATGCAGAGATGACTGATCTGTGATGTACGCCGTACCGGTATGTGTTAGCTTATGCGCTGCGTGCAGCATCGCAGTGGTGCGTTTATGCTAATGCAAGGCCGGCTGCCGGCGGCGGGGACTACAGTGTACGAGTATGACAGGCCTGGCCACTCGCTGGCTCGGGCGGTACAACGGCCTACTGTACTAGTATCCGTGGTCGGCGTTGCGCTATAGGTAAGGTACACGTACGCGCACGCTAGCGTTGTGCAAATTATGACCCGCGCCGGAAGTGCCCTTGCTACCAAGTGCATTAAATCTTGACGAAAAAGCCACATCCGGGTACTTTTTACGTCATTGGCGATAGCGAGAATTCACTAGTGTGTAGTGAAAATGCGATTTGAGGTACATGCTCTTCTAAGATAACTGCTTCAAACGAGTGGAGAGTTATTTTCCCGCACTCTTGTGTGTCATACTTTGAAACACCCTACCCTCTATTGCCAATAAGTGTGAAGTGCTTGTAATAATACATTGTACTTTTCCAGAATGTGTTTATAATCTATGGTATCTTTGTTTCACTGTTGCTATTTATTTTCAGGTTTTTCAGTAATATTTGGATAGACCCTTCTATTTTTCGTATCCCCAGTGAAGCCACCACTGGCACTGCGCATAATCTCATGTGTGCATTTTCGTTCTTTACGCATTAATACTAAAAATAGAGGGGTGTCAGTTTCAATGTAATAAGGTCGGACCGACTTACTATTCATCTACCGCTTTTTTATTTAAATACCTTGTATCTCAGAAAATATCCCTCAGTTTCGTGGCTTCACTTTGCCATTTCATATCACTACATGACAGAAAATACCGCAGATTCAAATCCCGGGCTCAGAATGTTGACTCATACCGTAGGCGCGGAATTCTTGCCGACAAACGCGAGTGATGTTTTTTACTTTGCACAGTTGCAAGCTCATTATTTTAACCGACACAGGCACATTTTTATTACAGGAAAATTCACTGGTAATGTGATGTGACCAGGGCCCTGTTTTATCAAAAGATATCTGTAAAATCAATTTTAAATTTCCTTACCACACAGGCTGCCATAGACTTACAGTTGAAATCAACCATATGATCAATTTCAACTCTTCATAAAACAGGGCCCAGATTACATTATGGAAAAAGGATATCAATCCACCCTTATCATAGCTTGCCGTGTGTGCAAATTTATAGACATGCGCGCGATCTCCAGATAGTGCTGCTGACTATGACAAGTGTAGACTGAAAAATCTCTCTGTCTGGAGGAGTTTCATAATATTTGTTGACTTTGATTATTCTCCTCCAAGACAGACAGAAGCCTCTCATAGGCACCGCTGTGGGGGATGCTTAACCACTGTCCCTGTCGACATTTTGGGTGAGGTACCTCACTTGCCTCGATTACGTCTAATTCACAGTCGTAGATCAACAAATTTAACTTAAATAGTAAAAATTGATATCTCATACATACACTGTACTCACCAGCTGTTTGAAATAGCAAAGATTTGGGTAGAATTTTAATCAAAAAAAGACACAGCTACCGGCTTGTTGGCACGCTAATTACATGCTAACACGTGGTGATAACCAAAGAGTGTGAAAGCACCCGCACTGCGATGGCCCAAAGTGCATTGTCCTTTTTTTTCCCGTAAAGTACCCTGCAATGCCCTCTCAATATTTATCTATGTGTGGACACATGGAACAAAAAGCACGCCTTGGTCATGAGTTTTGAAAAAGCCATGAATGCCATTCATTTGACAAGCATTTGTCTCATGCTGTCAATTGGTACTAATCTTTATGAATACTTCGCATGCTTCATGGCAATTGACGTAATTGGGTGGTGCAACAGAGTATCAGAAGACTTAAAGGAAAAAAAAAACACACACACACACACAAGCCAGTTAACTTCTCTACTGCTTGAATAGAGTGCTGTAGAACCAGAAATTTTTGTGTGCATGAAATTTTCGTGAATTATGCACGGAGCCAAGATTCACAAAATTAAAATGGACATGAAAGTTCTATACTGTCTATTCTGTTCTGATGCAGTGATGCACTGAATGCCAATGGCATTTCGCGAAAGTTTCATGCTGCAAAAAAAGCTGTTGACTCCAATATGCGGAAATTTCATGTCGCTATAAATATTTCAATGAACAGTAATCGTGAAGTTTTGCAACATCCTGACATGAAAGTATGTGCTGCCACAAATGTTTTTATTAGCGGATCTGTGGGGGGGGGGGGGAGGGGGGTGTACAGGGTTTAAACCCTCCCTCCATCTTGGGCTGCCAAGTGAAAATGGGATGTGCATAGAAAAAGACCATCATGTAGTTCAGACCCAAACATTATGTTCTTTATAGCACTCAGTGTCATGCTCAGCCCAACATTGCCAACCAGAGTTGGCATAATTATGCTTTCTGCCATAATTTTTGATGCTTCAGCATGTAGCATTCTGCTAATGTACTGTAGGCATAATTTGGCCTATTTTTAAGCGTAATTACTTTTTTTTTTTTTTTTTTTGATTGTCAGTCAATTGGTCGACAGAATTGATGTTCAGAAATTGCAATCATGTATTTTTGTTGTTGTTACTTGTCAGCTGATTTGTCGCTAGCATTGGCAGCAAAAAATGTGAAGCCTTTTTTTATTTTTATTTTTTCACAGCTTATCAGCCAAATTGGTGAGAGAATTATCATTGGGTCAACCCCCATGAGCAAAAAGCTAGATCTGCCTGTGATTTTCAGCTAATATCTGATTAGGGTATGTGACACAAAGGTAACACATTGATACATCTATGTACAACTGTATAGGTGTACACACATGAAGCTCAATACTATTGTTTGTCATCAGCAATATATTGGTAACCGCCCCTTGCGAAGTGCTTCCAGTCTGATGATAATATCACGGTGTAGGAGTGATTGCGCATGTACAGGCATGTATTTAGACACTTGCTGTACCACACAGGATGTGAGAAATTTTCAGTAATTTTTGCATTATATTGAATTTGTGAATGAGAAGGAACTGGGAAATTTGCAAAAGTGAACTCCTTGCCAAAATGACAGCTTATTATTAAGTCATTATTTTGGACAATTACTCCTCTCCCCCCCCCCCCCCCCCCCCCCCCTCCCGGAAAAAAAAAAAAAAGGTGGGGGAGCAATCATGTCTTTACTCATAAAAAAGAAGGCTCTTTTCATATTACTTGTGATGATCTACTCGGAAGATGAAAAAATCCTAGCAATTTGATAAGTGTTTTTTTAATATTTGTTAGAAAGTGAGTTTGTGGACTGATTTTTTTTCTTTTATTGTATTGAGGAAAAGAAATACTTGTTTTTAATGGCAGCAGCCATCAAGCTGTTGGGTTCTAGTTCAGAATTGACTTCACTGTCATTTTAAGTATACCACTCATCTTATAGGACACTTCAATATGATGCATGATTCCAGTGCGTCATGAAGCTGATATTTAATTTTGTAGATCTTTACCTGACTCACAATTTAAAAATATCATGAGCAAGCAATCAAAAAATGAATAGAACACTTTTCATTTGTCACAGCTAAACAAAATGGTAGTTTTCATTGTAAGTGGAAATATGCTATTCCAACATCAAATGCCATTTTTTAGTAGAACTTTAAGTTTGTTCAGAGGCATGGTACATCTAAGGACTGATCAAATATTGCGAGTAATGGCTGCAACAGTTGCAATGTATTCAATAATGAATTCATAGCTGTTCAGGAGAAATAAAAGGTATGGAACTGCCGTACCTCAGATGCATTTGTCTTGAAAGCTATTGAGTAAAGGAGCATTTCCTCTGTATGTTAGAGATCAATCACCAGTAGTCAACATGTGCAGAAGGAAACGATGGATGGCCCAGGATTTCTGCAAGGTTCAATTGAATGGGGAGGAACCCAAGCTACTTAGCTCACAGGATCATGTGTAATTGGACGTGTACGGGTGTGGCGAGATCTGGAGTATGCGTTTTGTTTTTAAGATAAAGTACGCATGGCAGTCTAAGCTCAGTTCAGATTTAGGTGTGGCATGCATGCAGGAGATTAACCATGGATATGTTCGTTTTGCCATCTCTGTAATACAGAGCTGATATGATGGCTGGATGGCAGTTCTGTTGTGTCTATATCACTGGGGACATAGACGTCTGGTATCCTGGCATGCTTGCATGGAATTACGCTTGTGGCATAGTTTGGAATTAAAGTATTTAGACTGAATCCTCTATGCAGTACATAAATCTCTGCCTTGTGTTATGTATTGTGCAAAAACCCAGGAAGCTATACCAATTATTCCTAATGATCATAATCTTGTATACCCTATCTCTCTTTATTGAACTACTTAGGTATTGCATAGCTACAATGGTGGGCTGAACTGCAAGTGATCTCATCACTGTATTGTTGTGATTCGTGCATCGTGTGGGCTAAGCTGCTACGTGCCTTGTGGAATGAGTAATGGATATGTATGTCAGAAGTACAGCCCTATGATGACCACAGGAAATGCATCCCAGTGATGACTACTACAGAAACACCAGGATATGTGCAACAGATGTAGAACTGTTCTTTTCTCTGATAAGGTAACTGCCATCATTATTACACTTAAGGAAATTTTATACAACGGTTGGAACCACAAGCATTGAGTTTCAATCATGGGGGCTTTTTTGGAGAAACCCAATACAGAAAAGGAAAACGAACATGGCTCTGGTAACGGACTCCGCTATGGTCTCAGCAGTATGCAGGGTTGGCGAGTGGAAATGGAAGATGCGCACTCGGCAGTCATAGGCCTGCCTCAGACTGGTCTGAAAGACTGGTCTTTCTTTGCTGTGTTTGATGGGCATGCAGGCTCCAAGGTGGCAAAACACTGTGCAGTCCACTTGCTACCTGAAATTTCTTCCAGTCCAGATTTCCTCAATAGTTGTAAATCAAATGGGAAGGATGCATCTGAATGTATAAAAGAGAGCATAAGGACTGGATTCCTATCAATAGACTCAAAGATGAGAACTGATTTTGCACGGACAGATGGATCAGATAAAAGTGGTTCCACCGCTGTGGCAGTTCTCATTTCCCCAACCCAGATGTTCTTTGCCAACTGTGGAGATTCACGAGCTGTGCTATCAAGGAGTGGCCGAGAGAAGCCAGCCTTTAGTACAGAGGATCACAAGCCAGGAAAGCCAAATGAGATGAAGAGGATAGAAGGAGCAGGAGGGAGCGTGATGATCGAGCGTGTAAACGGTTCGCTAGCTGTGTCAAGAGCACTTGGGGATTACGATTACAAGAACAATCGCGACAAGCTCCCAACAGAGCAGCTTGTGTCACCAGAGCCCGAGGTGACAATCATAGATAGAACAGACGAAGACGAGTTCATTATATTGGCCTGCGATGGAGTATGGGATGTCATGACAAACGAGGAACTTTGCCAGTTTGTTCGCTCTCGGTTAGCTCTCACTGATAATCTGGAGGAGATCTGCAATCAGGTTGTGGAAACCTGCCTTCAAAAGGTAAGTAACGTTTTATATTAATTGATTTATTCATTTATTCTGGTTTCTTTCAGTGGGGTAGCCCTTCCAGCTCACTCGGAACTGCTCTACCGAGGGGCCCTGCATTACATACAAAATACAATTTGAGTAAAAAACACGAATGTACTGACATGGTAACAAAGAGGAGACACGAACACAAAATTATACAATACGAAAACTGTACTATGAGAATGAAACTTTTTTTAATATCTTTTCAGCGTACATGAGAAAAAAGTGTTTTTGCAGCATAGGTTTGCACAAGATTTTCCTAATACTTTTAGAGATGTTTGCTTTACTAAGACTGCGTAATAAACTACAGTGTAAATGAACATGAAAATGAATTGGTCTCATTCAGAAATTGGCACAGGTACAGTAGGCTACAGCTTAAAAGCAAGCAAATCTACACTTGCTTGTCAAGAGAATTACAATTTGTACATGTATCATGCAAGTTGACTTTTGGAGTAGAAATGCTGTCTATTTGAAAACTGTAGCGCCCAGAACCAAAAGTGTGTTGATGTTGATGTTCGTTTGTCATAGCAGCTTTCTACTGTGCCATGGCACTTGAAAAATGCTTGCCAACGTATCATAAGCCAGCTACTGAAGTATTTACTTATGTTAGCTTCTTCTTTTTTTTTTCTTCTTAATCTGGGTGCTGAACCAGTTGTTGGCCTTCAATGTATAATCCATTGTATGTTGATATCTTGCCAGGCAGACTTGATGCTTGCTTTCATGAAGCCATCACGATGAAAGTGCGGGAGAAGCTACAATTGTAATTTTGTTTTACCCTTTGAGGTAATTTTCAATTGTGAAACAGACAGGAAAGTTACTTTAAGAAATGATCTTGCAAGTTAAAGTCTGTACTGATGAACAATGACAATATGAAAGAAAATGATGTGTTTCCATTGTGACATACATATGTGTACATGTACATTGTACATGTTAATATGCCCCTACAAAACATTTGAGTCATGTAATTCAACTTATGCAACACACTGGGACTTTGCTTAGTGCTATACATTTCCTCATACAGTAGATTCATGCTTGTCCAGACTCCAATATCACCTAATCACAGTTTTTCCAGACATCCTGTGACTAATAGGCAGTACAGTCACACCTGCATATCGCATGTAACACAATATATTCTCTTCTGTAAAAATCCTGAACAAACACTAACATTACTAATATGGTGCAGAGACAAGATTTTTGGCTATTCCTTGTGTGTGCAAACAAATTTACAAATGTATGCAATGTTAGGGTCATTAGCTGAATAGATTTCCACTGGTATAACCCCCCCCCCCCCTCGTTTTCAAAAAAAAAAGAAAAGAAGAAAAAGATTAATTGTTGCTGCCGAAGCTCAAGAAATGGTAAAATTCAATTAACATTTTGTAGACGTGTCAGTTGTTGCCATTGATACAGTGTACATGCACAATTAGAATTTCATACACATTCATGAGCTTTCTAAACTGTTGGTTTGCGTGTACACTGTACACATGTAAGTAGGATGTTGAACTAGATATATTTTTCTCCAAGAAGAGTAACAGATTTACACAGCTGAGGTAACAAACCCATTCATCTCTTGGTGATCTTGCTGTTCGTATGTATTAGCTATTGTTGGAAACCTAAATATTGAGTGATTATCTGCCATTTACAGTTTTCACCCTTCATTTTTAGGAACTATTAGGTACATGTACATGTCTCTTCCCTCTATGTTTTTTGTGACATATTTACAACTTTTTACCCTTTCTTTGAAGTGATTACATGTGTATTCATACATGATTCTTGTGTTATTGTGAAGGTTGCTTTCAAATTCATTATGCTTTTTTTTCTTCAATTTCTATATTTAAAGAAGCATTGATGAAATTATCACTAACATACACTTTGTACATGTAGCACAGGGATAAGTTTTGATACAGTAAGGCCATTGCATGCATAATGTGTCAGTAGATCTAGTTAAACTCATGGATCAAAGACAATTTAAAAAAAAAAAAGATTTGCTATACGAGAAATATGTGACATACTATGTACAAAAGATTTAGTGCAATCAATTGATATCTATGTACAACAATAGTTGTGTGGAAGATCTGGTGCTGCTATGATCCCACACAAAATGTGCAGTGAAACATCAATTTAACTCTACAGATATGAAATAGAAACACTGGTAAAGCAGGTCATTGTTATCTAAGAAAAAAAAAAATCTGAACACTAACTCAGTATTTAGTTTTGGAAATTTATATGGATACTACATTGTACTAGAAGTTAAACAGTGGAAGGAAGTTGACTCAGGGCAAGAAATTATCACTTTTGTGTATCTGAACTGGCAGAAATTATTACAGCTGTAGGTCCAAGTAGACCATTTACGTAGTCAAACTTCATTTCCCACAAAGAGAAAATAGAACACGGACATGTCACACAGACCAGAATGAGTGCATTAAAGGGAAGAAGCATCCTGCTTCCACAAAATTCACTTCAATGTAAATTTATTAACACAATGATGATAACTCTTGCTACATGTACTTTTCCGTAGAACATCATCTTACAACATATTTAACTACTGTACATAATTGGCATTCCCACTGTCTGAATTTAGCTCATACATTCATGTGATCTTGACAGGAAACAGTGGTATAAAAGTAGCAGGTGGGTGAAAGTCTCAACCGAAATATAGACAAGTGATACATATTGTACCAAGCCTACAATTTAAAGTCAGTAAATCATGTGACCCTGTAAAGCCAAATCAAAGAGCTGTCTTGGTCACATGACTGTTGACAACCTGTTAGTTGTACTTTTAATTTACTTTATAGAAAAAGAGACCAGAATTTTGATGTTGGTCTTACTTTCCACTAAAGTAGTACAATCTGTACTTTCAAGTTCTATCTGTGAATGTATGACAAACTATGCAGTACATGTACATGTGTCTAGAACAGTCACAGAGAAAGTGTTCTGCAGAGGAAAAGTAAAATACATACAAATGGAGTTACTTGTAAGATTTCAAATTTATATTTAAAAAAAAAGTATTCTTTGTCTTTAAGAGCTGATAATTTCGCTGTGATTTTTTTCCCTGCAAATTTGCCTTAAAAATAATGATGCATGAAAATATGGTTTCTGGAAGAAAAACAAAATCATACCATATCACCCTGGATCATTTGCAACTACACATACATCTGTACAGTATACAAAAATGTACATGTAGTTTTGTAACTACTGTAGCTCTACAGCTGTACAGCATTCTGCATGGGCCATGAGATGTATCTGGGGCATAACAACATTGTAGTACAGTACTGTAAATGCAGAACACACTGCACTATTGTTTATGTTCATGGAATCAAAGAGAAAAAAAATTCAGTACCAGTATTGTCGTATACTGTGTTACTCGCTCTTCTTTTTGTGTGTGTGAAGGATATCCATATTTTTGAACTTGATGCTGTCATGTCATATTCTTAAGCAACCCCCCCCCCAAAAAAAAAAAAAAAAAATGCTTACTCTTCAGATTTTTATATGTACAGTAGCTTAGATTTTACAATGAGCATCAACACATTTTACTGGTATGAAGTATATACTGTATTTTACTATTCAATTCCAGTCATCAACCAGAAATGCAGTCTTGATACAGAACCAAGTCTTCATTCTGACTGTGTGTGTGTGTGTGTGTGTGTGTGTGTGTGTTTGTGTGTAGAATCAGAGTTCATTATAAAAATCCACTTATGACATGGCTGTCATGACAGATCACATTGTACCTTCCGAATTTGTTTCAAGGGCTTTCGCACATTCTGATATTGCATGCAGTGTAGGGTGAGGGAAGTGGGGGGGGGGGGGGGAGGGAGAAAAAGAGAGATACAAAGCATTGCTACAGTAGACAGATACACAGGGAAAGGAAATCTACATTTCAACAGGATATTGTAGGGACTGAAGTGATGGCTATATTGCATCATAAACAGCTTAAGATTAATGGAACTTACAGTGACTGTTCGTATTCCGCACAATAAATAGCTGAGATTCATCATGGGTTTGATCGTTAGGCATTCAGCTAGCAAAAGAAAATTTCTGCAAACTTATCAGTACTGAAACTGATGATTTACCTTTTGTTCATCCTTGTAAAGTGTCACAATACAGGATCCCCACCCATAGAGTACAACAAACCTGCCGGGATGCTTGCCTACAAATGTACGTAGGGCAACTAAAACTCAATTTTGGGCAAGTAAATGTAATTGCAACTTTTCTGATTAAAGTACCTACTGTGTGTTTTCTGTGCCTAAATGGTATAACAATTTTACTGACAATTTTAGCAAGATTTGGGAATGCAGACCACTTCTGAACATGCTCGTGACACTACATGTACCTTACCATAGATGTGCATATTAACATACAATTGTGGGCATACAGTTGTACAGTGTACATGTACATAATAGGTTGTTAGAACTTTTTTTGAGTCAATGGAGCTTTTCCTGCCTTAGCAATCAACCAGTCAGAGGCCATTATGCTGACAGTAAGGTTTGCTGTACATCGTACGTTGATGTGCTGTGCAGAACCAGAAGGGTGCACTTACGTTCACAGATTTCAGCATAAATAAAAACTTAGCAATTTTATGAAATCAAAATTTATTTAATGAGAAGTGGGTGGATTTATAAGTATTTTACCAAATATGGGGTAAAATAGCACCCATGTGTAATTTGTGTAATTTTGACATTTTACTAAAAATGCCCTCCTGGTTCTCAGACAATATGACGTTATCATGGGCTCCAGTGCACCTTCATGCAGTTGAGATGAGCTGATGTACGTGCAAAGCTGACAACGTTCGATCGGACCGCATGCACTTCGTCCTACTGTGTTAACGGCAAATGTTTAGGCTTTGCAATCAGCGTTTATAATCTATCTGGAATTGGTTACAAAATCATCTTGGTAAGAAATGGAATCCCTGTGATTATTTCTAAGGATTTACTTATTATTTTGAGACATTAATCATTAAAATTTCTTATTCATTTCATATACAGAAATAACAAAACTCTCATATTTCAGCTGTTTATAAATATAAAACTTATCTTAAAGGGTGTGATCTTAAAGGGTGTGTACAGTTCTGGTCGAGGTGAAGATTTAGCTTTTAACGTTTTGTGAGATATTCAGAAACCGCTCTATAAGATGTCAAAGAGCATGCAGTTCTGAGGGGGTATCAAAAGTTTATTCGATGAAAATCGGTTTTGAAATGGCTGAGATATCCAAAAACAAGGTGAAACAAAGAGATCCTAATAAAGTTGTGCCATGTCGCCTTTTATCATTAGCACTTTTTTTATTATCTCAGCCATTTGAAAACCAATTTTCATCAAATGAATGTTTAATCCTTCTTAAGATTACATGCTCTTTCGTATTTCATAAGAGGCTTTTCATTATCTCACTTAGGGATGTTCAAAACATGAATCCCTACCTCAACCAGTACTGTACAGTCCCTTTAAAACCACGCAAAATAAAAAGAACATACATTGTATGTTAACTCTGATATAAAATTGGTATAGGAACATGCTTTTTTCCAAATTTCATATGACATTCATGAAAAATTGTGAGGGTATGACATTATCAACTCACTCATTTGAATATTCATAAGGATTGGTCAAGAAATGTTTTCTGAAAAAAATTTGAAATTTCAAAATCTCTGTCATATCTTCCCTATTTCTTATCAGATTTTGTCTATTTAGTATCATTCTGTAAGGAATATTTTTCTCTTTTGAAGTTTAGTAGTTTTGGGGGGTGTATTTCTTTTTTAAATGGGGTTCTTTCCGAAGCGGTTTCCAATTAATGGGTGAGCACTGTACTTCAAACGAAATGTTGCATTAATTTCAATTACAGCATCATAAAAAATGTTCCAGCAAATATTTCTAGCACTTTGACCCATAATTTTTCAGCTAGACCCCCAAAGCATGGTTAGTATTGTAGTGATGCTATGGTTTATAATGTTACAGTGTAGTAACATTACCTTTGTCCAGAGTACAATGTATAGATCCACAGGTCATTTCACCCCTGTGTAATTGATTAGATATCACATGACCTTCAGAATGCTTAGTTGTGTATATTCTTCCATCTTTTACAAGCAAAATGTGTAGGGAAGAACATTAGATGAATCTACTATAACATGCATTAAAGTGAATTCAATTGTCTCCAGTCCCACATGTATACATATTGTACAATTGTACATATTGTACAAGTGTATGTTTTGAGATCTCATTGAAATCAATGAAAAGGAAAAAAAATTGTACTAAATTTGAAAGACCGTCATGATTTTTGAACATCCATGGCAATTTGGTGATTCCTAAATCAAAGATAAACATAAAAAGGGACATTTGTATTATTGATGTCACCAGGCTTCCTAATTATGGAATTGCCCTGAAGCTCCCTAGTAAAAATCTACACAATAGACAGGTCCATTTTTCAATGGCCATGCCTGAGAGAGAGAGAGAGGGTGTGTGCAGACATACAATGTACCATGTATAGAGTATGTGCATTGTGTATATTTGGTGGGTTCTGGCTCAAGAGTGTGCATGGTGATTTGTCAACATTG
Organism: Diadema antillarum; assembly: GCF_040938485.1. Taxonomy (NCBI): domain Eukaryota; kingdom Metazoa; phylum Echinodermata; class Echinoidea; order Diadematoida; family Diadematidae; genus Diadema; species Diadema antillarum. Next base: position 663,778 of record NW_027271355.1, on the reverse strand, counting down.
GCTGCTTATAGCCATAGCACTATAGGTATTATACTGGAATTTCCCTAAGTAATATTAAGTTGCTCCACTAAGTGTCGGGAGACACTTTGCTGGATCAAGGAGGCCTCTATGCGCCTTTAGTGATGTGCCTGAGTTGCTGACATCCCTGCACCTTCGCCAAGGCTTATGCTGCTAAAGTGCGGCTTGACTTGGCTCGTTTCTCCTGCCCAGCTCTCCTGCTTTCCCTCCCTCCCTGTCTCACAGGCTCAGCCGGCAGATGGCTATGTGAGCATATTAAAACCGATTGGCATAATGGTTAGGGTGAGTCATGGTTTATAAATAGGACAGTGGGCTGTCAAGCAAACACTGGCCTCAACATCTCCTTGGAGAGAGGCAAAACATGGGCTATCATGTACAGGGTCCTCACATTAACCTTTGGGGAATTTGTGGTGTTAAAGGCATGTGTTAAAATTTTATTTGGTCACTGTTTACAACCCAACAAATGGATCATATCAGTTATATGTAGTACACTTCATTCATCGCATACCAAAAAAAAAATGTTCTCCCCACTGATTCAGTAAGAATTAGTTTTTCTTGTGGTGATTATAGTATGATTAGGAGATGTACTTTTAATCATTTGTACACTTCATAGTGATTTAAAGTAATTGTTGATGAGCCAACTTAACTTTTGTTTGCAACTGGGCAAGTCCAAGATAAGGTCCCCTCAGAAGGCAAAATTTCATCTTTGCTCAATATTGACATGTTTGGTATCATTTAAAAGCTTATGAGTTGAAGTTTTGATTTCCATGGAGGAAAAAATTATATTACGTAAATTTATGCAAATTTCAAGGGCTTCATTTGCATAAATGTGAAACACAGCGTTACGTATGGGACATTTATAAAAATTCATATTAATTCAAAGGAAAGCAAATGATATTTGATTGATATGTGGACATAAGAAGTTCATCAAATAGTTTAACTTGGTATGAAAATTTAGGGATTATGCAAATGATTATGCAAATTAGCTCGTGTCCTATCATGAGATGTCCCATACGTAACAAAATGAGGTCATTTTTTTAGGTTTTTTCTGAAATTGCTAAGGTTATATTAATGCCCTTTTGGAAAGTTCTAATTTATTGTTTAGAGAAATTAAATACCACAGAAAAAAGAAAAAACAGTAAAAGGAATATTTTTTATAAGGCATTGAAATAATGTTACGTATGGGACAAATGCGTTACGTATGGGACATCCTCATACATAATGCATGTGAATGCATGTAGCTAGCTGGGAAGGTCTCTCAGTACACAAACGGTCAATCATCCTGAAGAAAGCATCCCAACATTGTCGCTACTTTTTGAGTTATAGACACTTTAAACAATACATGTACGTACTTGACTGAACAATTTTCAGAAAGGGGGAGGGGAAAATGGCAAAATACACAATGAAAAAACAGCATTAAAGGGATGGTATAGTTTTTTGTAGAAATGGGGATTCAGTTTTCAACATTTAATGAGATGATTGGAAATCAATTATATGAATTACTAAAGAGCATACAATCCTAAGACTAGAGGAATTCAAAGTTTAGTGATGGAGATCCAATTTGAAATGGTTGTGATATAAATATTTAAAAAGAATATAAAGTAAAATGATTTTTTTTTTATTGCAAGTGATACACAAATTGTCCTTATTCAGGTTTCAATAATAGCCACGACAAAATTCATGGGTATACATACTGAGGTGTGACTCGAATCAATGACCTGACTGCTAGACAGACATCATATATCTACTCGATCACTGGGGTTCCACGCAGCAGGTATTGCTTATTTATAAAAATTAATATTTCTTGTGTCAAGGTATTTTTTATTGAAACGAAATGGCAAACTGCCCTTCATCAATGGAAGTAAACACTTTAAACTATTCAATTTTTCAGTAGTAACTATCCTGATAAAAATAGGGCATACCCCATACTCAGGTTGGTCATGAAAATATAGAATATAAATGTGATTATGATGGTAAATATTTGGGGAATATTGTTCCCTTGTCAATCTGGATCAGTATTTGAGTAGTTTCAACTGATTCCATTTCAATAATTATGCAAAAATTTGTTTATGGGTATTTTACAAAATTATTTTGCAAAATACCCATAAATGTGTCTCTCCACACACTAAACGAATGGGGGACAAAGGGCATGCATACTCAGGTTGGTCATAAAAATATAAAGATATGATTGAATATGATTAGGATGGTGAATATTTGGGGAATATTGTTTCCTTGACAATCTGGATCAGTATGTGAGTAGTTTCAACTGATTTTACTTCAATAATTATGCAAAATACCCATAAACATGGTTCTTCACACACTAAATGAATGGGGGACAAACTGTCCCATACGTAACTGTCCCATACGTAACACGTCATGTCTGTCTTTAATTAGAACCTGTAATTAGAGCTTTTTACCTAATGACACGAAACTTACCTATGATAATCTTGAGTGTTGTGACTTTCATCACAGTGAGTTACAAGTTGTAGAATGAAATACTTTCAGAGAGTTTTGAGGTTGAAAAAAATGTTCAAAAAAACAAAATTTTTCTGGTCCCATACGTAACGGCACATATTTTCTCTTCTAGAATATAATTGTGAAGGTCATTTTTCTCCATTTTTTGCATGATTATACTTCTCCTAGATATCAATCACCATGATAAAGTTTGATATGATCAAAAGCCATTAACACTATTTTTCAGGTCATAAAAGTCTCTGAATGTCCCATACGTAACGCGCGTGTTATCTTGGACTTGCCCAACTAGAAAAAATTGGGCATTTGGGCATTAGGCCTACACATCAATTTTTATGCCGCCTTCCTAAAGAGTGCCTGAGGCATTCGAAAAGAGTTCACCACATTTGGTCAATGTAAATGTATGTTTACAAGTGAGATAGTGCATATTACCATCCAAGCTATCAAAGGAAGCAACTGAAAGCCAGGAATATGTACACGTACAAATACAGTGTATATTGTGTGTGCAAATGAGGCATTTGTAATATGAGTGTAACAATATACAATAATGTACATGTAGATATGCTAGTCAATAGTTTAAGTAGCAATTGAAGCCTCTAAAATTGCCTTACGCGATCAAGCCATGCTAATATGTTTGTAATATTACAGTATACAATGTACATGTACAATTGTACAGTACTACAAAGAGGAGTGATGATTCTCCAGGTGTACATGTTCAGTCTCCCAGATAAGATTTGGGTGTCAATTAATGGCATTTTTTGAAATATTTTTCCCCCTCATAGAATTCCACAAACTACATGTAGGACTACAATATGTATGAGCCTTGCGCCAAGATGTAAAAAATGAATTGAGGGCTATACTGTACATGTAGTGACTGATTGTACCCTCCGGCCAATACAATGCAGTGCACTCTGCAATCCTGGATGTGGCTGTACAATTGTGCGGTACAAACATAATACATGTATGTACAGTGCACTCTGTTTGTGCGTTAACTTGTGTGTGGGGGTGCATTTCTGTGTGTGAGAATATACGCTTGGCTGTTGAGACACAATGCTAGAATTTTAAACTGTGTACCGGTATTTTAAATAAATGAAATGTATAGTAGGAAACAAAATAAGATTTGCATGCTTTTAAGTTTTTACACTGATCAGTAGGGCCTATCATATGGTGCAAAAGGAATTCATTTTTTTTTTTTTAGTGCTATTCTTCTTTAGGAGGAGTATCTAAAAGTGCAACATTGAAATCTCCAGAAGGCCAAGCTGAAGATCTATGTAATGGACCCTATCGCATGTAAATGTATACATTTCATCACTAGCGATTACACATGTAGGTCCGTGCATTGGCTGTACGCTACGATGTACGTGCAAATGAATGAGGTGATCTTACGCGCCCATGTGCAATATGAGGAGGTCAAACAGGGTCACATTTTTTAGCAAGTTACTTGTGCATTTGCAGTAATGTGAAGTTACACAGTACAGCAGACATGTGCAAAACATCCATGCATGCATGATGCATGATAGTGATTAGTTTTTCCCTAATGATATTCTGTCTTCCACTTTTCTACCAAATTTCATCATGACTTTGGTTTCAGCAAATTATAATTTGGCTAGTTGTTGCAGTAGAAAGTCTAAACCTCTTAAACTCCTTGGCCCGAATTCACGAAGGTGGTACAAATGAAACCATGGTTTAAACCATGGACAAAAACCATGGAACGCCAAGTGTCGCACGGAATATTTCGTTACGAAACCAGTCATTTCGTCGGTAACATGATTATTTTGAAACAAAATTACAAAATGACCAATTTCGTAACGAAATATTGCGTGCGACACTTGGTGCTCCATGGTTTTTGTCCATGGTTTAAACCATGGTTTCATTTGTACCACCTTCGTGAATTCGGGCCCTTAGGTGCAGGCAGCTATAATGTACAACGTTATGATAGAGTCGTGCAACTATGCTGAGCAGAGTCTCCGCAAAAGGCGTCAAGTAATTGCATCTAATTTTTCCCTTTCATCATGACTAAGTTTCAATTTCAATTCATTCTTAAACTTTTTTGTGTGAATTTGGACATTCCTTTTTTTTTTTTCATGTCTAACACATAAAACATAACACAAAAATATCACAAATCACAAGCTATTCATCATGAATACAATTTTGACATACACTGTACAACATACATCAGATTTGTTCAAAATCCAGCCTCTACAGAAACCAACAATCTGACACTTCATTGAACTATTGATTTGAATAATTGCACTTGTCAGAACACAATTAAACATCACTACAAATGTACAACTCATCATGATTAATCAAACAAAACAAAATTGTTAAACAATTTGTGAAATACATCAATGTAGAATATCACATGTGCATAAATATGGGATACATGAGGCTGGCACCACCGAAAATTTCCATACAATGTAGCCAAACTTCAAATGATACACTTCCTTAACCAATTGAATTTAAAATCAGATAAAGATATCGGTCAATAAGCCTAGCCTATAGGCCAAGCACAAGAAATCAACAAAATCTAAAATATCCAAGTGTCATCTGTTACATGTACATGAACTGGCAATGCATCTACTTGTATGATTACAATTGCATACTACATTGTACATATTCCATTTATTACATTGTATGCAAACATTAACATACATGTAACATATTAGCTACAAAAAGCGTGTACCTTTACCGTGTCAAAGGCTGAACATTGATGGCAGAATCACTAAAAAATTATGAGAATTCAAATTTAATTATGATGATGATAAACTTCTGTCAAAAAAGAGAATAATTGTCACTTCATAATGATAGAGCTTACAGTCAATATTTCTTTTCCCAGCACATCACAATTGCTGAGAAAATCTACAAAACTACGGTATGGTATTTTGAAGATCAAGATACGCATAGTGCTCAATGTATTTCATGTATGTATATAAAGCACATGCTGTGTGCCAGCTCAGCGTTGTCAACACATTATGGAAATTAAGTAGCGCTGCGGCTGTTGTAGTGTTTGCATTACCTGCAATAGGGAGAATTCCTGCACAATCTAGAATTGTGCAGTTGTTCTTCATGTGCAATTACGTTTTGAACACAAGTTTTTATTTAACTCTGTGTTCTTTTAAGGGGGAAAGAGGAATTTAGATCTATGGCAATCCAGATTTTACCAGATCCACATTTTTAATTTGATGTGTATACACTAGATGGACTGTGTTAAATCTCTTGTTTTGTGATAGTTTTCCCACGCAAATGTCACAAAGTTTTGCACGGTTGATGAATAATGTCTCACAACATCATGTATAAAATCCTATGACAATACACCTCAAAGTTGTTGGGGGTTTTTTTAAATTGAAATTGAAAACACACCCCATGTCACTCAAGAATATGCACCCCCTTTATACCGAGAATAACAGTGTTGGAAATCTTTCATGGTTGGAATAAATTCACTAGAAATCTAAAGTATTGTATTTAATGAGCAAGATATTTTCACAGCTTGAAATTGTTGTGATTGGACCCAGCAGTCTTTTACGCAGCATGAAATTTTCGCGAAATTCAATGCATATATTGTAGAAAAATGTTGGCATGCATTTTATTTTGGCAAATTTCAGATTAATTTCGTTAAATTCAAATTAAATACACTCTTTTTTTTAACGCTCTTGTTTCCCTCTCCATCATAAAGAAGGTTCCAGTTTCATTATTCTGAGGTCTGAATTATGTGTAATCTCTATGATATGCAGATTGTACAGTTGGCTTATGAAAGGAATCTTAGTTTAAGGGTTGCAAAAAGGCACACCCACTTTAAATTTAGTACACAACAAGCCCATAACTTTGGGGTGTCAGCAGTTTTCTCTCCCTTTCAAACAGTGCAATACTGTAAAAGACAATATATTCGCAGCATCAAATTTTAGCAAATTTGAGCCAGTGGCCTTTTTCGCAGCATGACATTTTTGCAAATTGCCTCTGGCATTCATTGCATACTTTTGTATGGTGTAGACAAGAACTTTCCCTTGCATTTTGATTTTTTAAATTTTGGCTCTCAAGAAATTTGCGATATTAAAATGCACACAAACATTCCTCTTTTTACAGTAGGTAAAAAAAGAAATTGAGCCTTCTTTGAAAGGTTCTTGTGACCATGAAAGGGAGTCATTTGAACACTGTTCAGTGTGTTGCTACAATGTATGAAACATAATATACACATGATAAATATTTTGTAAACATGTTGCTTTTTTGTTTTCATGAAAATCTTTTTGATTGCAACTTGTAATTGCAACCTTCATGACTGTTTGTTTGTACATTTCTCTTTCTCATGTACTCAGGGAAGCCGAGATAATATGAGCATCGTGATAGTCACCTTTCAGAATGCACCAGAGATATCGCAGGACGCACTCACTAAAGAGAAGGAATTGGACATTCTCCTGGAGGAGAAGATAAAAGGTACTCCGCACGTTCACGCCACCAGAGCACACCCTCTCCAGTGCTCAGAAACATGGTTTGAAGTGCTTTAGTTTTGATGCAATGCTTAGAAACTACCATGTGCACAGTGAGTACATGTAGGACTATGCATAGAGTTGTCGTTGGACAAGCAGACCTGTGTGCCAGTGGACATAACCAAATGAGTGAAGAGCAAACTTAGCACGTCAGTAATGTGAGGCTAGCTTTGACTCCCTGCCTCTAATGCACTCCCCACTTTCTGTCATACTGCAAGTCGTAGAACATCTGTGTATATGATTGAGGGAGCTTTCTCCAAACAGTTTTGGTTTCAAAGAGAAGTTGAGTGCATCCAGATGTGCGCTAAGTGTTGCATGTGCATTCCAAGCATGTAAATTTGTATATAATTATCAATGAATGTCCTGTCATGTGTTTGTTTGGGTATGCACCTTTGTAGCACAAGGCATGCACATTGTGATTGGATTATCACATCTTTACCATCTTTTTTTTTCTTGCACAAGGTGAAAGCCTTTTATCTCTCTCTCTATGAATTCATTTGCCCTTTGATGTGACACTGTACTTACATGTATATTGATGATATTGCACAAAAATGCCTACACACTGTGTGTTGTTTTTCACTTACAGCATTTGTAACTATTCCATACAGTTATTTCTCTACAATATCATTAACAGAACAAGAAGCGTTACTTATCTTTTTCACACATTTCAATTTGAACAAGGTAGTAAGAAACCAGAATGATGTTGTCTTTTCACACGATCATGACATTCGTCATTCCTTTCAAGGCAAAATGCAAATGCCTACAAGTATATGGTATTTTACGCAGGGAAAGGGGGCTTGTGGCAACCAAATGTCCTTGACTTTATTTTAATGTGTATTGCGGTAACATCTGCAGCCCAAGTACAGTTGCCACTGCTTAATCGGAATTGCCCAGGAGTATAATCTGTATCCCAATTGAGGGATGATCCCAACTGGAAGAAGTTTATTATAGAAGTTTAATTATAAATGCACTACACATAATTCTAAACATCAGCCTACTTACACATCCCACTTTAACATACACACTTTTGAATATTGCTAATAAGATCAGACAACATGTACTTGTACTGTATGCATTCCTCTATTAGTACCAAGATGAAGTTTTTGCATCTGTTTTGACAACAAAGTTTGGCTTACAATAAATTAAACACGATTACCTTTCGCAAATGTGAATAGCATCATACTGGTATTTCATTAACCAAAGTTAGGACTAGGCTTGGGTCAGCATGCCAATGGAGTTTGTGATGCATTGTTCGGCAATAAATCCCAAGCCACTCAAATTATCCTTCATACACGTTTAGCTTCAGTGACTGGTAGATTTGTCTTTTTATACCTATGGCCACATTTTATCATGCAGTTAATTAATGAATGTTCTTCATTAAATAGGAATGCTATTTTTTGACATACTGTATTTTATTGAATTTTCTTCTGTGTTAAGTGAGAACACTTCATATAAAGTTTGTATTTGTAATTGATACCTGATGAGGGGGAAAAAACCCTGTTACCCAATGTCCTATCCCATTTAGAATGCAGTCCAAACGAAGTGCTTTAGAAACTTTGCTGTGATACCCCTTGAAATCAGTATTCCTGTTTATATGAATTTCAATTAAATGGTGGCGACTGTATCTCTCAATCAAATGAGAGACCTTTTAGTGGGGGGAATGTGCTAGAAGCCAGAGTGCAATACATAAATCAGAATTGTTCCATTCCATCTCATGGACAGTTTTCCTACCAATCGTGCTGATGAGAATATTCATGATAGATATGAAAAAGTACATTGTTCTAAGTCTTTCGAAATGTTAACAGTCTCATCTTTAAATCTATTTGAGAGGTTTAGCAAATGCATGTATATGTACATGTACTAAAATTTATGCTGGTCTTCATCTATGCCGTTATGAACCTTTTCGGCATTTCGATGCGGATTAATAAACTTTTATGATTGTACAATATACAGTCACAGTTGTCAGTGCAAAGTGCAGCTGTACTCCCTTGATCCCTCCAGTACTCTGAAAAAAAAGGGCTCCTTAACTTTGCCAATAAGCAAAAATGAGTAAAGCTATTATTTATTTTTTAGCCAGAAAATCAAAATAGCAGAACAGTTGTATTATTCATGAAGAGATTTTGTGATGGTGTAAGGTATTTGTTGTATTTAAATGTAAAAGGAATCTTTTTAAACCTAAAAGAAAAATATGACAATGAATAGATCATGCCAGAAATATAAGGTAATCAAGAGCTCTATGAGTTTGGTGGATGATGCGGTCACTGGTCAGAACTCATGATCCAGATAATATGTATGAGGGTTGAAGTTATTTTTTAAAGGTTTATCGGAGAAGAAAGGAGAGAGATACAAAATAATTTATTGATTTGATTTAAGGCTTGATCCCAAACACACCAGGGAGAATAATTAAGTTTGAGCATTAATTTGGCAGAAACTCACTGCCAAGTTAAGAATATGGAACACATACAGGATGGAATGAGCTGATTGTAATATAGAGAGACTGATGGAAACATCATTTAGTTATTGATAAATGAGTGGGCTTGAACATGGGGGCGGAAAGCTTGGGATGGCATGGTAGGGTGCCATTACAAGGCAAACAATTTTTCTCTGGATTTTTTTTTTTAATACAAATGTTGCAGGATAAAAGCATCTGGATCTCTTTAGTTCTTGCCTTTATAATTTGTTCATATTCTCACTTTTTTTCCTTCCCCTCATGTCTGCATATGTTTCACTTGGCTGTTGGCATCAGTTGTCCATTATGTGTGCTCACAAGCAATAGCATTGTCATTACTGTACCCACCTATCGTCAGGCAGGTATATGTTAGACAGTAAAAAAAGTCCCTCTCCTAGCCATTTTCAACAATTTAGTGCAAAAGCATATTTGCATTCACACTTTCCAGCATTCTACATGGTGCTGTGTCCATGTTTCTTGCATTCTCTCATACATTCTTTCTCTCTATACACATGTTTAAATTCCACTTTTCGTGGCCCAAATCTCTCTGTGTGTGGAGTGTGTTCATCATGTACTTCATATCTCTCAACAGATTTGTGTGCAGTGATTGTTTGTCTTTTTTTCTTTCATTTCTCTTCTATTTCACCCTTGTGTGAACTCTGTCTGTTCATTTGCATAGTCATGATAATGCAATACCTCATTCCCTGGGTCTCTTTCTGCAGAGGTAATGGAAAACTTTGGTGACCAGACCCAGCTGGATCTAGTGATGCATGTCCTTAGAATGGCAGATATACCAGGTCTCCCTCCCGGAGGAGGCATCTCAGCCAAGTGAGTTCAGGTTCAGGGTCGAATCCTCCATTATACAGCCCCACCTGCAATGTACCTCAGGCTGTAGACCTATTCCAGGCCCAACCAACCCAATGCAAGGCCCTGCCCCTCTGTCCTTCCCCCATCCTGCCCCCCCCCCCCCACATCCCCCATCTCGTTGAAGCCCTGACCCATTTATTTGGCGAATTAGGGGGAAGATAAACATTGTGGGAGAAATATGACTGGAATGAAGGAAAACATGATAGCACATGCCCTCATTTTCTCATGCACAAACATAATACACACTCAACAATTCAATTCCAGAGGACATACATTCTCTCATACACATACATGATTTACATAATGACTTTTTTAAAGGATAATCATTGTTCATCGACCTCAGATGTCTCATAACTGAGGGGGGGAAAAACCTCCTGGGAGTCCCGAGATAATAGACAGAACTCATTCATTTCAGCGTCAGTTGTCCCCAGACTTTAGTATCAGTCCACTTGAAAATTTGCTCATGAACAGATACATTTTGCGCAAGCTGTTCCCCTTCAAACAAAACAAAAAAAGAAAATAGGAGGATGATCTACCCTAATTGTGAATGTACAAGAAAAGTGAAAAGATGGAAAATAACACCCAACCTTCAGAGATGTAAACAGAATGTCATGATGGCAAGAGGATATTAACGACTCTGATAAAGAGCAATTCTCATGTGAACACCTGGGCCTTGCTGATTTCTCACTCTTGTTTTTATTTTGAAATGTTTAGTCTGGTCCAACATCAGACACCAATGGCTTTGGTGCCAAAGGGTGTCATCTGTTAATGTCTCCTTGTATCAGCTGCCTCTGATCTGCCGTTTTTATTTCTTGTTTAGTTCTGTTTGTCTATTGTTTTGGCCTCACAGTATCTCTCTTTACTATCTATGTGCTGTTGTAGAGTCCACACCCGATACCTGCCTCCCCAAACTCCCCCTCTTTGATTGTCATTGCTGCTCGTTCTTGTCAGAGACTCACAAATGTAACTTAGCTTTCACTGCCTAATTTTAACGATGTTTCAGTAGTGTTTTTATTTACCCTGATATATATTGTTTTTTCCCTGTCTGTCAGCACTGCAGTCAAATTACAAGTATCCTTCTTGTGATATAACACTCACTAATCTGATAGCTGCTAGGCTTGCATTAGTCACTGCCTTTGCAGCTAAAATGTACATGTAGCTGCGGATTTTCCAGCTGTGAACCGGTATCTAGGGAGAGGTTGTCATAGGTATGATGTAGGACAACTGACTTGGCATTGACAACAACTTGTGGTGAAATGACTCATTAGGCAGCAGACACTGTAGTGAAAGTGAGTAAACAAACAGTGGAGACGATGCACTACACATCTTTGGACGTAAATAATGCAGACATCTGTACCTCTGTATTCTGCAGTGTCATACCTGAATGTGTGAAAAACTGTTGTTGTTTGTTTGTTTTTTTTTTTTTTGGGGGGGGGGTTGTGGTAGGGATCAGAGTGTCTAGGGGTAGTCGTTCTATGTTACATACTTCCATTAGTCCCAAAATACGAGAAAAAATTACTGTTCTAAAGGGAACAAGTTAAGATAGCTCTTCATTCAACAGGTCACTGCCAGCAATCTATTTATTCATCATATCTTTAATGCAAACTGCACATCATATGAATTATAAAGTTGTGCCATTTACCAGATCTCAAGCAAACATCACTTCATACAGTCATGTATCGGGCAGTTTGGTTCAGTAGCCTCTCTTTTGTCTCTAATCTTTATCAAGTCCAACCTAATCCATACTTCATTATTTTATGTCTTTCCCAGAGCACTGTATCATTCAAATCAACTGTACATTATATCTGAAATTCATGTGTTTACACACCATCCACAAATCATTTGCAGTAGGATTTTACAGTTGGCAATGAGCATGAATGCATTAAACATGAAGCATGAAAGTTGCAAGCAGACTACCATGATAAATAGTATTATTTGGGAAAATGGAACATTCCCATGAAACTCTCTGCAGCATGCCCATCTAAGTGAATGACTTTTTAGAATTAACAATTTGATAGTCTGTAGCTCTTTTTATGATCTTAACAAGATGTATGGTCATATGATTTCATCAAGTCTTTGATCATACTTGCAACTGTACTTTCGTGAGTGTGTGAACAGAGAAAAGAAGAAGAATCTATTCTGCCCTGCATTTTTGCAGCTAATTGCATGTTATTGTCTACTCTTTCAGTGTTCCTGGTGATGCTCATCTCTGAGCGAAGTTAGAAGTTGTTGACTGACAAGATATCACTCGCTGCCAGAAAATGAGCATGCAGATGAAATTCTTTAGTACTAATTTATTAACTTCTTATTTTCTAGGTAATAGATTTGTGTGGTTTAATTCTCATGTCATAGTCCCTTGTGGATATATTCTGTATGCAGTGTGATGTATAAAGTCATCATTTGTTTTTGTCTTTTTGTTTTAACAATTGCACCACACAGGAAAGGAACCATTGAAGAAATTCTGAATAGACTCAATCCGAACAGACCGAAGGACAAGGTAAAGCATGCAGAGGACTCACAAAGCCAGAGCAGTAGTAATACTGTGTACCATAGTAATGCATTTGATTGCCTCTCAGATGAAGCAGAAGGGATTTGAATACACAGAACATTCTTAAAGCTCATATATCCTGTGTGTGTTTTGGTCATGAGAAATATTTGTATTAGCGCTACTAGTCTCTTGTAGTCTAACTTGCATTCAGTGAGATCTGTTTACCAGGAGAACAAAGAAAAAACTTTTTAATTTGCATTGTTGTGTTCACTCGAGCATCATTGAAGACTGCAGTTTGGAATTCATAAAACCTAACTTAGCCAAGTAGCCAAAAATTACAAAATAAGTTAATAACTTACCCAAACTTGTGGCTTTTTCAAAGTCGACTTCATTGGTCACAGTTTCCATTGGTTGAGGAATATGTTTGATCTTTAAAAACAATAACTGAACATGTAATTACAAATTTTGAACAAAACCCATTTTGTTCATTTTGAGTAAAACCTGTTTTGTCAAGAGATTCTGCCTGTCCCTTCCCCACTAAAATATGTTCCATGGCCCCTGTATTTTATGGCTACATGAAAAAAATGCATTATTTTCATATTTTCCCAAATGGTATGCACCCAGACATAGAGATAAGTATTCAAGGAGAACAATTTTACTGGTATGGAAACTTAGATTGTGATAGCCTAAGGTGCAGGCAAAATGAAGTGTATTGGATGTTATACAAACCTTTTTTAAATTCTTGTCACTTTCTCACTGAAAGAAATGATCGGGAAAGAGGTGGTGGAAACTACGGTACACAATTTCAAGATGTTAATCTGTAGATATCAAGTGTATGGCCTCCTCCATTCACGTTTCCGCTCTTAACCCGTTGAGGACTTTTTGATTTTGCTACAACACGCACTTCCCATAGACCCTTGCCCGAGTATACTCGGGACTCGTCCTCAATGGGTTAATGTGCCAAAAGTGTTTTTTGTTGTTTTTTTCTTAGTAGGGGATTGTGCTAGGAACTGTTAATTTAAAAGTGTGTAGAAGATGCAGTCATACTGTGGTCAGTTCACAGCAATTGTCCTCCAATTCCAATTTTAGATTTCTTAGAACCGAACTTCACTTGGAAGGGAATGAAATCTGGGTACTGTAAAAGTGGTTTCTTTCGCGTACAGATACTTTCGCGGTTTCCATCGGTGCCAACTTTTTCGCGTGTGTTTAAATTCGCGGTCGGCAAGATCTGTGAATTCACAGTCGACCAAATCTTTTATTTTGCACATGAAAACCCAAATTATAATCCAATTATTCTTTTATTTATCAAATAGAAATCAAAATTCAATGCAGGCTTACCTTAAATCCCATCTCTCGAGTACTTTATAACATGCTTGTAAAGTTGTGATATCCATGTACTAGTATCGCTGTGTGTGTGTGTGTTGACCATCAATACACTCAATGCGCAGAATCTTCGTGTGTGCATGTGCGCAATAGCGTTGTAACAAGCAGCGAGTTCAAAACATTTCCTTGCGTGGTTAATTTCGCGCGACTTTTCAAATCATTTTCGCGTGATGTTAAATTCGCGGTTCAACCTCAAAGCTCGGAAAGCGCGAAAATAAAACCACCGCGAAAGAAACCACTTTTACAGTAACCCGTAGAAATCAGATGTGAGATATTTCTCACAAATGTTAGCAGAAATTTATACACTGGGGAAGGATTGCAAATCAAACCTACCATATACAGAAAGTGATGAGTAAATTATCATATCACAAATTATATTTCCCAATGGTGACATGAAGTGATATTTTATCACAAGAGTACAATGTAGCTTCTCTTCCATGAAGTTTTTACAGATTTAGTCAGAAAAACTCAATTGGTATTGCCAAATAGATGTCTGCTGATTCTCTTTGACCAAACAAGTAGATACACCTGTACAGATTGGCCATGTTATTCCATATTGACTGTATCTGAGCATATTGAAAACTAGAAATTTGAAAGACGTACAAAATGAGATTGTGACCTGGTACAATTTAGGAAAAGACAGAAATAATAGGTACTGTGAATATCCAGTACTTGTTGCATTCACAGTAGTCTACATGTGGGGTTTGTGCAGAAAATTCATCACAAAAATATGTTGTGCAAGCAATTTAAAAGCAGTGCTTTGCTTGTAAGTGTATGCACTAGTACTTGGAAGTTTGTGTTTTCTTTCACTTAATGCAGAATTACCTTATGCATAGTATTTTCACAAGTGCTAGAATAGAAGTTATCTCTCTTAATCATGAATTTTGCTGCGTGTGTATTTTCTGTTATCTGTACTGTAGGCATGAGTAAACGTGAGTTGGCATTATTGTGTAGATTAGTACAAGTAAATGGGATCATCCAAAATTAAATCAGTCACTGTGAGTAACATCCATGCATTTTTTCTTTTTGTTTTCTCCCCCTTCCTCTGACATGTGTGGTAATTGTTACTAATCCATGCAGTAGTCACAGTGTCTGTTGATGGTATTTGTCTCTACTATCCTGTCATGACCATGAATGAGCCCCTGGTGCTGTGCATGGTCGATGTCTGTGTTGAATTCTTTCATACATCCGTGTCCCTCTCTATCTCTGCACTACCCTTCTCTTCTTTTGCACTGTCCCACTAGGACTCGGAAGACGACAAGTGGTAGCTGCTGACAGGGCACCGGTGTTGTTGGCATGTGTTCCTCCTTCGTTAGACGACTTTTGTTGCAGTGCTGTGGTAGATAGTACTGCTACATGTGGCAGTGCTTTGCAGGTATCATGCGTTAACGTGAATAGGTGTAAAGGAGAATTGACGAATCAGCAACCATTGTGTTTTTATGCTGGTCATGAAAAAAAAAAATTATATAGTGACTGATAGGAACATATTTATGTAGTCTTTGGAAAGAGGAGAGCTGAATGAGCACTATTCAGACATACAGGAAAAAGAAAAGTGGACAATTTGACATTGCCAGACAAGATGGCATCAAATGCAGCGATTTGTGGTGAGATTTAGCAACGAAAATACCCCAGACTGTTAGTGCGACTCAATTTGCATGGAATGCCAAGCAGTGCCAGTGTAAAGCCATTTCAAGTAGGCTGGCACGTCGGGACCTTGCTTGCTACTGGCAGGCAGCAATATTGAAGCATATGTGGCGTACCTAGATGGAAAGATGGCTCCCAGCATCCAGGGAGGAATGATGGACCTCAATGGCACACTGAAACGGAGCCACCTGTGATGACATTCCGTGATGTATGCGCTGAGATAAGATTGGCATGTTGTTAGAGGTCAGTTGTGCCAGTGGGGAGCCCGCAGAGAATGCGCTGGACGAGACTTGAGAGCCAGCCCAATGAGAAGATGGCTGTTGATTGATGCAGGATAGTTATAGTGAGTGGAAGTTTGTTGTGAGACCTGTAATGCAGTCTCAATTTGTGCTTCTTTCCAAAGAGATCAGATTGCAACACTCTTCGCCATCTCTGATTGAAATGGGGTTTTAAATTTGCTGAAATTTGGTAGATATCTTTAAATGCCAAGAGCATCTTGACCTTTATAATGATGTGATGGATTACATAGCAATGCATTATATATTATGTATAAATATATATTCAGTAATTTGAGTATATAAATGTTTGTGTATAGTCAACATGCTACTAATTGCATTGTAATGTATGGGGATGATTTGTCCATACACTTGTGTTTTTCCTGAATACTAAGCAATACGTTCAGCATTGGACTGTCGTTGAGGGTAATGGCTTTTAAAGTACATTTTTGAACAGAAGTATATTCATGTATGTGCTGCTGTCAAGGCTTGGAATGTATTGACCACATGGCAGTTGAGACTGTAATCTCACACCATTGGCCTAACTTATTGCCAATTTAGGGGAGTGGAGTACATAATTATGGAGTAGCATATGCATATTGATGTCGGCGAATGCATGGGAGGTTTGATAGATCATTCTTATTTCCTGTATTGTCAAAAGGTAATACGGGGTAAATGATATGAATTATCTTCTTTGATGCATTCAGTCTATTCAGATTAAAGTTATAGGTGTTATCTTATCTTGAAGATGTAATGTAAACTCTAACACTTTTTATGTAGTGAAAGTTTGAAATAAAGATGAAGATAAGTTGTCAGTGTGTAATATATGTATTTAAGAACAGTGCATGACTTCATAGGACAAGACCTGTCATTTCACTGCTATGCCTCCCCATCTTTTGTGAGGAAAAAATTTGAAAGCCCTGTAGAAAGTCTTTTTAGAGCATTATATCTCATAGTTAAACATGTGAGTCATGGTAGTTTTCAGCATGTTTTAAGGAAGCAGTCTTAATGTCAGGGGGCTCATGGAGAGCTTCATGTGAAATCACTTGTTCAAAATTGTTTTGTATTTCCAAGGTAACATTTTCTGTATGGAGTTAAGCAGTAAGGCTGTTTTCCCTATTTTTTGTATAACTTTATGGTGTAGGAAGAAATATATGACCCACAATCCATCTTTCAAAGAATTGTGTTGAGAGTGTATGGTTTCAAGAAATTCTGTAAATGCTTCTCAAATATGGCATTTACTTTCATCACAGTTACCACCTTAATATCATGAATGTTTTGAAGTTCAGTGAAATAAAGGTAAAACTCAAATTTCTGGAAATTATGTGGTATAGGGACATTGATATACATCTGTAGCACTGCACTTAACCATACATTGCTATAGAGTAAGAGAAAACTTGCAAAATGAACACAACAAGCTTTTTGGACTCACCTATGAGTGCAACTGGTTGTGTAGATCTTAACTTAAAGAAGTATGGATCACATAACCAAGATGAAATAGATGCAGATAACTATACATCACAGATTGATTAAATATTTTGTTTGTTTATTTCATGTGTAAATGGAAGGTAAAATATGTAGAATTTGGATGTATCCCCATGATGTACAAATCCTACAAAGTATGTGTTATCAGTTTGCACCTAAGACTGTAGGACTTGGGACTCACTTTCAGATGTGTACAAATGTATGCTTCTTTGCAGTGAGCATATTGATAATTTGTGTTATGCAAGTGATTGCATATTATTTGTCCATGTAGAACTATAACCATTTTAAATGATTGTATGGTTTATGAACTCCACCAGATCACCTTTTTGAGGTGTGTTTAGATGCGGTTGATGCCATTATCAATAGATTCATTAGACTTTTGCAGGATTTACTCTAAATGTCTGTTATTATATTCTAAGTGTTGAGGTAGAACTTGATAATATTTGTTGGATCATATACATGGTATTTAACATGTATGCATGCAATTATTTATTTCAGAAATGTAAAGACTCAGGCATTTTATGTGTAGTATATGGTATCATTTCTCCCACAAATGTCTCCATATTTAATCTTAATTTCTAATTGAACTCTTACCCGGAACCTGAAGTGATGAATTTCTAATATGACTGTAATTTTGATGACATTATTGTACATAATTTTGAGAGTGTTAAGCTTTAACATTTTGCCATACTTCATTGAAGATGAACTAGTCTAGACTTTATTGTTTATGATGTATATTGATGAATGACATATTTTGAATCTGAGTCTGATGAATGTATGGTGTATTCTAGCTGGTTACATTAGGTAATCCATTAGTGAGATTTTTTGTAACTTTTTTTTTCCCCTCTTGGTTTACCCTTATGAATAAAATGTACAAAGTTAGTGTATAGCTGTGAATGTATTTTGTTTCAGTGTTTTGTGTCTCACGTTCACGGAAAGTTATTTTTATACAGTGTCTACAAAGCAATGTCTCACAGAGGATGAATTATTGAATTTAAATACTCTGCCTCATGCATATGACATGTGTATTCATGATATTTCGCTCTGTACAAGACAGCTGTGTTTATAGTTGAAACAGAAATGGAATGCATGCTATGAAATATCCTTTAGTGATTGCTCTGCTGTGAAATTTATCCTTGATGGTTCATCGTATTGCAATCAAGTTTCTCTCCTACTCCCCTCTTGTTTCCCCAAGTATGAAACAAAACTAAAAACAAGGTTTGGTAATATGTAGAGTGGATCGTGAATGATCCCTTATTCCTCTTGCCTGAACTCATTTCTTCTTTCTAGTGCTGAATCCTCTCAGAGTGGCATACTATCTGAAATGAAGGGTGTGATTTTTCTGCCAGAAAATGAACGAAGAAAGTAATGAGTTTGTGTATACCATACGCTGTGGTTTGGTTATAAGTGGCGAGGGGAGAGGGAACATTGACACAGCACAAGACTCAGAGCAGGTTACCCACCAGTAAAATTCTGTAGCTTTCGTCACTGTGTATGTGGTGCAAAACATGTTCACCAGACCAGCCACTTTAACCGGCTTCTGCCTTTGTAACTTTTGCATCATTATAATATATGTACTTCCTTTCCAGTCAGACAACTTGTGCACTGTTTTGCAGTGGTTTCAAAAGGCAGTTGAGACATTAAAAGTGGAAATGATTAGACAGATGACTCTTTGTAGACAGATGATTCTTAAAGGGATTAAAAGAAAAAGAAAATGTATGCTGTTTGTCTCTGCAATACTAACTGTGTAAGTTCACTGTGTTTAATGTGGAGTGGAATGTTGCGAGTCAGCAGATAATGTCTATTGCCTGTCTGTACACTATTAGGTTTTTATTTTGTCAATTGGTTCAAATATCTCAATGTCTGGGCATTGCATGCTGATCAGGTATGTAGACAGCAGTGTCAAACTTCTTGTAAAAGGCACAGGAAATAACAGCAATGCGTTGTATTCAAAAATACAAGCTAAAACTCACTGAAGATCAGTTTTCTTTTTCTATAATAAGATTGTAGATTGCTGTATTAATGGGTGTACATCAAGAGCAGTGCAATGAAAAAAAAAAAATCTTATAAACTTGTAAGTGGATTAGGTGTAGTGTCAGTATATGCACTAGAAGAAAAGCTTTTACAAACCTTAGGAGATCATTCTATTTATTGTGTGGTACTTAGGAGAAGAGTTATTGCGTGGGTTTTTGACAGGATTTAGGTTGAATAAACCCAATCCACTTTCATAGGGAATGCCTCATCAGCAGATTAGCAAGTATGGTGTACTTCTACTAAAAGAGTTGCTTATGACATAATATTAAATAAAACATGTCCACTCTGTTCATTCCATAACCTTGCTATACCATCTTCATTTATATAACATTTGCATTTTTTAGTCCAGCCTGCTGCTAAATGTGGGACCACCTACGTGGGTATTTCTACTATTCAATAGTGAAACTGAAAGTCCGATGTGTCAAAGTACACTTCCTGTCACTGGTTGTGATATATTTCTGTTAAACACGAAGAGTACAACCTTTTAAAGAGCAGAATGGCAAGTAGACAAAGGAAAAAGATGTGTGAGTTCTGCTGTTGGGGACTAAATAAGTTGAGGTTTTGTGAAGAGTGTTCTGGGCTTCCAGTCTACCCATAGTTGACACTTGCAAGTAATATTGGCGGAAGAAAGATGATGTGATATGAGTGAGAGTCTTGATTTGGACATGAACTGGTGTGCTGTTCATTTGGTAGTCTTTCAGTGTGTGAGCTCAAATGTCATCTTTTTGATATTTCTTTTCTTCTTTTTTTTTCTTTTTTTTTTGAAGTACTGTAGTAGGTATACAACCTTCAGCTATGAATTAGTTAGCATAAGCATCTTTCAGCCCAGACTGACTGAAGCCTTGTTTTCTTTCTTCATGTAGATTGCTGCTTACATCTGGTCCAGGAGGATATCGCAAGTTTGGTTGTTGTTTTTTGTGTCTTTGTGTCCCCCTAAGCTATTTGCCTCACATCCCTAAAAAGAAAGAGATCACTTGTGTCGATGCTATGAGGGACCGTAACATTTGACGCCTGACACCCGCACCGCATTATCCACATTAGCATATTTAATGTTCTGTCTTCTCGAATCTTTGTGTTTCTTACTACAGTGTACCAAACACCTTGAAGGTAGTAGTGACCCAGTATCACTTGTGCTATGTCACATGTGGAAGCCACTTACCCTACCAATCAAACTACCGTACCAATATGAAGCTCAAGTTGCTCTTTGGTATTTGGGTGTCATACCATACTGAGGTATCAAAGCATTTCCTACTATTTCAAATTCCTTTTCATTTTAATAATCCTCTGGACATCTTCCTACTGTTCATAGTGGAGAGTTCACATTAGAAAGTGAGAGACAGAGAGAAAAGAAAAAGAGGTTGCATTTCTAAACTGAAGATTTCACTTCGTGAACCTTATGAACATGAATTCATATGATTGGATTGGTGGGATATGATCTAAGGAATATCTCAAGCTGCAGTCATTTGGTTTTGGTTCATAAACACTGATACCCCCATTGCTCCGAGTGATAGCTACAGCATTCACATACAGATGAAAGTAAAGACATGTTTTAGAAAATACTTCTACATATACATGACAACGATATTAGACTCTGCCAGCATTTGTCCGTCTACTCAGAGCAGTAGGGTGGCCACTTAATACATTACTGCGCTGTTGGCGTTGAAAATCATCAGAATTCAAATGAAACTTGATGTACTCTTAGGGTGCATTTATGCTCAATTTGCGAAGGTAGAACCAGCATTTTGAAATGCCAATCCAAAATGCCGTTCACACAAGGAAAAACTATATGCTAATTTTTTTCAAGCTCGAGATAGAGCCGATTTCGCAAACATGCACTGCACATTGTTGAAAAACTAATAACCCCTACTTCAGTGATCTGTTCAACATATGTGAGAATCGCCGATGGTAAATGTGATTAGAAAGAATTGCCAAGCATAGATGCATCACTTTGAGCGTTTTGAGTGGGCATTTATATCAAAGTGAGATGAGACTCGACCATGTTATGAACTAATCGTCTTTCAAAATGCAAATTGTGGCCCCCAAAAAGTCGAGCATAAATGCACCCTTACTCTGACATGCAAAACATGATGAGACTTACTGGAGTGTTATGCAGAAAAAGTTTTTCTTTGTGTAGTTAAAAATAGCTTCATCCCCCAATGCACAAGAGGAATGTGTACCAAATTACTTTGTAGATTTCCAAACAGTCCACAAGGCTATGTTTGATCACTGATGTTGTTGTAAAAGTGATAGGATCATTCTACTTTTCTGTAACCTGTGAAGAGAAGGAAACAAAAGTTTCTCAAAGTTGTCTTTATGCAGAGGTGAACAGAACATGTGAAAGGATTTAATTTAATATTTCTTGTCAGTGCTAGACGATTGGTAACATCCAATTTGACAGAGTCTGCAAGCAAGGGGGCATTCCTGGGTGTGAAGTAACGTCGGATGGGCAGATGCATTTAACGTGAAATGATTTGTCGGAACATTTGGTTGTGTGGCTGATTCATGCAACACGCCCCTGCTGCATATCTTGTGTGTGTGTGTGTGTGTGGTCCAGAAGTGTGACAAAGTTCTGATTGCTTCAGATCTTTGTAATGTGTTTTGACCTCAGGTGTACCACCTAAACTCCCATATGGTTTTCTGGAATTTGCTACACCATACTTTCAGTTTTCTATTTTTCATCTAAACATGGGGAGTGTGTGTATGAAAAATACACAGTATACCATACTCAAAAGGATGTTCAGGTTCTTATAAAGCAGACAGGTGGTGTAAGGAGTTGGCAAAGTGACAATGCATTATGATGCAAATTGCAAGCAAAATACGTACATAAGCAAAATTACTGTAATTTTTTTTTTTTTTTTTTTTTTTTTTTTGCCTGGAGGAAGAAGGATGCAAAATTAGTCTCTTCAATTTCATCTTGTGGTGTTTCTAGTGTGAGTTTGGAGTATCAGTGTTGGAATTGTATGATTGAGATTATGAAATATGACTGGAACACAATAGTCTAAAATGTGTATGAAAAATCCTCTCTGCATTAGCTGTACCCAATGGACATGACGTACTGTACATGAAACATCAATTAGGATTTTCCCATTTGTGGTACACTCTGGAAAATTTTAAAATCTGAGACATTTTAGCAAGCTCCATTTCAGGTTAATTTTTGACATGGGGCATTCACAATGGATGGTCCTTTGTACAGCTGTATAAAATACATGTATTTTGTTCTATACTATGTCTGTATAAAAGACATAACAAAGACACACACTGCCCCCCTTTAGAAATTTTCCAAATGACTATCCCAACAAGGCAATGAATAGTACAGCTAGCTTTTTAATTGATGATGGTTCATTTCTGTTGTAAAAGACATCCCGGTAGGAGGTAGGAAGCCAACCTGTAATATGTAAAGGAAATACTGTGTTTTGCTTGTGGATACTGTACAAGTGGAAATTTTGGCGGAGTTGAAATTTTTGCGCATTTCGCGCAACCACAAACTAGTGCAAAAATAAAAGCAAGCAAATATTTTGCTTGCCATATGCTCCTGTGTGGGATGTCTTGATTCCGTGGAATTAAGAACACGCGAAACTCTTCTTCCCGACAAGGCGCGAAAATATCCACTTCTACAGTAACCAAGAGATACATCTACAAGATCCAATACTAGTGAGTGACAGTAAAGTGGCTTCTTTGACCTCTTCTCATACTTCTAGCTAAGAAATCTCCCTAGATAATTTGGGCATTATCTGCTTTTTCTTTAGTCCTTTAAACATTCATCTCTATGTGGCAAATACATGTAATTAAAAAGTGTGAAGTCTAAAATGGCCAATCATTTGCTTGCCAGTATTTTCTTTTTTGCAAGAGTGTTTGTGGATGGACAGGATTTTGAGACCTTTCAGTGTATGCATTCAATGATCCGTGTTTATGAGCATTTTATTTATTTATTTTTAAATGCTTGTCCTTTGACTTTCCTCTGACATTTGTAAAGCATCACAGATGGAGTGGTCACTTTACTCCGCATTTGTGCCTTTCATAGTACACGTTGGGCTTCTCTGCAAGCAAGATAATTTGAGTTGCTGTGGTATTTAGATATACATGTATAACCCATGAAGCATGATTTATGCAATGTGTGATTCAAATGTACTTAACAGTTTGGGGTTTTTTGTTTTTTGTTTTTTGTTTTGTTTTTTATTTGGGAGGGAGGATCTTGTCAATTACAGTGTACTCCAGGTGTTGGGTACATTGCTGTGGCATGTGTTTAATTAAGCTGAGTGAGGGGCAATGTATATATAGATTTGTTAATGTATAATCTGAGTAAAGTTTGCATGGTGTAAAGTATGATTGGATGCTATCAGAATTGAAGATGTTAAAAAAAAAATAGGATGATGTATCTGTTATGGTATTGGAGTCAATTTAGAAGTCTGAGTGTGTATAACTGACATTTGTATAAAATCCTAGCATAAATTTAAAAAAAAAAAAGGAGGAAAAAAAAAGACCTTTAATAGATTACAGCTGTTTGTCGAAAATCAACAAGAAGACGCCAAAAGGTTTGCAGAGTTCAAGGTGATGGAAAAAAAATATGAGCTCGTTAAGTAATGTGATGAAAGTATTCATGGTTCATGTCTTAATGTTTGCTGATGTAGACCCTCTCCTGATGTATAAAGGATTACAAGATATCCCAAGCAAACCACATATGCTTAGTGAAAATATGAAAAGTTATACATGCATTCTTTTGATATTTTCTGCAAACTAATATCCAGTTAATTGTGCAGAAGAATTGGCATATTCTAGTGTGTATGTTTCCGTGAATGATTGTAATAGCTTATGAATAAAGACACATGAAGACTTCTGTGGACTCAATGACTTTCTTGTCTTTCGTTCATTTTCCTATTTTTTACTGACTTGGTGAAATATTGTAAAATGTTACTTGATAAGGTCATAATAACACTAAAAACAATCAATAATGCTGCTTTCTCCAAATTACTTACGGGCATTTGCCCCAGAGATTAGCTGCCAACCTCAGAAGACTTGCATAAGTCTGAAGTACAAAAAAGTTCCAACTGAAACATCTCCCCGAAATTATGCAATTTGAATCATAGGGAGTCGCACATATAACAGTTACAGAGAAAATACAGTGAACTCCCGTTATAAGAAACACCATTATAATGGAACTCTACCTACAACAAAGTAAAAATTCAAGTCCCCTAATTTTTATTGTATCTACATGTATATAGCTTCACATGTTCAGCCATGACAGAATTTTGATATAATGAAAGAAAACTGCCAGTTCTAAGAATTCCATTATAACAGGGTTGCCTTCACACTTGATACATGACATGGTCACTTCATTGTCAGAAAGCAATGAACAGAAATAGAAGACCAAATTTTGCCACCACAATGAGATACACATTTAATGCAGTAGAATTAAAATTCAGTGACAAAACATTGTACGATGACAGAAACACACAATCAGTTTTAGGGCAGCATCCTAAGAAAGTGCTCTACAGGGAAGACGATTTATGGTCATGTCAAACAAAAAACAAAAATTCTTCGGACAAGTTCAGGGCACGCAGCATACACAGTCATTACTATTGGCACATAAGTGACCATGTCAAGGGCATTCAAGGCATATACAATGCCAAATAAGGGACTGCTGTTGTTTCCTCTTTGCTCACTTTGAAAAAAAGAAAAGAGCAAAGATGAGCTCACAACGCTGAACAGTGGCACTCGTCCGACGGTCCATGACCAGTAAAAATCACGTTAGTCCAGAAACTTTTCCAGGAATGGACAAGTACAAAATGGGTGCCAACTGGTCCAACAGACAGGTCTGACCAGTAGGAAAAATGGGTTACTGTGCAGCCCTGCATTTATACACTGTACCGGTATACTAATTGTATATACCCCTCGATTCAAAGCCATCTATTTCTGCATCATAAGTCAACATTTTGATATACAATGTACATGTATTCTGATTTTTTAACTTTCATGACACTGATATTCATTCAGCAAAAGTATGTTGGCAAGACATTAGTACAGTGTAACAAAGAAGCTTTATTTAGTTTGTAAAATCATCTCAATTGCACTTTGTTGTTTACACACAAAGGTAGACATTTCAGTTTATGAGAGAGTTGCTCATGAGATCAATGCAAAAGGTTCAAATCAACTCTAGATGATTTTAACACGTTAAGAACCTCCTCTCTGAAAACCTAACAGCAATGTATCTACAGTATTGCAAGCCCGAAAGCACTCAAAACTGTAAGAGACCAATGCAAGGTCAACATATTTGTGTCATTTGCTGCAGGATGAATATTTAGCAAATAATCATCGACTGCGAGGGTGATGGTACAATCTAACATTGCCCAGATGATCAGCGAGGTGTGTGTCAGGCCGAGCCGAAGGCGAGGGCTGATAGCACCTCAAGGATCACCGAGGCAATGTTACAATTGTATCCATTGCTCGAGAAATAAGAGATGATTATTTGCTTTATATCCCACATCGATTAACAAACTTCAGATTCAATAAAAATGTATTCCATCAACAAAGCAGATTTTCAGGCTGAATGTTACAACACAGGTGGTTGTACTGTGCAACCATGGTCCGCGGCACGGCGGTAGTCAAATGAACGAGACTGACGTTAGATCTGAGACAGTAACAAGCAATAATAATGTATCGATAATTGTGCAATGTGCACGGATGCATACCACTAGAACTTACTTGCTACTCGCATGACCGATAGATGTGAGCAATACCTCTATCGATTCCCATCGAGGGTATGTAAAAAGTGCTAATAACGAAAAAGACCATCACATATGTGAAAGTACCACAACATCCAATAGTACCACAACATGGATGTTGGGAGAAAAACATCTCTCAGTCACGTGTTACAAATTCAAGTAATCCTATTGGTCAAGCATACCTATGTGGGATATAATCCTTCATATCACTAACATCACTGTATTATTCACTCCAGAAACATTGTACAGTGGACTCCCCTTCTAACAAAGTCCTCGGGATCGGCAGTTTTCTTTTATTATATCGAAATTTCGTTTCAACCGAACAAATAAACAATAAAAGACATAGAACCGAGGAATGTTGCGGCCTGAATTTTTATTTCTCTGTAGCTGAAATTTCGTTATAACCGTGTTCACTGTAATGGGAGTGCACTGTACAGTGTATCACTGATTGTGAGTAGAGCTCAAGAAGAATATTCCTTCTAGAAGCTCTTAGTGACCAGCATGTCCATCAGTACACAACTCACTGTACACTCTATTAGAGTGAAACACAATAGCCAAGCACTGACAGAAAAGTAAGAACATGCCTCAAGTCTTCAATCCTACTTTACTGCTGAGCCATAACTAGGTAATCTGAAAATATATTACACTGGATTTGCTGATAAGGAAGTCTGCAGTACAAGCATTTTACGTACACCTATTAACTGTAACGAGAGAAATCTTTTGCCATGAAATTCTGAGTTGATACTCATGATAGCCTAAAAGAGTTGTGGTAATACTGACATCAACTGACACTATAAGGCCAATTATGTATCAGACAAACTTGGAATCAATTGCAAATCTCCATAATATACAGTGGACTCCCGCCATAATGAAGCCCTTGGGACCGGCATTTTTCTTTCGTTATATCGTAATTTTGTAGTTATAACTGAAAAAAATAAACAATAAAAAACAGAGAGCGGGTAATGTTGCAGCCTGGATTCTTACTTCCTTGTATTAAACCGGAATTTTGTAATAACCATGTTCGTTATAACGGGAGTGCACTGAACAGCCCTGGTATCAACATGTATTAAAGAGAAGAAAATCTCACACCTTTGGCACAAGAAGATAGCCAGCATTGACACATACAAAAAAGAAAGAGAGAAAGATGCATCTGTGATACAGTTTCAAACAGATCAACCACTATTTTGTATTTTCACTCTTATGCTATTCAATCATTGATCCATTTTTTTTCTTATAAGGAGAACCAGTGTTTCTTTTCTCATGGCTTTCTGAAAAGAGAACAAGTCTCTTCACACATATTGTGTAAAAATCCTCCATACAATGTGAGCTTGCTGCACCTTCATTCCACTCTTTGTTTATGGACTGAGCATCCAATCATGTATGACATTGATGGCCAGTGATCACCTGTCTTTTATCTTCCTACCCAGGGATAGAAACTGTGCTGATTATCTTTCTCCAGTCCAGGCAGAGATACTGCCACCATCTCTTGTTCGTGTCTGGCAGTGTCCTTTATCCACATCCGTCATCTCTTCCCAAACAGTAACTTCATCTTGAGCGTCCTTGGAACGAATCTGATGGTGAGAGAGACGCGACAGGTTCTCATCAGCTCTTCACCCATGCCATGCCTAGTCGCGCTCAGGTTGGCCACTCTGTCTGTTATGCTGTCTGTCGCCCTCTCTGTGATGCCGTGGAGATGGGAGGTGTACATGGATCCCTGGAGCACAAGGAGGCTCCTTGGCTCCAGCAGGAGTGACATGAATGGCTCCGTGTCTGGTGGAGGGTCACTGCCACTAGAGGCATCCCTGTCTCCTTCCTGTAAAAATATGACGTAGGTCAATAGCTTGCACTTATCATCATCAGTGAGTAACAGGAGTTTCTGAAGTCATTTCACAACACAAAGCATTTTTCAGCAGTTCTTGACATTTGGCCTTTAAAAGAAGCTGTTGAAACTCCACACTAGATTGTATGAACCATGTCATCTTCTGTCTGAGCTGTTGAAGTTTTTATGAATAACAGATCCCGTTAGGATAAAAGCAAACAAATATACAGGATTATTCAGTCCTTGGAGTGAAGGGGGTCCATTTGATACAATTACAACTTTGTGCATGCATCATCATCATCATCACCATCATCATCATCATCACATCTTACAGAGCTACTAAAGGCCACCACACACTACACGATCAGACTGGTCTTAAAGTCTTAAGCAAAGCTGGGTCTTAAGACCAGTCGTACGACTGGACATCGCACACTATACGACCCGACTGCAAAGCGCGCGCAGTGCGCACTGCGTGCGCTTGCATTTTACTGCATTGTGAATGGCTGAAAGCCTACGACCAGTCGTAGAAATTCAACATGTCAAAACTCTACGACTGGCGCTAAGACCCAGTCGTACGACCAGAAAAGGGCAAGACTGTGACGTCACACTTCTAGTCTTAAGGTCTTAAGACCGATGAATCGGGGCAAAATCGTGTAGTGTGCGGCGGGCTTAAGTCTCCCTGACTCTGATGGACACTTCCTGAAATCTTAAATACTTGTCATGTCCAGATCACAGAATATAAAAATCTTCCTGATTCAGAACTTATTTCAGCCCATCGAGATGCATGTAACAGACAGGTTTCTCCCTGATTGCTATTTGGAATTTCCCTCATTTTGATGGACGAGTGTTGGCAGCCCCACATCTTAATTAATGTTAACTTGACTGTCTCAAGCAATTAATACTCATTAACAAAGCCCTATCAATGCATTAGCTGCCTCTGTAAATTGTTTAACTCAAAGAGATGGCTACAATATGAAGAACTCATAAAGATGGGTAAATGATAGTTATCAAAAGGTAACATGGCTCTTATTCAAATGACTGGCTGAGAGCTATCACATGACCAGTCTTTTACTTTGCCTACAAACCCAACTGTACTTTTCACCGGGCATTGGTGCAATGACTAACTTGTGACTCTGTCCAGTAATTAGCAAAACATGTGAAAGCCCATGTAGAACAAAAAAGGCATTGCATAATATGGACAACACAATTCCTGTTGCAGGGAAACGGGTATCAAGGTATCCACAGCTTACCCCATTGTGCTCACGGCTCTCATTTCTCCTGTGGTAGAAATCCAAGAAGGTGTGGGAGCCGAGACTAATAGTTGTCACTGTTGGGTAGAACAGTGGCCCATCTTCATGAGGCTGTGAGCGAGTGAAGATGAAAGAAAGAGGGAGGGAGAGTGGGTGGGGGGGGGGGGGGAGACAGTTGATTATAGTGCAGCATTATTACAGGCATGTACATCATGTACTATAATATATACTATACATTTGAGGGTGATTTTATTTTTATGAATTTCAGAAGTCAACTGATATTCCTTTCCTGGGTACCAAAATACTGCCCTCATAACACATATTTCCATCAGGTATACCAGAATGTGACATGTCGATCTCTCCATATTTAATGTCTCATCATGTTTAACAAGTCTAAGCAACTAGAATTACCAGGTACACATGGCATTTCCCCCCTTTTTTGATCAACACAGGATGTGTTGTGGCTATTCCACTGCAATTATGACATCATCTTGGAAGTTGAGCTCCATGTAATGCTTCCTGCAAGGTTGAGCAGGAATTTCACTAGGTTAAACACTTTACCATGACCCCATCTGCTACTGCACCCCTTAGACCATGGGACTTCCCCTCAACTTCCACTTGTGTTCCACATTATCAATGCTAGGTGGCATTGTGCTACATTATTATGGTAATTGTGGGAGAAAGATTTAAAGATACTGATAAGCAGACTGTGAAAGGGATTTTCACAACAGACTGCCCTATGCAGTCCATCCACACCAGACACTCCGAAGCAAATTTGAATGCATGTTTTAGCTTGTGTTCTTCTTCGTCATTAGGGTAAAAGAATTCGGAGACAGCTGCAACAGCTGCAGCAGCTGTGGAAATAAGCCAGATCAGAGTTCTACTTTCCTCATAGGCAGAAAAATTCATTTGTACCAACAGGCATGTTGGTTTCTAAATTCACTGAGATAAGCATCACAAAGATTATGAATGAAACTACAAACTGGCTTATTAGCATCCACACAAAGTTTTTGGGAAGGGAGTAGAGGCAGATGAGTTTTGATGCTCCTTCCGAATGCCTGAGAAATATGTTTCTAAACCTTCCTGCATTACATCCTTACACCAGGGAGGTGAGAAGAGATCTCTTCCTACTTCCTTGCTTATACCTAGACTTTCAGTTACAGTGTGTCTGTAGCTTAACAGAAGGAACACATTGTGGGACAATGAGAAACCTATGGTTATTTTATCTACATCAAGTACATGACTGTATTTTATCAACTGAGCAATGTAAGTGCTTTCTCTTCACATTACAAATCAGAGGCCACAGAATGTTTTCTTTTTAGTGTGCATGGGTGATGTCAGGGTGTGAGAGGGGTGTCCGCTGCCCCTGCACTTTAAAGAAAGCATGAAGATATATTTGCTCTAGTATATCCACAAATTCTTTAAATTACAGGATTATATTTTAATATCAAACTTCACAAACAAATGAAATATACAGTACTCTCAATTTTGAAGCTTTCGACTAATAAAGTACAACATACCATGATCCCTTGTCCTGGTTGATACTCATTGACGAGAACATGATTGGGTACATGATCTTCAAATACCCCCAAACTGGCAACTTTCTGGGTGTACAGCTCAAGCCACTGTTAAATGAGAAGCACGAAACAAAGACACACTGAATATGTAACAGGGCGAGTATTACACTGTAATTTTAAAAAAGTTCTTTAAGTTTAAGTTCAGTACAGATAGGCCAGGCACATGAGTCATTCTAATGTTTCAGCTGTGAAATTTATCTGACCATTTCAATGATTGTAGAAAATATAAGCAGACTTAGTTACTTATGGTTGTCTGAAGTGTCTCACACACCATACACATAATTTGTCATAGCTTCTAAGGCACTAAAATCATCAACTAATAAAGGTGAGTGGATGGAAATGATTATCATTCATATTGGAAGATCAGCTTCTTTAAAGCTGTCTGGCGCCAATGTACTTTCGTATCCATGTCAATATCTCAAAACATGCAAACCCAACAAGCACGAAAATCACAGGATATACTTACTCGCCTCGCTTATATATGATCAGATACCTGTACTTCAAAAAACATGATACCAGTAGGTCCTACCCTTCATAAGTCTATGACCTTAGACTACACAGGAGATCATCACACACCATACCTTTGGTAATCCTTCTGCAATCATCCCTTTTGGATGAGGCAGGCCTCCTGTAACAAGAAATGAGAATTCATAACATTACAATAAATACTTGTCCGCACATAACAGTCAAGGAATTCAAGGGAACCATGCAATTACATTAAGTTTTCCTTATTAGGTTGCATGGTATTGTTTGTCAGAAAACATGTAAAAATATAATTGTGTGTGCCAGACAGCCTTCAGAGAAGGCATCTTAACACTTTATATGTTCTTTTAAAGAAGAGATTGCATGCTACATGATGTAGACCATACAAACAAGAATCTCCTGTGGTTTAAGGGTGTGTACAGTTCTGGTTGAGGTGAGGATTTAGCTTTTAACATTTTGCGAGATATTCAGAAACCACTCAATGAGATGTCAAAGAGCATGCAATTCTAAGGGGTATCAAAAGTTTATTTGATGAAAATCGGTTTTGAAATGGCTGAGATATCCAAAAATAAGGTGAAACATAGAGATCATAATAAAGTTGTGGCCTGTCGCCTTTTATTATTTTCACTTTTTTTTGGATATCTCAGCCATTTGAAAACCAATTTTCATAAAACAAACGTTGAATCCTTCTTAAAATTACATGCTCTTTCATATTTTCATAAGAGGTTTCTCATTATCTCACTTAAGAATGTTCAAAACATGAATCCCCACCTCAACCAGTACTGTACAGTCCCTTTAAGCTGTATTAGCAGGACATGGAGTGAGAAAAATAAGGTAGACAAGGAGTGAGAAAAAAAAGTTAATTATTATTTTTTTCTTACTCAGGGTACAAGATCATAAGATTGATGTCCTTGAAATCTTGTTTCTTGGAATAAGAGATCAGTCTTAATTCAGATTTGTTTTCTCCTGAAACATAATGAAACATACCCCAGTTCTGAAGGCGTCTGTGTGACAGCTGTTTCCATTTTGGTTTTGGTGCTGCATAAACCTAAGAAAAAATAAAAAAAGAAGAAGAAAAAATAAATATAAACATTATGTCCTGAATTCAAGAAGGTGGTACAAATGAAACTATGGTTTAAACCATGGACAAAAACCATGGAGCGCCAAGTGTCACATGGAATATTTCGTTACGAAATCAGTCATTTTGTCGACAAAATGACAGATTCGTTAACAAAATTATAATTTTGTGGACGAATGTCCATTTAGTTACAAAATGCTGTAATTTTGTTACAAAATAATCATTTCATCAACGAAATGACTGATTTCGTAACGAAATATTCCATGCGACACTTGGCGCTCCATGGTTTTTGTCCATGGTTTCATTTGTACCACCTTCGTGAATTCGGGCCAAAATGTCAACATATCCAACTACTGAATTCCAATGCCACTTCATGCTGAAGTTGACTTGAATAAGCAACAAATCAAACAAACAGAATTATAGTATATTAACTGAAATCAAAAAATGACAAGACAATTATACAACATCTAAAAGTTTTCAAAATTTCATGGAACAGGTGATGAGGTGATGTCATTCCCTCACAAGTCTCCCATTGACCTGCATACAAATCTTCAGTAAATAGTCCTAGAATGTCCCAATTACTGTTCTCAGTCTGTATCATGGTATAGATCAAGTGAGCCAATCATCATATAATTTCAACTACTGAGATATGAGGATTGCCGGAATGGATCTTGAGAGAATAACAGTACGTTTTGCATCAGCCATGAGGCCAACTAGACAGACATCACACATACAGAATAGGACAAAATACCCTCCAGAGTACAACAAAGTGTGTCATAGAATAATCAGAAATAATTAGAGGGCAGTGTGGTGTTTACATACCTGACTCAGGAGATATTTTTCTTCCTCTTCTGAAATGAAATTTGGAATGTAATATACAACATCTGGAACCTGCAGAGGGAAAAAAATGTAATTACAAAAAAAAAACAATGAAATAGATGTTAGTTACTTCGGTGGGTCCATTTGATAGGCATTGAAGCATCACTATCATTGGCACACATGACTTTTTTAAAGTAAAATTCAATAAATTTGTGGATTGCTCAGGATGATAACTTAGTATCTGCTTTCAATATGGAAATAAGGCTGGACACATGAAATGTTGTGCACCTAAAGAGGATATATATTCACCTGACATGGGACAAATGATCAATTCTGAGGTAGCCTCTGGTCTATAAGTGCCCAAAACTATAAATCCCAACTGTGCCAGAAAAAGCATGAAGCAATTTATGTTCAACGCATGATATTAACTAGAAGTGTCACTATGGCGACAGGTATGCCTCTGCCATAATGCATGATTCTCTTAATAGGTCTATATTACATGTGGACAATGTGTGATTACATTTTCACAAAATTGGCAAAATATTAAAACGACATGTTTGTCACAAATGTGTTGAATGTTCACTTTCCTTGACCTAGGTTTTGGATGAATAGGAGAGCATGTATTTGGAGATTTAAGGACTTTTACTTGACTTTGACCCCTTCATAAGTTTATGCATTGAGTAATTTTCAAGGTATGGAGAAAAAGTGCAATTTCTGTATTAAATAGAGAATTGTTACCATTTTCATCTGGCCTTTGACCCTAAAATTCATAAGAGAATCACTGGCAGGCAGAACATGAATAAATATGTACTAAGTTTCAAGATAACTTGAGCCACTTCCGAGATATGGAGGACAAAGTAAGTTCAGCACTTTCACTTGATCTTTTGACCTTTGACCTTTTTGGCAAAAAACTAAAACAAACTTCCCACAGAATCTCTATTGGGTTATACATGCATACACCAAGTTTAAAAAAAAATAATCCTGCTGGCATTGCATAAATATGAGGGAAAAAGTAAAATTTTGAAGTGTTGCCCTTGACCTCTGACCCCGGATCTTTGACCCAATGAACCCCAAATTCCCTAGATAATCACTGCCAGTCAGTACATGCATATACACTGTATACTATGTTCCATGAAGATACCTACAACAATTTCCAAGATATGGAGAAAAAAGTGTTAAATTTTAACATTTTACTTGACCTTTTGACCTTTGATCTCATGACCCCAAACTTTACCAGAGAATCTTAATTGGGTAATACGTGTATATACTAAGTTTCAAGATAATATCTTCAGGCATTGCATAGATATGGGGGAAATAGTGAAATTTTAAGCATTTGACCTTGACCTTTTGACCTTTGACCTCGAGCATGAGCACCCGAGAGTTGATAAGCATAACTTCACTCCCTAATACACATACGTGCCAAGTCTCATTAGGATACCTCAAAAGGTTTTATAGTTACGCTGTCCACAAAATTCATTACGGACGGACGGAAGGACGGACAACCCGAAAACATGCCTCCGGCACCACTTCGTGGCGGAGGCATAAAAAACACAAAACAAAACAATAAAAACAAAAATTATGAAACTCTACACACCTTATCTAGTGTCTGTATCTACTTGTAAAATGTAGCATCTCAATCTTATGCTGTTTCTCTCTTTATCTTTATCTGTGTCTCTCTACACCTGTATCACTTTCTCCTTGATCAACACTCACAGTTTTGTTATGTTCGCAAACTCTCTGAAAGTCTGATTTGCGAGCCTCTGATTGTTGGGGAGTGTCTGGTATAAGATTCTAACTCTATGTGCACTCATCTTTCATCGTCGGTTACCTTCACTCAACTATGCATAGCACCAACAAACTAGCTGGTGATGCAGCTTTCTCCTCTACTGCACCCAGGCTGTGAAATAGCCTCCCTCCTCTTCTAAATCATCACCAACACTGGATCACTTCAAACAAAATTTGAAGACCTGCAATCCCTATGTATGCATTGGACTTGTACTGTCACTGCCTGGTAATTTGTATATGTTATCTCCTATGGTGGGCATCTGGAAAGATGATAGTCTTTTAATGCCCTCCCAATTAAATTAAAAAAAAAAAACTTCCACTGTATGTCAACTTAGATACCTTTGACTTACTTTATTGCAGTAATTGACTGCTGCTGTTTGAGAAAACTAGAGTATGTGAATCTGTTGTACTTCTTTGACAGGAATACATCAAGCTTCCACTGCTGACTTTGGGAGATACTACCCCGTGGGTGAAATTATTTTTCCAGATGTTCAATCGTGCATTTTGCTTCTGGATCTTGAGATTGTGACCACGAAGATAAACTCTCTCATCTTTTGTCTTGAAAAGCTTGGAACAGTTGGTGTCAGTAAAGCCATTCATAATTTTGAAGACTTGAATCATGTCACCTCAATTGTCATAATAGTGCTTAATTTGTATCCAGTGGAAAAGGCGCTCTAAAAACTATCAACTATCATTATTGTGAATATATCTGCTCAAGGTTTAAAGGGAATCTCTCCCCTAAAATCTAAATTTGAGAGGTGTGAGAGAATGTCCAAAGAAATCTAGAGAAAATTCTATCCCATCACAAAAAATGCCCCAAACTGTGAAATATTAATTTTGATAAATCAGCACGCACTAGTGCGCGCAGCAATAGTAGCCAGATCTGAAAATAGTAGCCACGCGTAGATCATCGGTGTGTGCACGTTTCCTTCGTTCGCCTCCGTCTGCACACAGCTATATCGAATACTGTCTATCGGTATCGGCTCATCGAGCCATATATGCATCCGCATGATCAATGAGTAGATGCTGCCACGGCTGCCTGCTCAGTGGCCCGGCGCGGCCAGTGTGGCAGCACCAACCTAGCTGCATACGTGGACATTTGCGTGCGTTTGCGTGTTTTAAGAGTATCGTAGTAGTATAGTACACTGATCGTACAGAAAATTATCGAAGTACGCGATTGAATGCAGTCGATAACGCCAGACGACTACTCTTAGATCAAGGCACATGTAATTTTTGGCATTTTAGAGATTGCTCATAGATGTCTCTTTATATATTGCTATATCTCTGTATGTGAGTAACGTTGCACTCTTAAATTTCATAGGGATATTGCCAGTACAATAGCCTACAATGTCAGAAAACTAAATTTCTGTGTACAGATATCAGATACACTTTAAGCCATTCTTGGTATTCAAAATAACTTGAGACAAACGGAAAAGACAGTGCCTCTCACTAATTTACTTTGGGTTGTCGAATGTCATCTCTTCTCCGCTTAACTTTTGTATGATTGATGGCATTGATGCTACCACAAACCTGATTCATCATGTTCATAAACAGCCACTGTGCATTGAAGCAAAGGAGTGAAATTAATTGCACTTGCAGTGCCAGTGGTTTAACCATGGAGCTACTTCTGTTACTGTTAGTACTAGTAGCTCCGACCATGGTTTAACTTTGAGTCTTAGTAATTTGCCCCCTTTTCGACTGACAAGAACACTCCTTTCTCGAATCAAGTGCATCTCTGTAAGTCTGCCAGATCTAAATAAGGCTAATGAGTTTGCCTCACCTCTGGTGCACAACAGCATTAGAGCCATTATTACCCATCAACACAACAAAAGTCAAAACATCGCTCAAAACTGTGTATGTGGGGGACACGAAAATAAATGAATGGGACTTATAAATGCACGGCTAACATTGAAAGCGGGTTTGTTTTTGTTTTTTTCAATCTTACGTTTTTAACTTGGAAGTCTGCAATACGAATGTCGTTATCACCCTGTGACTTTGTCGTTCCTTGCGACACTTGTTCCATCCTCTTCGACTTTTGACACCACTGAAACACAGTCGGTCGAGTTTTATACCTAGATCCAGTCGATCGGAGACGAGCCGGTAAAGGAAGAAGAAAATCTGTCTGCTACGGCACATACTACAGCTCGCGGCGCCGGGGCCGGCCGGCCGCGGAGCCCGCCACGTACTAGTATGCGTAGCGGTAGCAGAGTTCGGACTGCACGAGTCGCCATCTGTTGTTCAACTACCAGGTACGGATTCATTACCACCAAAAACAAACAAACAAATAAATAAAACAAAACAAAACATAGCAAAAACAAAAACAAACAAAATAAAATCAAAATAAAAAACAACTACAAATAAACAAACAAACAAAAAGGGGGTGTGGCCATTCACCTTCTTGTCAACTTCTCTAAACCAATTATAGTAACCCATTTTGTCCCTTCCTCTCTCCCTCTTCCTCCCTCCTGCTCACTATCTGTCTGCCTATCTATTTGTATGTTTGTCAGATATACATGTATAGGCCTACTGACTGTTGTTGGTCTACTCCTAATTAGTATTTAGAAGTATCTGTAATGGGAATGTTTCACAAAGGCTAATTTTGATTAAGTTTGGCTTGGTTTAAGGGTGGCCATTCGTGTCCCTTTGCTTGACCTGTGTACCACTCACCAATGGTACCACTCATAATTATTTAAGGCATTTGTTTGTTTTTTTCAATTCAATGTGGGCAGTGATATAAGTTAACTTATATTAAAGTACATCCTTGTGAAACACCCCTAAGGTCCTTCTTGTAAGTTTGGAGACAGATCGAGCAAAGAAATGACAGGTGTTGAAAGGTATCGGCATTTATCAGGTTCTTAGTTGCATTTCATCTCAGTAATTTCCTTTTACACAGTTGCGCAATGTGCAAAAGATCACAAGAAAAAACACTCAAATGGAAGATAGTGCTTATCTTTTTTTAAAATCAAATGACAATGTTTGTTTTTTCAACCCAACATTGACACCTACTTTTATGTGCACTAGTGTGGAGAAACAGCGAAAATAAAGTATATAGACAAATTAAAGGTCAAGTTCACCTTCATAAACATAAGGATTGAGAGAATGTACCAATATTAGTAGAACACATCATTGAAAGTTTGAGGAAAATCAGACGATCCGTTCAAAAGTTATGAATTTTTGAAGTTTTTGTGCAGTACCCGCTGGATGAGAAGACTACTGCAGTGTATGAATAACTTAGATGTCACATGCGTACAACAATATAAGGAAAATATAAAGAGAATTTCACAAAATTCCATCTTTTGAAAAAAGTACACATTCCCCTGACTCGTTACCGACAAATGTTATGGGTAATATTATTCCCCCTGCCTTTAGAAAGAGGCAAGTCAAGTGCTCTTTTATTATGCGAAAAAAGTGAAAATATGTTGAATTTTCTTTTACGTTTTCTTTATACTGTTGTACGCATATGACTCACAAGCTGCAGTAGTCTCCTAATCCAGCGGCTCCAACACAAAAATTAAAAAAGTTCATAACTTTTGCATCGATTGTCCAATTTTCCTCAAACTTTCACTGATGTGTTCTACTAATATTGTTGCATTTTCTCAATCCTTATGTTTATGAAGGTGAACTTGTCCTTTAAAGAAAACTTTGACAGTCAACCCCTTAGGGAATATAAAAAAGAAAGCAAACATACATAAAAGTAGGGAAATAATGACATCACTGGTCATTACAAATCATTCAGAATGGAAGTTCAAGAGAAAATGATTAACAACCAACAATGAAAGATACTTTGTACAATTGTCATGAGCTCATATACAGATTGCCATCAAGAGTCAGATAAGGAAAATGAATGAACAAACAAAAACAGACAAAGATACAGAGGATTGGGGAAAGAGTAATACAGGGACAAAGCAGGAAAGAGACAGTAGCAAAGGACAGAAGCTACATCAGAAAACAGTTCACATTGTAGTTGAGACCTTAAAACAAAGGTAAGTGAACCTAAACAAGAGATTTGTTTTCTTTTTAATCATTATGATAACAAGTTTAGATAGGAGAATCAGTTTATTTGAATTCTTACAATAGGGTGGTTGTTTTTTGTTTTATTTTGTTTTTGGTTAAATAACTTCCATTAATGACAACCAATCAGACTAAATTAGATGCTTATTATTTGTTTCAGGAGTAAATCCACCCAAAAACTAAATTCTAAAAGAAAGAAAAAAAGATTCCCTACCGAATGTTCCAAAAATGACAAAAATCTTATAAGATATAAGGAAGACATGAGAATTAGATGTTTCATATCATTGGAAAACATTTCTTGACCAACCCTTATGAATATTTGATAAGCAAGTTGATGATGTCATGCCCTCACACTTTTTCATGTATGCTACATATGAAATTTGGAAAAATTGTTATATTTAGCTAATTCAGGTAAAAGCATATTCTTGTACCAAAATAAATCAGAGTTAACATTTGCTACTTTTTTTGTGTTATTTTGGGTGATTTTCAGGTAAGTTTTATATCTAAACAGCTGAAATATGGGATTTTTGTCATTTCTGTATATGAAACAAATAAGAAGTTATGAGAGCATGACATCATCAACTTGCTGTCTTAAATATTCATATTGACTGGTCAAGAAGTGTTTTGCGACAAATTTGGAAATTTCAAATTGTCATAACTTTCTTATTCATTATCTGATTTTGGTCATTTTTGCATTGTTCTGCAGTGAATTTTTCTCTTTTTGTTATGAATTGATACAACTTTGGAGTGGATTTCTTCTTTAAGGTATGGTGTAAGTGGTACATGCTATAAGAGGTTGTTTGTTCGTTCGTTTGTTTGTTTGTTTGTTCTTTGATTGTTTGTTTGTTCTTTGATTGTTTGTTTGTTTTTGTTTTTTTGCTGTTGCTGATTGAAGTTGTTCAAGTGGTACTTGCCTATACTCATGTCTCTAGAAGGCTCTGCATATTGGCAATTTAGGGAAAGAGAATACCACATTTCTTGCAAAATACACAATTTGTTGGCTTCATGAACATTTGTAGGTGACATATTTCTGAAGTTGTGTTTACCACCTATGCATAGGCTATTGGACTCCCAAGTTGACCAAGCACGGCACATCATCAATAATAATGCCACTCAAACGGACATTAAAAGCACATAGATAAATGCATCATTTCCAAAAACCCCAACCTTGCAAGTTGCAATAATTGATAATTACTTTTTACAACATAGTGTCACACCACAAAAGACATAGCAAGCTAAAATTAAATATCAGCAATCTGTCTCTCCCTGTAGACATCACACATTTGACTGGTGTATAATA
Source organism: Diadema antillarum (assembly GCF_040938485.1). Lineage (NCBI taxonomy): Eukaryota > Metazoa > Echinodermata > Echinoidea > Diadematoida > Diadematidae > Diadema > Diadema antillarum. The sequence continues at coordinate 623,341 of NW_027271355.1, read as the reverse complement.
AAAGTTACACTTGACCAAAAGATATTGATTCACAGTCATATTCACAGTCTTTATTTTCAATTTCATCGTGATAATAGCAATCAGGTGAAAAGTTGGTACTCAATAGTGCAAGCTTTTGTGACTCTACAAAAATAATGTTCAATGATGCATACAGCACATATACACATACATATTGGCTGCAAAGAAATTTTGCAGTATGACCTGTAAGCATGACAAGGGAAACAACAAATGTTTCCTCATCATATGTATATGACTTGGTCACTATGAATTCTGTATATCAAAGGAAGTATAATGACCATTGTGCACATATCAAAGTAATGCTGTATTCTGAATATGCAATTGTCTTATCTGAAATGTTGTAGCTGTTTCTTTAGACGGTAATGTTTAAATGACAGAGTCAACCAAATACCAGGGATACTTGATAATATGAATTTCTTTATCATCAATGTCTCTCTTACACAATTAAGTAATGCACCTGCTCAATTTTCATATCATGGTTGGATACAAACAGACAATTTTCATTAACCACACACCCAAACAAGCTCAATTCTCAGCTGTCAACTATACTTTTGCTTGCATATTGTTACTGTAGCATAGACAAACTGTAGACAAACAATGTGCGGCAAACCTTTCTGGGTGGTTTAAATCCTTGATCAACATCACTGCCATGACTTTTGACTTTGTCATAAATATTGTATGTAAATTTAAATGGTGGATGAATATCCTATGCCAAATTCATGGTCTACATTCAAAATTGTAATCAATGCTGTACCTTTCTACAGTGCACTCCCGTTATAACGAAAACGGTTATAATGAAATTCCGGTTATAACAAAGTAAACATTCGGGCTGGAACATTATCCAGTCGATGTACAAATTGTACTTTTATTGTTTATTTGTTCGGTTGTATCGAAATTTCGATATAACTAAAGAAAACTGCCGGTCCCGAGGACTTCGTTAGTCCACTGTACTGTACCTTGAATTACCCACTAAAATTTTGAAGAAAACAAACAAACAAATAAACTAATGAACATTTGGGGTGACTTCAATTATTTGCATTTCACTGACTCAAGTGCTGAAATTTCATTACTCAATGCTCACAGTATCCTGGGGTATACAAAAAGCAGTATTTTTTCATACCCCTGACTGGCCTGCACAATAGAATAAAAGACAAGGGTCTGAAACCAAAACTACTTATAGGTGTATGTTATGTGCAATATTATCACATTTCAGTTCACATTGAGTAAAGTCCAGATCAATTTATGGGGTATTCATCCTCACAGAAAAACAAGTGTTTCATACCCGTCATTTTATTTCAATGATTCTATTCATATACATGTACAATAAAATCTAACAAACTCCTACACTACATCCACATGGCAGACCTACTTTCTGAATGCAAAGTCAGGCACTGATAATAAATGAAATAATGTCCATCTCCATGATTTTCTGATACTTCTTGTACTCATTTCAGCAATATCTTTGTGCTAGGAGTCCTCATTTTCTGTTGGTATGAAGCCTCCTGCTGCTAGTTCATCTTGATACTTTAGGTACCGACGTCTCCGTAGAAAATATTTTGCCTGCCACAAGAAAGAAGAAAGTAACATCAGATTCAGATTTGCATGAAAAATACAGTGTATTACTAAAAAATTCTCTAACAGTACTTAAAATATATACAAGAGACAATTTTAGACAATCTTAAACACGGTCACCTGGATTTTGATGTATGCTCCTCCTCCCCCCCCCCCCCCCCAAAAAAAATGTACATTTCCTCCTTTAGTATTTTGAGCACATACTATGTATAATTTACAACACAATAAATCTTGCATAAGTTGGCACCACTTACGACAACAAATCACACCAGTCGGTGAAATAAAAGAGTCCTCGATTTTTCTTTTTAAAAATGTTATTAATTTGATGTCTTCCCCTTAAGTCAACATTTGCATAGTCAACAGATTTTTCTCCAGTCCCGTGTGTGTCAACTATACACGTGTAGACCCTATGGGTTTTTAGCAATGAACACATCATACTATAGGCTTATGAAAAAAGAAGAAGAATAGATCTGATCCTTAAGGCAGAGCTCAACATTAAGGGCAGCCTGGTGGCCTGGGGCCACTAAAAATTGGTATCAGGTCACCTATCTTTTGGTGGCCTGAGTAATCAGGCAACTAAGACTGAAAATGGATCATTCAGTTTCTGTTTATTTTGAGCCACTACTTTTTTTTTATTTTGGCCACCAAATTTCAGATTTAAAGATTTTACTTTGTGGCCTGAACAGGCCCGCAGAGAAAAATAGTTTAATGTCGAGCCTAGACAGAAAGATCTGTCTGTCCGGAGGAGTCTTTTATTTATTTTTGTTTTTTGACGTTATCGCTCTCCTCCATCGACATTGTACATTGTATAGGAGGGGATCTGTGACGCCAGACACAGTATATACATATCCCTGACGACCAGATACAGACCGATCTTTCGGTCAATGTCGAGCCCTGCTTTAGTAGACTCTACATGGTTTATTTTCGCCAGTACACTCACCCAGGCTTTAGAGCAGTTGGCTTCAAATGCTTCTTTGAATTCCTGACATTTGCTTTCATCATCATTCTTCGCTGTGAGGCATTCAAAGTAAGAATCCCTGGCTGCCCAGCAGCGCTTCCTGGAATTGGCATCTGGAAATGACGGTTTTGACATGCTGCTAGCTGCTGTCTCAGTTAGGTTTAATCTGTAATAAAGCAGCGAAAAGAGAAGTACATTGTAGTTTAACCGACAGCGCGCCTTGCTCAAATGGGAAGACTTGGGTTGGGCAAGACTTGCATAGGAATCTAGTACTAGTAATTAAGCCCTACTTGTTCGGTGTTTTGCTTTATCCCTGTCCCCATCCCTATGACTCAGTAGAATTCTACAGACAGCTGTAAAACCCGGGGCGCTCCGTAACACAGTTATACTTCGCATTCGGCCTCGGGCTGGTCGCAGTTATATAGTTGTAGACACTACACTACCACTGCACTGGACACAACAACTTTCGCAACGTGTTGGACTACATGCATAGACAACCTATGTCTACCTATTTCGTGTTGTTCATTTCTTAGACTTTCTGAACTTGATAATTAAATACAAAATACATTTTCTGTAATATTCAACTAAGAAACACAATCAATTGCAGACCGCGTACACTCTAGTCTCCTAATTTGTATTACCTTGAGTGCCTTGGATACGATTTCGTAACTGAACAGCAGACGAAATTCAGAGGAACATAGCGAATGATGGGAAAATGTTTTCGCTTGTACCCATACTTTCGAACGATGGATGAAATGACTTATGGAGACTGGGATTCAGCAAACTTATACCATGCGAAGGTTTCTAGATAGTATAGCACAGCAGCGTACGTAAGTTGTAACTCATTTACGTTGTATTTGATCATTCTTGCGGGTGCAAATGAGAGGGGACCATCTCTCGTCAATCTCCACGGCAGATTTACATGTACGGTGTAGTACCTCAACCAACCTCAACTTCACATAAGCTTCCGACCCTTCTCTGTTCTCTGCGAGGTGGTGGTGGCAGCTAGCGCAATGTAATGGACTCCGTATGTACACGCATAAATCGCACTGAATTCTTTTTACGTACGATTGAATGCAAATCTCGGAGCAGAGGAGAGTCGGCACATTTGGAGCTGAGCTGTACTGCCGTTTTAGAAAGATCAAGTCGAGTGTCAAGATTGTGCAGTTTCTGTTAAAATGAAGATTGGTAAGGAGTAGCGTAGCTACGTAGCTTTGCCTATATTAAAAGCTGTTGATCACCAAAGATATTGATCATTATTAGCCCAATCGGTCGACAACCCGCGTACCCAAGTCAATCAAGTCAAGTCGCATCGCATCGATGAGGCTAGTCTATGTAAATTTAATCTCAAGATCTGGCGAAATGGAAAATTTTCTTGTCTTATAACAATGTAGATTTGGCAATTGTAAACACGTCTGGCAGAAGTGCGGTTAAGGGTACAATCTAGTAATGAAAATGAGAGTGTTGCATTTTAATCAAGAATACAAAAGATATTAGATAAATTTTGCAGTTTCTAATTCTGTGTCATAAATTTACAGACATATTATTACTTGTTTAACTTAGACTCTATATTAGACCGATGGTATCTGTCTCTTCATACACGTAATCACGGTGAGCTTCCATCTGACGTTTGGACATGTATGGTCAGCCTTCAGAGTGCTTCTTATCTGACGTTGGGACATGCATGGTCAGCCCTCCACGTCAGATAAGAAGCCCACCGTGAGCTGTGAAGAGACAGATACCATCGCATCGGTCTAAATGATGTGACTGTATAGTGTGAGAGTAGACCAGTCTATCCATAGGGCCAGCATAGTATTGAGTATTTAAATCTATAGAATCTACTAATAAACCGCCTACTCTAATTCTTGGTATCGCCAATGCGCACGGTGGAGAGCCCTGTCACAGATGAACTGTGGGATTCCTTGGTGCCATTGTCGCTTCCGCTCCGGTTGTCTCGCGCACGTCCCAGTTCCATATGATTCAATGGAGTTATGTCTGGTTTTCTGGTTTTACGTTGTTGCGCCTTGTAGCTATAATTCAGCTTTAGAAGAGTTGAAAGTTTCTAAATTTTACTGATTTGCGGTCACTAGAGTCATGGTTCACAACTGCAAGGTTTCAATGTGCTGGTCACATGATGGAAAGCAAAGAAATCTTACAACAAAAAATACCCCTGGATAAAGAAAGAATTGTGATGCGAGTGCATATATGCAGCCAAAACTGAAGCAAGTTTGTCCCCTGAGCTATCCCATATTAATGCATCTAAAATGCGGGTAAGAACAGTTTCACATGTTTTTAATTCTGTGGAATCAAGACATCAACTACTTGAACAAATGGCAAGCAAAAATATTTGTGTGCTTTTATTTTCACATTAGTTTCTGGTTGCACAAAATGCGCAAAAGTTTCAACACCATGAAAATTTCCACTTTATAGTAGTTGTCCAACCAAGACCAGTCCCAAGATACTCAGGACAGAGGTAGAGGTAATGTTTTGAAAGGTGTACCAAAACAACATTGATAAAAGTGTATTTTAAAATTCAATCATATTAGAACAATATTCATGTTGATTGATGGCCAGATTTACAAGTATGAAACTTTGTGCACTCTGTAATCTGCAACAGTGCAAGCAAGATGGATGGTGATAAGTATCATCTCATGTTTTATCCTTTGCCTTCAAGATACTGAAATGTCTCTTCACAACTACCTGAAATGGGATATGCTTCTGTTTGAAGAGACAACAATAGATACTATACCTTGATATGTCTTGGAATGTGGACTTTTTGATATTTGATTACTGTATAAGCTGTTATTTTCGTGATGGTTTAATTTTCGCAAATTTTGCGAATCACAGTTGGATCGCGAAACAACACACGAAAATGCCGTGATGCACTGGGGTTATAGTGCATTTACGTTCGCGTCAGCATCAATGCACAAAAACAACACCTCACGAAAATGTCAATGACCTCTTCATTCGCAAAAATTATCTGCACACGAAAATAACAGCGTATACATACAGTAATCTAGGAGCAGTTCCTGCTACTGTAAAAGCGGATATTTTCGCGCAACTAATTTTTCGCGCTCTGCCTGTTAAGAAGAGTTTCCCATGTTTTTAATTCCGCGGAATCAAGATATCAACTACTAGAACATATGGCAAGCAAAAATATTTGCGTGCTTTTATTTTCGCACTAGTTTCTGGTTGCGCGAAATGCATGAAAATTTCCACTTTTACAGTAATATGATATGAAATGTGTCTAGGAAAGCACTCTGAGAGTGCAGACCTCCACCAAGCAGCTCATTTCCACCACTGATCTTGTTCTTCCATAGAGATCAGTGATTTCCACTCATACATGCATGCTCAAAATCACCCAATTTCCCAATTTGAAGCCTATTGTTTACATCATCTCCTTCCAGCTGCGCGGTGCCTCACCTGAGCAGAGCACGCACTTTAGTGCACGGTTGCACACCTCAAATACATGCAGCTTGAACTCCCAAGTTCATTGACCCTATCTGTCCAAAGATTTTTTTAAAATCCTTCAAAAATTCATTAGAATTCCCAGATCACTACCAAAATTTAATAATCTGTTCCTTGTGTCATTATCAACCTTTCGTGTAAGTTTCATCCAAACTGTTCACAACCTTTTGAGTTATTTTGCATGCAGACAGACAAACAAGACCAAAAACATAACCTCTTTGGTGGAGGTAATTATAAACCTTGTTCAGATGTATACAATCTTTAGATATACTTGATATTCAGAATCAATATCATCCTTACTTTTGCATTACTGTGCATTGTACCTTGTTTATTTCTTGTACCAAATCTCTTTTAGTACAGTACTTTGAATGCAGACTCTGCCTCTGTCTTTGCAATATCTATGCCGTGCATTGCAACGTTCCATTTCAAATTGATGATTTTGCTCTTCGTGTCTATTTTTGTAAATTTGTTGTATTTTGTTTCACATTTGGTGATCAAAGAACCTGCTTCATTTCATATTTTTATACACATGTGCTTAATGCTAAGATACATTAAGAAACAATTCACCAAAATCCCAGTACAAGAGGAGAGTTTTGTGAGTTTTTTGTTTTAAAATTAGATGTTTGAATAATGCAAAATCTGATTAAATTTGTTTTCTTCTTTACAGCAGCAGGTGTTTAAGCACAACTGGTCGAACATGGCAGCCGCTGCTGAGCCTGGGTTAACATGTGTGGAAGCAACAGTGAAGTCACCTCACATAGCAAACCATGGACCCAATGGAGTGGCATGTGACTCCAGAAAGAACCATATACAGGACAAGGAGTTTGATGCAAGCAGTCAAACGTCCACAAAGAAAAAAGGAAAGAAAAGACAGGGACGTCGAAAAGACAAATCAAGTAGTAATGGCATTCACACAAGCAACCTTCATCAAGAAGGTAATGATCAAAAGCAGGGAGGCATCAGTATTGCAGCTGACAAAGATTCACGAAGGACTGCTACTGATGTGATTCACAAAGATACTGATGGCCACATGAACAATCAGGTGGAAAACCATGTGTCTGAACCACTGGCAGCACTGACACAAATGGTGGCAAACTTTGGCGTGGAGGATGAAAGCCCCCGCTCCCAGCTCGAGTCTCCCAATGGGGATCTAGATGTGCCTTTGGATCCGTCAAGTCGCGACGGGGGCATTGAGGAGTCGCTAGCCATTGCCAAGTGTAACTCGGAGGATGAGGATGAACTGCCATCCTCGCTCTCAGACTTTGTGCTTGGTTACCATGACGAATGCCATTATGCTGCAACCAAGCTACCACCGAATGACGATGACATTGATACCATTGCATTTGATGACTCTGAGGTCAGACTAGTACCTTATGAATCAGAACTGCAGATGCCCGACATCATAAGACTAATAACAAAAGATCTTTCTGAGCCATACTCCATCTACACCTATAGATACTTCATCCACAATTGGCCGAATCTTTGCTTTGTGGTAAGTGGTTATATCAAAAGTAATACATGCTGTAGCTGTTTGAATACATTATAATTATCTGCTTGTAAATCATTTGTCAAATTTGACACTTTAGTTGTAACAATGGTTTTAAAAGGATGAGCTCTGTGCAGCCACCCAAGCAACTGCAGATAAAGAAAGAGCTATAAATTCATTCAGACAATTCACTATACATGTATACTGGACTCTCCATGCAGTATTATTCTCTTCTTTTTTTTTTTGGGGGGGGGGGGGTGTTTGTGTTTGCTCCACATACAGTCATTTGTACTAAAGTCATTACTAAAATCCCCCTTTTTCATAAATGTACAGTACATATGGCAAACAGTTTACCACACAATTGTATGTGTTGAAGATACAATCAAGGAGCTTCATAAGCTCCTTTGTACAATAGACTTATTCTGTACAAGGGAATTAAGTGCCAAAGAAGACCTTTGCTGTAATGAAGGTAATGAAGCAGTCATAACAAATAGCTTTACAAAAAGATTAAAAATAAGCAAATGTTGAGAAGAGAATGAATTCAAGTCTACAAATGACCTGATATGACACCCTGTGGATATATTGATAGAACTGTAAAGCGTGAAATGCATGAAAATTTCCACTTTTATAGTACAGTAGTCATCATTTTCATTCATAAAATAGTAGGTATATGCCACTTCCATTATTTTCATTTTTTCTTCTTTTTTTTCATTTTTATGGCTATATGACTAAATTGCATATTGCAGACATTGCGCTCCTGCTCATTCCTACAGCAAGGAATCCCCAATACATTAAGAAAGTCAGATTTCCATTTTTATTGTGAATGATGCCAAACATGGTACAAGTATTACAATCATGTGAGTGACTGGGTTGTTTAATGCAGTGTTGTGCAGTAGTGTTATGATTCCATATTCAAGGAGAATATTGATATTCAAATGGTAAGAGCTTTCTTATTTGTCATTTCTGTTCAAATTTCCTTTGATCTGTTGCCTTCCATCCATTGTGTCCTTTTCTATATTATGTAGTAAATAATACTTTCTTCGATAGGTGTTTTTTTTTTTTTGGTCTTGGTGCCTGCCTTGCCGTTTCAATTTCAAGACACTGATGTTAAAATGCAATGAAGAAATCATAAGACATAAGTGGTGTGCAGTGCTATATGATATCCAAACATCTTGACAGCTTGGCATGTGACTGAAGATAAAACTATGAAAGCTTTCCATTAAAAAAAAAAAAAATCACTTATCATATGTTATTGTTAGTTCAGTATATAAGTAAGTGGCATTTTACACGAAAGTACAGTAGGACTGAATGATACTAAGCCCAGTGAACTACTTCTTTCAAGTGATGGGTTTATATTTGCATGTCTAGATTTAGTCCTTAACCCTTCATGTGCCCAAGCACGTAGTACATTCATTAATCTATCCAAACTTTACTTAGTTGTAGATTAGTTAACCCACTCAGGTGTAACAATGTGCCTCAGTTGAGCAGGAAAGCCATGCTGTCACAGTAGAGATTAGGGGGATTAGGTAATCTCTATTCTTTGACAATTAACCAATTTATAAGTTAGTTTCCAGAAGTCTGTGCCTCAATCGGGGAAGAAAGCACTCCAGCACAATGTGTGCTAATCAGTAAACATATCAAGGGTTAAAGTGAACCAACGTAAATCATGTACTGACTGTACAGATACATATTATAGCATTATATCAGACTAACAAAACTCTCCTTTTTTTTTCTGAAACCTCACTTTGATTATAAAGAATGCAAAATATGTGAGAATGTTTTGCCATGTAAATTTTAGGCATATTGATTTTAAGCTTATAAATTCAAATTTAAAAACTGTATGTGCAATAATAAAAAGCAACACAGAATGTATACACATTGATCATGTATGTGAAGTTTCCCATGAGGTGTTCTGCAATCAATCATGTACAGGCACACTTGAGGTCCCTTTGTGATACATTTGTATTCTTGTGGCAGCCTTCATTGATGGCAACCTTGAATACAGTGCACCACATAATCCATATTGCAATGTTAGTGACTGTACAGCTACACGTACATGTATATGGCCTAGGCCAATATCGACATGGTGTAGATCACATAAAAACAGTTTCAGTACCTCATGCAGGAAGACAAAAAAGCTGAGTGCAATAAATTCAGTTACAGTGTATGTATACCCAAAATGGTATCATAGAAAACTTGTGGTAACAGGCACAGGAAGAATGTTTCACTTTTGACATATTATCAAATCAGTATCTCCATAAAATCAAACAAACAAAAAAATTAGTAAAACATACTATAGGTGGGGATTTTTTTGCTTCCTTTTCAAAAGCAAATCCTTGTGACTCCATTAAGTTAAAGATTTTGGGCAGAGTTGACATCTCTTCCCCCCCCCCCCCCTCAACCTCATATTGTACATAGGATTATGTTGGTGGTATTACTGAGTGTCTGTTGTCATTAGTAGTGTTAGCTGGTATCTGTCTGTGAATGCTATTGAGGAAGTAACCTCCAAAGTCAAGGATTAAGTGACCATGACACAATTACAGGGTGCTACATAAGCACTTGCCCGATTGCCCGGGGCAAGTGAAAATCAAATTCGGGCAAGTGTTTTTGAACGATGAGAACAAATACTTGCCCGAGTTGGGCAAGCAAAAAAGTTTTGAAGACACCGTTTTTTCACTATTACCCCCAACAAACCCACAAAGTCAACCATACAGAAGCCCAACAGGGCTCGACACTAACTTTTATTTTTGGTGGCCCGAAAGTAATATCAGGTGGCCCCAAAAAAGAAATCAAGAAAAACATTTTTAAAAAAAACTAAATCGGTCCTACTATATAAGCGTAGAAACATAAATATTAAGCATTAATGAAGTAATACAGGTACCCATGTCCAAAATAAGTGCATAGAAAATTCAATCATCTTACCGTTATTCTGAGTTCAAAGATTTAGCAAATAGGCTTATAGATTATATTGAAATTTTATGCTATTTTCGTGGTCAAAACTTCCGTTTGAAATGAGAAAGTGGGAGCATTTACAGACACTTGTAAACATCCGACATTTGTTTTAGCATTGTAAAGAGCCGAAAGTTACCGTTATTCATTTCTGATTGTAAAAGCAATCATCCAACATTTACTAGTATTTTAGCACCTTATGGAGCCGACTGTTACCGTTTATCATTTTCAAATGTAAAAGCAAATAACCGACATTTATTTTAGCATCTTACGGAGCTGAATGCTATCCCTATTCATTTCCGAAAGTAAAATCAAATATCTGATATTAATTTTAGCACCATACAGAGCTGAATGTTACTGTTATTCATTTCGAAAAGTGTAAGCAAACATCCTACATTTATTTTAGTATCATACGGAGTCGAATATTACCGTTATTCATTTCTAAAATAAAAAGCAAACATTGACATTTATTTTAGCATCTTCACGGAGCCAATTATTATCGCCGTTCATTTCCAAAATTAAAGGCAAACATCCGACTTTTTTTGGTGGCCCAATCGGGCCACCAAAATCTTCATTTCTGATATTTTGGTGGCCCGACGTGCGTTTTTGGTGGCCCCGGGCCACCGTTAGTGTCGAGCCCTGCCCAACAATAATGGCTGTTTAGTGATGCAACACATCATTTCAGCAACTTTCCAACACTTACGTGAAGAAGCCCCAATGCATTTCAACGGCAACACTTGATCAGACTATGTTTGTTGTGCTGTTTATTCAAGTGATAGTGTTTTATTAAGCCCTTGACTTACACATGATTTTCTATATTATTTCCTTATATTTTTGACTTTCTTTTCAGGCAAGTAAAATTATTATTCGGGCAAGTGTTTCACAGCAAATTGGAAAATCTGCTTGCCCGACCGGGCAAGTGGTAAAATAAAGTTATGTAGCACCCTGAATTATGCATAATTTGGAGAGTATAGTATAAGAACATGTTTTGTGGTGATTGACAGTAGATGGTACATGTACAATGTAAGATCCAAATGCTGTTGAGTAACATGATCTTTGGTGCACAAATTGAGGTGTCATATGAGATATTCTTGCAAGAAATCCAGAAAGAATGCAAATGAAATCATAATACATAACTAGATGTTTTACAAGCAAACTACACAAGTCGTTCACAGCAATGTCCTGGTTTAGCATGCAAAGGGGTACCAAGTTAGTATTGGTGGTCAAAGGCATTATTTACCATTTACAAAACAAAATCATTTACAAAACTATTTACAAAACAAAATTTTGTTTCATAAATACCATTTACAAAACAAAATCCAGCTTTGCACTTCAAAATAGTTCTAAAATGTGAGTTAGGGTTAGAAACAACCAATATAAAAATGTTAATCAGGATAATCAATGTAAAGTATTGTTAAATATTCACAATGTGAATAATAGATACAATAAGATTGTTTCTAGACTAAACCGTCTACAGTTATGGTTTATTGAGAAAAATAGTGATATCCCCTCTTTTAGGTTTTATTGCATGATTTTTATATGGTAGGATGTTTTGTGACACAGCTGAACTACACATTTGAATCAAATGTGATAACTTGAACATTTTTGAAATCACTGCTCCCAGTGATAAGCTGTAGCTTTAAATTTTAGAATCATTTTGTCAGGCAGGAGATAAAAAGTTGATGAATTGTACAGGTGTTGGTTCTTGGTAGTTCCAGGAGTGGCCCCACTAGGTCTCCCTGGAAAAATTAATCCCAAAATTAACACTTTCATTCATTGTCATTTGTCTTCAAAAAACTCAATCAGGTTTAGTAGGGAATACTGTACAAACATGCAAGGGTGTATTGTCATTAAAAAGGTACAGAGGGTCCCCATTGTTAACTAGGGGCCAAGCTCAAGAGGGCCAAAACACTGAATTCAAGCATCATCTCAATAATCCAGTAGTATGCCTTGAGATTACATTGTACATCGTGTTTAAACCTTAATCAGGATGAAGAAGTGTGATTGTAGTGCCCCTGAAGAAGTTATCCCAGTTTTGTTTCATGACATGTATGCAATTTGATAGGGACACCAAAGAAGATTTGGTTGTATCAAGGTAATATCTATCCTGAAACTCAGCTGAAGTTGAAATGCCCAGGCTTATGTATTTTTGAAGGGACAATTTAAAGAGATTTGAATGAATATTATGTTTAATGCTTCATACAAAGATTGTATATTGTCATGTGTGCCATTTGGAGTTTGGGCATTTTACGAGACATAATGTAAAGGGGAAAATAAGAGAAAGACAGAAAAGAGGTCAACCTGTCATCAGCTTACACAATTTTTGGCGACAGATATTATGGCAGGAAATTCACTCATGAGAACCCTGCTTGGCATGAATTTGTGCATTTCAAGAGTGTATCCAGATGTGTGCATAAATTTGAATGCAAATGAACATATAAGCCATGGGCTGCTGCCAGAGTGGTGTCTGATGTCCCATTAGATGATTTGAAATATATCTTACTGTGTGCCAGGGAATGACAGTCGTTGCTTCTTTTGAAAATGATCCCATGAGATGCTTAAAGGAAAATGTCTCCCAATCAAGGAATTGTTTTCAATGAAAATAATGAAAGAGAAGCAATAATTGATTTTAAAGTAAGCAAAATAATGTATGTGATGAGGTGTTCTAAAGGAAGACATGACATTCAGTAATTTGACTAAGATTACCGTCCAACAAGCATCTGAACAAAAAAGCGACACATCCGTTGTATTAAACGATTTCATGTGTCACTTGCATGGCATTCCTTCAGTGCTTTGTCTGAGATAAATCACGAATTTCACTTTTTACTCATAAGAAAGATTTAAATACTCCATGACTCTAATCAAGACTTTGGACACTATCTTCTTGCATTTCTCACACAACAGAGGAAGTCAGAACTTCCAAGCAAATTAAAAGAAAATGCTATTTAGCTGGTCATATTCAATTCATTATGACAAAACTGTGTAACACAAAGGATCAGAAACACCATAGTCAGATGACTAGTAGAACAAAACCCAGATTGCTTGATATTCCTCCAATTTTCACCAGCCTGCTGTCATCTATGAGTATATTTATGTACATTTGTACTTTAGATTAGATGTCATAGCCTCACAAGTCTACTCCTGACCTAAATACAAATCTTTGCTCAATTTTCATTTTGATTGTTTCTTTATATTTTCTCCTGGGTTTGCACACTTGCCAACATCCACATTGCCTTGGAATTCATTTCCTGATTCCAGTTTAGTCTATAGATTTTTACAGGATACCTGACAGCACAATGATCTAAATGCCTTTCTATTATCTGTGTCATTTGCTCAGTACATTTGGGACTATTTTAATCCTGCCATCATTCCAGGTCAGCTAGCAAGGAATTGATTATGCTGTAGGTCATACTCCAGCTGAACATTATTACCACAGGATACATTTGAATAGAAGTAATCATAAACACATGGAAGAAATACATCTTGTTCTCCACCCACAGCATGTTGAATACTAATGCCAAAATGAGGCAAGGAACAGCCTATGTAGATGCTGTAGATGTGAAGCATGGTCCCTAGCAATGCAGTAAACTGTTACAACTGCTTTTATGTTGTTGTGCCTTCCCTCCCCAAAACATCTCCCTCCCTTCCCATGCCCTCCCGATCCATGTTACAGTATTTCTTTTTGGATGCAAAATGACAGAGAAAAGCTGGACCATAGAGTTTCCTTATTATCTTAAAAGTGCTGCAGTATTGCTATTCTGTTGTTATTATTATCATTATTATTATTATTATTATCATTATTATTATTATTATCATTACCAGTATTATCACTACTGCTACTACTACTACTACTCCTACCACTACTATTACTATTGTTGTTACTGTTATCGTTACTTTATAAGCATTATCATTTTATAGAAAGTGTTGCACAATTTGCTGTGTTATGTCATGTAGGAACTCAGAATGCTACGGGTTGTACTGTAGAACCTCTGTGCAGTAGAAAATTTGATTGATGGGATGCATTGACAGTCAAATCTTGTATGCGCATAATTCTACATCACATTTCCTCCATGTCATATCTTTCTCTCTCTGTCCTGATGGTGTATTACAAAAAGTGTAATTGATTAGAGTAGACTTCTAAGAGTAAGTATATTTAATGGGAAAAAAGTGTATTACTGGACTTAGAAGGCCCCTTTTTTTTTAAGGCAAGTGTGGTCCCGATACTTATTGAAGGCTGGGTTATGCCTTCAGATGAGGGATTATTTCATTTGTATGGGAGATGTGCAAGAAACCATATCTAGCACCTTTGATGGTATGAAGATTCAATTACAAGATGACTAATCCATGCCTCAAAGAGAGTCTCCATCATTCCCATTTTTTCACACACTGTGTCAGGTCTTTTGGGAGAACCTTCGAAGTAGTTAGTATTCAAACGAATGTCATGTAAGGCCAGTAGGGATATGAATAAAAAATTGAGGTGACCATTGTTCAATTTTACTGTGGTCATGATAAGGTCCAGCTTTATGTTGCTATATCTAGTATTTTATGAACTGTGCAGAAAGTATTCTCATTTATCATTATGAATTTGGCTGCCCTTGTCAAGGGGTGTGTGTATTTGGGATTCCTTGAATCATTTATTAAATTATTCTGTGTTGTTTCATTTTGTGTCATTTGTAATCTTTTCCATTTAGAGGCGTTTTTTACCTGTAGGAAAAATGTGGTACTGGATCATGAAATTGGTCTAATGCATACTACATATGAGAATGAAAAGAGGACAGTCTTCATTCCAGATTACTAGTATGTCTTACTGAAGCAGTATATTGCAGAAACATGCTATTGGTTTTAGGTTTATTCATATTGCTATAAGCAGGGCTCCACACTAACTTTTATTTTTAGTATCATACAGAGTCGAATATTACCGTTATTCATTTCCAAAATTAAAAGCAAACATCTTACATTTATTTTAGCATCTTACGGAGCTGATTGTTACCGACAAACATCCGACTCTTTTGGGTGGCCCTACATGCATTTTTGGTGGCCGCGGGCCACTGTTAGTGTCGAGCCCTGCTATAAGTCTTATGGGTAGTGATTGATATCATTATTATCAACCTGACAAATCATGACAACATTACTGAACATTACTGGTCTTCTGTCTTCATGTTGTTGTTGTTTTTTCCTATATTTAAATAGGAAAGAATTTGAACTCCAGTCTTTGTGTGTAGGCTGTTCTGAAGACTGAGGATGGAATATGATTTCAGTAAAAACACCATGTTTAGTATTAGACATTTTTTACAACACCTGTCGATCCTTTCCAAAGCAAAAATAGCAAAACAGACTCGTAGCCAAAGAGCACTAATGATTTCCACGTAGGCCTCTGTCTCATGAAGAATACATGTAGCAATATATAATGAACAAGTGGTATCAGTCATAACTCAATGAGACATGGTGTGCTAGGAAGATGGCAGAGGTCATCAGTCAAACTGATGTGTGATGTCTTGCTTCTTTCCACAAAGGCCATGCATGGATCGCAGTGTGTAGGAGCCATCGTCTGCAAGCTGGACGTACACAAAAAGATGGTCAGGAGAGGGTACATTGCCATGCTGGCCGTTGATGAGGACTTCAGGAAAAAGAAATTAGGTGAGGAGAAACAATTTGCTCTTTTTTTTCCGACGCATACTCTGATAAATTTTCACCACAGTAGAATTTTCTTGTAAGCTCATAAAAGTTTAATAAACATACAGCATTTGCCTACATTGTACATGAGTTCATGTCTTCAGTTTGTAGACTGCAGTACAAGTATGTCTAAGTAGGATGATTGTGTGAGTTGACTCGCAGACTCTGGTGAATTTGTGCATGAATAACTCGAGTCATTTTGTATGCATCCATCATGTTGAATTTCATAATTACACATTTTCATGTTTTCTTTGGTCATAAAGAATCTCTTACTTACTTTGACCCCGTTTACAGTGCGAGGCTCGGCCGAGCCCACCTTCATTTCAGTGTAAACGCGCAAAAGGCCAAATGCGAGGCCAAAATTGGCCGCGCATTTGGCCTCGCTCTGGAGGTGGTCTCGGCCTTGGCCGAGCCGCGGCCGAGCCTGGCCTTTTCTCAATGTAAACGCAAGCTGGGCCAAATACGCGGCCAGTTTTAGTCTGGCTTCCAAACCCTCTGCCTGTACTATTTCGCTATTCAGGATATTAACCCCCTCAACGTCGAAAACCAGTATAGTTTAAAGTGGTTTTGTCCTGCAAAGGATTTTTCCTTCGGCAACGGCCTTTGCCCGGCCGCGGAATCCAGTTGGCAAAGGGTCTGAAAACCAGACTATGCCAAATTGCATTTGTTTGCAAGCAGAGCGCCACTATGACAAAATATTGAAAGGTTTGAATTAAAAGCGCGGCCGAGCCCGGCAATGTAAACGGACAAAATTGCGGGGCTCGGCCCCGCAATTGAGGCTGGGCTCGGCCGCGGCTCGGCCCAGTCCCGCACTGTAAACGGGGTCTAAGTTGGGTATCT
This sequence comes from Diadema antillarum, assembly GCF_040938485.1. Taxonomy (NCBI): domain Eukaryota; kingdom Metazoa; phylum Echinodermata; class Echinoidea; order Diadematoida; family Diadematidae; genus Diadema; species Diadema antillarum. Next base: position 606,377 of record NW_027271355.1, on the reverse strand, counting down.
TTCAATTCTCTTGCCAGGATTAGTTTTACCTAACTTTGTTGCCTTATTTGAACCATTGAGACTTTAAGTGGGCTATTTGAGGAGATAGATTGAACTTTAAGTGTTGAGTCTTTAATAGTCAAAGCATGTCTGGAGAGCAGGAAATGAGATGTTTCAATGAGCACATGGCAATGGATGATTTTAGTCATGAATGGATTGCCTGCTTTGTCAGAAGACATAGGCTTTTTGCAGGGTGCAACCGTGGAATAGTTTAGCAGAGGGTAAGGTTGATCAAACTTGAGTGCCTTGATGTGTCCATGCATGATGTTGGTGAGTCAAGAATTTCAATGGCATTGCTCTGATGTAAACTGTTTCCATGGTTACACTGTCAGGTTCAAGTCTGGTCAAGAAGGCGATTCGTGCAATGGTGCGAGGAGAGTGTGACGAGGTGAGTCTGAAGGTCGATATTGCAAAGCATTCATAGCAGTTGCATCACCACAGAATGCCACGCAGTTCAAATGTGTATATGTAGCAGAAGTTGCTGTTACAGGATGGGTAAATTGTATTACCGAAACTTAATTCATCTATTTTGTCAAATAATGGCATAGTTCTCGAAATTTGTGATATGAACATTTTTTTTTTAAAATACAAATGTATGCACCTGCAAAATGTTCATGTAGCATTAAAGCAATTGTGTAATACTCAGACAAATAAACAACTTAAATTTTAATTAAATGGAAATTAAGTGGCATCATGACATGCCAGTATTTCTACCCTCCCCCTTTTCCTCTATATTTTAGTCATTAAATTGATATAAAGCACTTGCCTTATGTTTCATTGCAACATTTCTTTTGCATATTCACGGCATAAATACTTTCGTATCTGTGAAAAGTTGTAACTAATAGGATTGAGGTTTGCAAGCTTGAAGGGATCGTATAGTTTTGGTAAAGACGTAACTTCACACCTTTCTAACATTTTTGTTGAGATAACAAGAAACCTCTAATGAAATATGAAAAAGCATGTAATTCCAAGAGGAATTCACCATTTAATTGGTGAAAATTTGTTTTGAAATGGCTGAGATATCCAAAACAGAGCGATCTTGATAAAAGGTGGGACGACCTGTTGTTATGATTGCTTTGTTTTACTTTGTTTTTAGATGTCTCAGCCATTCTAAAATCCGATTTTCAGCTAATAAACTTTGAATACCTCTTAGAATGGTGTGCTTTGTACTATTTCATAAGTGATTTCTTGGTATCTCGCAAAAAAGTTGAAAGCTCAGTCCTCATCTCCACCAATACTATACCATCCCTTTAAAGTGCAATCTTGTTTAACTTCTGTGTTGCGTGATACAGGTTGTCCTGGAGACGGAGATCACCAACAAACCTGCCTTGCGTCTCTATGAGAATCTGGGCTTTGTTCGGGACAAGCGTCTCTTCCGCTATTACCTGAATGGTGTTGATGCCCTTCGTCTCAAGCTATGGCTGCGATGAAACTGACCAGGCTGTGAGAGGGTCAGGCCCTCAAGAACACTTACAATGCAATTTGCTGCCTTAAAATAAGGTTCTTCAAAAAATAGCAACATAACAAATGTTTGTGTTCAGTCATGTCAGTATTGTGTCAAAGCAAGCCTTTCATCGAATACAACTGTACTTACATTTTTCAATGAGTTTGCACTTGCAAAATACCTACAGAGGACTAGAGCATTGTGGAACATGCATCCGGAATGTGATGAAAACTTTCTTGGCAAGAATAGATGAAATGACTACAGTGAACCTGAGTTAATTTCACAAATGCACAGTCTGACAAGACTAAAAATATGTTTACCTGTATACGCTAAGGTGCATGAAAAGAGTGAAGTACTGTTCCCTCCTCCGTTTGCAAAGAAAGCCATAATTGATATCATACATTTCAAAGGTTAAAATCCAGCATTTTGGAAATTTGTTTGATGATGTTTGATTTCATCTGTAACTATCAGAGCAACAGAGCCCTGCACTGTTCTGTGTACATGTTCGATTGCTATGCAAAAATTATACATGACTTGAGATTGATGGCATGAATGCCACAGAGTTCCCTCTTCAACAAGTGAAGACCAAGTGTGCATATCAGAATCATAGCTGGTCTTGAATTGGATTTGTTTGATTCTTGGTATGGTGTATTCAGCTTTTAACTCCTTTGTGATGAGGATCATCACGACGGAGTTGATGACAGTGCCAATGCCTGGTCGGTTGTTCCTGCCCCCTAGCTACAGGCTTGTGTGACACAGCAAGAGTTGATAGATGCCATCTGCATTGCACTTATAGAAATGTACCAGTAGATGATAGCATTTCGGTTGGAGGAAAGCATCCATGAATTTTGAATACACTTAGAAGCATGCTCACCGCAGCAATCTAGATGCAAAGAATTGGGGTTTTCTTACGGCAAAAGAAAAACAAACAAGCAAGCAAACAAGAACGCAAATGTTTTTAAAAACCACATGCTCACACACACATGCAGGGATACTTCATTTTCAATAAAGGAAGCAAAGTCTAAACTAAATGCAACAGGGCTCAGAGTCTATTAAGTATGATTTTACATTTAAGAGGCAAGTAAAATTGAAAAGGGGAGTTCTTGATGTGACATAGCATCAATGTCCTCCTCTCGTTTTAAACCAGCTTCACACAAATGACTTTCATAAAGTATTCTCCAGAGAGAGAGAGATTAAAAAAAAGGAAAATATGGTGGCTTGTATGATGTAACATTGATTTTAGAGTCCTGAAAGTTAATATTTTTTTCATGTGATTTCAACTTGTGAGATAAGAGATAGCTAGATGATTTCTATGATTGTATTTGCACTTTTCATTGCCCTTTGTATTTAAACAATCTTTTTTATACCAATGTCTTGGGAATGCACCCAAAGATGATACCATCATTTTGATTTTGAGATGTTCATAGCACTTGTGAAGGTCATGATATAGGACTTGTTTGGATGTTGTGTACAGCAGGCATGTCATTTCTTGATTAAAAAAAAAAAGTTTTCTTGGTAAGTAGAAGGTACTGCTATCTGTGTGATCAACATGCAAGTTGAATGGCAGAAGCAGAAGCAACAGTGCAGCATGGGAGATTTCAAACAGTCAAGTAGTAATCTGTAGGATCGCAAGATGGGGATTCACATGGAGTGTTAAAAGATTTGCCCTATTGGTTTCAATGTCACATGTTGTCATTATGTGCATGTGGAAGTATTCTCTTGTTATACAGCTGCTGTGAAGTGCCAGCATAGAAGAAGAAAAATGAGATAGTAGGGAATATCAAATCTCCCTGGCAATACAGTAACAGCACCTCTACCTTTTGGCATGCTTTAGTGTGATTTTGAATTTCATTTGCATTGGATGACTTTTGAAATGTAACCTTCAAAGGAAAGCTTTTTATAAAATAAGGAAGTAATTTGAAATGTTAAACCAACCTGTGCATTGGTTGTTGCCAACAATTGAAAGAGTGAAAGGTTTCAGGCTTTTGTTTTTATGCCAAACTATGGACTTGTTTAAATGCTACAGACATTTGTAGACTGGGATATGTTTTAGGTGATGCATTTTCAATACAATTTTGTTTGATTGAAAATGTTTCATTCGTAGAAATTTTAAGGTAAATTTTGCTGCATTTGAGCAATGTTGACAGATCCTTTGAACTCTTGGTGCTAGGCAGGTTTAGTGCCTCACTGCATAAATTAGTAAGAGAAGTGTGTTTGTTGTTTTTTTTTGCCATGAGTCTGCCTTTTGATGTCACCCAACTTAGCCTCAACATACAGGTAATCAGAAACACATTTGAGAGAGACACATAGAGACAGAAATATAAAAAAAGAACTATTCACCTTGCAAGGGTATTGAATTTTTTCATACACTTCAAATGTTAGGGTAAATTCTCCCTGGTTATACAGTAGTTGATCATGAATATATTTGTCAAAGGAATTTCAAAGCAGCAGTGATCAAACTTTCTTCCAGTCATGGCAATTTTGATAGTGTATATCTAGCCACCTTATGCAACGTGAAATACCAATAAGCAAAGGTATGATCACAGACTGAGGTGTTGACAGCATGTATGTGTGAGCTCCAAGAGAGGCTTTTATAATCATTGTTTTAAAGTTTGTTTGTTTTTCCCTTCGAAGACAGAAAAGCTCAGGTAGGATGAAAGTGTGCAGGTGGTATGAATGAGAGACAGAGACAGTATGTTTGCAATATAAATAGCCTATGAAGCATGTGTGTCTAAAGGTCAGAGTTCCCCTAGCATTTCATACATGATGTATGTTCACACCAGCAAACATACCTACCTTCCTACTTACCCACACATACATACATACGTACACACATACATACAACATGTGTTTACAGATACAGACAGACAGAGATTTGTTCATGAAAAGGTTTGTGAAAACCTTAATATTTTTTTAAAGAGTTACTGTTGATATTCCAACTCTTATAATATGTGCAAGCCTTAAAGAAGATACTTCAGTCAAATTCACTCTCACTCATGCAATGTTATACAAATGATGCACAGGATAGAGTGCGTTAGTAGTCCACCAGCACCACGAAATAATCCTGTGCATCATTTGTTTTATAAAATGGGTCGAAAATTCGAAAACTAACAGCATTTTTCACGTACCTTTGTGGGTCAAGATGTCCGAAGATGTTCGTCCCAAACATTTACGCACGTCGCACTCGGAAATCCCGCACATAAGTATGATGGGGGGTTGGGTTTCCGGACACTTAAGTTCCCGCATGAAAACTTACTTATTTTACATAGAATATGCACCCTTTACCTTAAAGACTTGATATAGACTCCTCATATAGGCCTACTAGACAGCATACTCTGAAAACGGCGTGAGAATTAACCTGCTAAATCGTTGGATTTGCCCTTCAAAGTGACTTCATGTACGCGTCCGGTCCCACAACGCTTGGTCTACTGTACGTATAAGAGTATACGTGCGCCACACATGTTATGCACAAGGGAAGAAAGGCCGGCCGGCCGGCAGCCCGAACTAGAAGTTGTTTACAGGATTGACAGCGCATATGCATGCAATTCAAAGGAGCCGCCGCGCGCACAGACGATCGGCAATAGGATTTAACACGCAGTGCAATGGGACTAAAATAACTAAAGCACACGTGACTCATTTCAGCGCTTCTTATAGGCTACATTCTTGAACCCATTTTATAAACAGTAATTGCCCTTTCATCCAAAGTTGGGGTGTCTAAACTATGTCTACAGCATCACAGAAAGTGTTGCAGTTGGAATATGAACCGTCTTGTATTTGTAAACTGCAGTCATTTGCCGATCGTCGTGTATGTTCTTTGATAGTGCCATTTTTGTGCAATGTTGTAAAGACAAAGTAGTTTAATGTCACTTACCTCCTTTCCATGGTTGAATTCAAAGTCTTATCAATTCATCAGTCAAAATATAGTGTGTTTGGTGTGGCTTGCTCCTTGAAACACATTTATCTATATGTGTGCACTCCAAGTCCATGCCATGGACAATGTATTTAAGAAATTTATTACCATGTGGTTATTTCTTATTATTTCAGCAAGTAACAAAGTTCACATTTGAACTCTTCTTTTCTTCAGAAATGAATGCATGCACCAGATGGCAACTTTTTTTTTCTCTCTCTCATTTAATGTTTGAAGAGGTTAATGTGGAATATCACTTGGTATTATTCATGCAAGGATATTTGTTTTTTATATCAAATGTTTCACAAAAAAACAACACTGTGTTGATTTTAAAAAGCAATCCTGCATTTTATTAGGACTGTCTTGATACAGTGTATAAAGTTTTGAAAGTCCAAATATAGTTCTTTATAAAAATCTTGATGGTTAACATTATTTTTCTTTCACTTGGGAGAAAGTGTTTATTACCCAACATTTGTGCATATGGATTTTTGGAGAAGAAGAAGTGACTTAAAAAGTCACAGGAAGTATACTCCATTGTACATTTCATTGACAACAGAGAGGAAAGGAAAAAGGGTGTCATGTACACTGTATATCCTGCATGGCCATATATATAAGCTATGTTGGTACATTTTGTAGTGTGCACAATTATGCACACTTTGCTAATCTGTGTCTTCAGCTTGTCTGTCCACATAAAGAGGAATATATGTAATGAAACTTGTCACCACATAATTACCGGTAGTCAGTTTCTCTTGAATTGGATTGGGGGGGGGGGGGGGGGGATGCACAACCAAAAATGCACCAAAGCTAGGTGTTGGCAAAGTCAGTTCATTTGAAGAGAGTACTGGTAATTGTTTCACTAGTATTAATCTGTTGCGTGGAAGATGAACTGCAGCATGTCATATTTTCTGGATTTGAGCCAAGTATGCAGACCCTATGTGTGTAGGCATGTCATGAGTTACACATACATTTATACCCTTGACTGATCAAGTCCACACTGGAACAATAATGATTATTTGCTGTCTTTTACTTGGTGGCACTTAGTTACCTTTCATGAAATTTGTCTTTTCTGTAACGACAAGGGCAAGATTACAGATAACACTGAATAGCAAAGATAAAGTGCAAGGAATTTTTATGGCCATGCTGGGGTGTGTTTGTCATTGTTTATTAGGTTGATGCGCCCTTTAGGGACCCCATTATAAAAACCTAGATTTGTCAAAACTTTATTCAAAAAAGATAGGGTGCCTGGTTACATCTGGTATCAATCATGTCACCTATAAGCTGGTTATTGCTAAAGATATTTCAGGCACTTGGCCAAAAGGCATTCAGGCAAGTGCCCAGTTATATGACATGCCTCACCGTGAGCTTTAGTGGGCCTTGCCATGCGGATAAGTGAGTCCTCTGTATCCTGCAATTTTGGGTCTGAATAATACTTTGTTCTTGCTGCATATGGCTCTTAAATGCTTTACCCAGCTTGTTTAACACTAAAGAACAGATTTCTGAAATTTGGGCTTCCAAAATGGGGAACATTAATGATCTTTGTCTTCTGTTTAAGATTTTTAATGCTTGAATAACACATTTCAGAAATATGCTTATCCTTATGATCCCCTGAATTTTAAGAGAGTTATATTTTCTGGTCTTAAACTGGACAGGCTGGATGCATACACCCCTTGTCTGCCAAAATGTGTCATGTTAAAAATCTATTTTGTTCCACGTCCCATCCCAGCCAAGGTAGCAACCCTCTAGGCAAGTACTGTGCTGTGGGTGTCATTCGGAAGCAAATTCAACATGACTTCCTGTGAGGCAAAAACAGCACAACATTAGAGTGCATGGTCACATTGTACGAAAGTCCTTGATGCATCACACCCTATATGTCAAGATTCATTCTCACTATTAATACTGAAACCTTGCATACTTTGAGCTGCACTCATCACGAGACAACCAGCACCAAGTGGACGTGTATTGATAATCAGCAAGGCTGCCAGAGATGGCACAGCTTTTTCATAGCTGGGAGTGTTTAATATTGGCCTTTTTGAGGAAGGAAAGCAGATGTTTGTATGCTTGTGGCTGTACCAGCAAACTTTGTGTGCATGTCCCTTATAATGCCCACCTAGCTGGCAAGGCCTTAGTGCTTCTGGTATAACAGACTTGGGACACTGGTCTTTGTGTAGGCAATGAACTGCTAGCATCCGGTACCCGTGACATAAATGCATTGATGCTGGTATTGTAGCATTCTAAAAATCATTTACTTTCCCTCTCTCCTATGCCATGTCACATATTGCACTATTCACCATCAGTGTCAAGATAATGTATCAACTAATACGTCTTTCTTTTGTGCACAAGTTTGTCAACATTTTTGAGCTGAGTAAATACGATATTTCCTTCTATTACAATGAAGGTATCCAGAGAGTAGCAGGATGGATAAGTACTGAAGAGTATGAACTGAATGCCATTCAGTCACTGAAAGCAACAAGTGTGTACATATTTTTAATATTTTTGATCTGTTACTTGGCATGAATGCTAATTTTGATACTGTGCAAACATTGCTGGTCAAACATGACATTTATGCCGAGGTATATGATAAATAACAAACGAGAACAGTAAATATCTGAGCAATCTCTTCAGATATTCATTTAGTTTACTCTGCCTTTGTGTTTGTTGGTGCATTATTATTATTTTTGTTATCATTGTTATCATTATTATTATTATTATTATTATTATAATCATTATTATTATCATTATTATCTCATTGATGTCATTGATATTAAAGTTTAATTTCTGTCCATTTGGGGGATTTATTCATTGTCATATGGAGGATTTTTTTTTTTTTTTTTTGGGGGGGGGGGTCAAAAGAGTGTGACAGACACATGCAGTATGTGGCAGAAGCTTTGATATAAATGTCATCCACAAAATATAATGCTGATATAGACTATGCATGCCTGAAGGACATACCAAGGTTATCAATTCTAGCAAATACCTTGGTAGCCTCAGGCATGATATTCTGTAGATTTAAATCTGATTTCAGTTTTGTTTTTCTCAAGTCTTTACACATTTTGCTTTTTCCATGTATCAAAATCACCTAAACATTTTGATTTCCGATTTTTTTTCAACAAACTCCAATATCATCCCTGTAGCCGGTGTGAATTCTTGGGTAAATTGACCAGAACATGCAATGACAACATACAGTGATCCAAACATCGCTGTCATTTTTTATGTCTAATTAAAACAGGATTCACATAGGGTTATGTTCCCACCAGTAAATGGAAAGCTGATGAATTCAATGTGATAATAAGTGACCCCTTTCATATCTTGTTGATTACTTTTTGTCTTTTGTTTTGGGTCAGGTGTGTGATTTTTTTTTTCCAGAAGATGTTCTCATGTAAACCATTACTACTTGCGTGGACATCTTTAATATATTGTATACCCACATTAATGTGGTTGTTTAATGTGCTACAACCATGCTCCATGCATTAACCCTCTTCATATCAAGGAGTTTACTTGGCAAGAGACATATTGGTGATATTGACTGTATAATCATAATACAGATCAAACTGACTGCTCATGCTGTATGGTTTGCTCATCTGGTTAGCAGTTTTTTCCCTCTTGTAATGTATGATAAATTCTCATGATTTTTTTGTTTGTTTGTGGTTTTGTTTTTGTTTTTTTTTTTGTTTTTTTGGTTTTGTTTTTTGCCAGAAAATGCCCACAATTTTTTGCCAATGACATCCAGGACTGGCATCTTGACTGGTATAGTTTTGTGTCTATGTCAAGGTAGGATCACCATGCCCGACCTCCATGGTAATCTATACCTCTGTAAATTTACAGCTCTGTGGTATATGTACATTTGATCTCAGATCAGGGTCATCATCAGGGCTTGTAGTAATGATTTTCATTCTTTAATGTGAACGTGTGCAAGACAATCACATGACAGAAAATATGAAAAAAAAAAATTATGGAGGGGTGTTATTGTTGGGTGTTTTTTTCTTTCCATCACTGGGCCCTGGAATCCACAGGCATATATCACTGTCAGTGTTGCATCTAGATTCATTGTACGTATACCATGGTGTTGCAGCTTTATTGTTGGTGCAGTAGTCCAAAGATATAATTGCTTCCAGTCCACATGGCAGTCACAAACAGCATGTATGCGCAAGTTTCGAGTTCAATGAGAATTGTAAGGTTGTTCACATACATTAGATTATATCCGGTACATGAATTCTCTGTTTTGTGCCAGAGGAGAAAAAGAGTCTGAGAATATATATGACAATATTTTCTGCCAGGTTAGGCAGGGTGTGTACAAAGATGACAGTGTGATTATCAAGAAGAGCTATGGTGTAAATTGTACAGAATCAATTTTACCTTGATTGAGGCATTTGATGACGATTTCAATAAATGTTAGCAATCGGCATGGAATATTCCCGTGTGTAACTTTACAGTAATTGTCTATTTTGTTTTATTGTCGAGTAGATGTAAGACTGGTCTGTTAGCTGGCAAGGTTCGCAATTTACTTGGAGATGGGGCAGGGGTGAGTTAATTGACATGAAATGTGCAAGTTCTTAAATAGCAATGTTAACATACATTTTCATCAAATGACGGTATTGGTTCTGACCAATTAATTATGTGCATTAATTGTGACAATGATTTTTGTGAACTCACATCTACCCTATTGGTTTATGCACAAAAATGTACATTCATGTCATTGATGGGTAATTTAGCAACTAAGATTCTTATTTTTAAAATTATCAATGGTAGGCTTTTGAAACAACAGTTGATTCCCAGGATACAAGTTCTTGTTTATTTCATTTTTTTTTAAAGAAGAGATTTATGGTGAATCAGTTGGAAACTTTAATGACCACAACAACATCACCACATCTTATTTGAATATTGTTACTAAAAATCACTTTATCATGAAAACATTTAAAAGTCCATAGCTCTTTTTTCAAAGCATATTTGTGATTGTAATGAAATTCCTATTCTTTGGTATTACTCTGTTTATTAAAGGGATCATATAGTTTTGGTTGAGACCTAACAAGGGGTTTCAAACATTTTTTGATGAGATGATGAGAAACTGCTTTTAGAATCTGAAAGAGCATGTAATTCCAAGAGGAATTCAACGTTTATTTGATGAAAATTGGTTTTGAAATGACTGAAATATCCAAAACAGAGCAATCCTAATAAAAAGTGGGACCCACCTTTTATTGCCATCGCTTTGTTTTACTTTATTATTGGATGTCTCAGCCATTCCAAAACAGATTTTCATTGAATAAACTATGAATTCCTCTTTGAATGGTATGCTCTGTACTATTTCATAAGTGGTTTCTTGGTATCTTACAAAAAGTTAAAAGCCCAATCCTCACCTCAACCAATACTATACCAGTTTTAATTTATTGCGGAGTTACACTTTGGTATGAAGGGCTAATGATAAAAGATAGTAGCATTGTTCCATCAGATCATCTATTTTTCCTTTTAACATGTATTCCATGCATTTATGGTTCAAGCTTTTGCATCAAAGGGAGAAATTAAAATGATTTGTGCAACAGTCCATTGCAGTAAACAACATATGTAATCCAGTACTAAAATAGTCATATGGTAGCTTTACAGGACAAATCCTAGGGAAGACATTACACCATTGTACTAATATAAGATTGCAATTGTAGACCTAGATTAGATTTTTTTATTTGAGAGATAAGTGGGAAAACCCCAAAGCATTTAAAGATAGTAAAATGATATTGTGAAAAATTTCTCCATGTTCCAGACAATGTTCAGCGATATAGATAAATCGTAGTGTACAATGATTAGCCATCATCAGGAAAAATTTTTTTAACTTGATGAGTTAATAGGATATGTTTTTATGTTTGTATTTCGGCACATGTGTACATAATATGTATATGTATGTATATATATATATATATATATATATATATATATATATATATATATATTCTTTACCTTGATTTGTATTATGTACACACATATGGTAAAAGTTTGAATCGTCAGCTTTGTTTTGATTCTTAAAGAGACATCAATAAGATAAGAGTAGAAATATATTGTGTACACACACACACACTCACAAAGTCACAAAGTCACACACAGAGGGATGAATACGTAATCATGTTCATGTTCTTTGTTTTAATGAAGTAGTAAAATACATTTTTAGAAACAATGAACATTCACCTGAAAAAGTATAAATTGGTGACTGATACTACATAGATGCAAGCTGCATGTACACGTAGGCGTAATACTGTCATCAGTTTTATGAGGCTAACAGTGCTGATACTTACATCGACTAATTATGTGCCTTGGATAGTTATTCCTTTTACCTCAGTCATAGAAAATTAACTCGATGGAATTTAAAATCACCATGTAAACAAAAATTTCAAATAGCCTTTCCTAAACAGCAAAGCTGCTGTAACCTGTAAGAAATGAAACCAATAGGGAAACAAATATGTGAGAAGATGTCCATACAGTTACCAATATGAAATGAACATGGCCATTACATCCTTCACGTGAATTAGTTTACACATTTCAGTTTAGCTCTAGCTAACAGCGTACCAGTCAATGAGTACAGAAAGGAAGAATTTTATATCTTGGCACCAGATATGACTGAGATAAAGCTGATGTACGGGTGGATGACTGTAATCTGTGTCTACATTTCTTACTAAATTATTATGTAAACACTGAAATATCATGTAAAGGAATACAATGTACTATGTCACATGTATTTCATCTATTCTCAACAATTATAAAAATAGTACGTACTCACTTTCTTTGGTTAAACATAGCATACATAAATCCTATAAAACTATTGCACCTCGATATACATACATGCTGGAATAATCCAACGCATTTGTTAAAAAAGGCTACAAAAGCATTAATCAAAAGTCTAGACTCAAGAAGACAGGCCAGGAGCAAGTGACAATTATCCTGTATAGTTTCTATTATGAAGGTATGGCCACATGAAAATGGAGAACACTTTATAAACAACCAGTTTAGTCCTGGTTTTAGGCTGCTGATGACAATGTTGAATTGAATGTCTGGTACATCATTATTGTACTTTTAATTCAGCAATAATTTTTCAGTACCACAGAAAAAAAGTAAAATGATCGACATCTGATTTGCTAATGAAGGTTCTTTGAGGATGGTTGCCCTCAGTCTAAAAGTGGGTTTGTTTTGGTTTTTTTTTTTTTCAAACAGGTATTGTGCACACTGCTACTGAAAATGGAAACTCACAGGGTCATAATACAGTATTACATTCATCCACATAAATTGAGGAATATTGAAGTGAGACATTGACACTCTTCCCCTCAGGCAATGAGATGCCCAAAATTTGAATTTGAATTTGATAAGCAGAAACATCTTTTGATTTAATATTTATTCAAAATTTAACTCACATTGTTTTGATGCGGGTCAATGTCTTGGATTTGAATTCTATGGAAACTTGGAAGGCATGCAATAGAGACATACCACCTCAAAACACGGTGCTCTCATCTCATAACTCTTTTAGTACAAATAACCCAATTAGTATTAGGGCAGCATGAATCAATGTTTAGCTCAATTCTTGTGGGTTTTAGCACGAAGTTATCAAATCCTTTCTTGAGTTTAATTGCAGTTTCTTGGGATTCCTGGGAGCATCAACCTTTCCACTTCAAGATTTTGTTTGCAATAAGATTATCTATATGAAACACTTTTCAGCATTTCTATAGCAGCTTCTATTTGGGACTTTAATTAGCTTGTTGTTGTTATGGAAACTCCCATTTGTCATCTTCCCTGCCCTATCACCATCTCCGTGATGATGATATTCTGAGGTCAGATGTATGACCAGAGTTATTACTTGTCTGATGATATGGTGACAAATAACTTACTGAGCAAAAGGTGAGCTTTTTAATCATGTCCACTGTATTACCATAGTCATTGTTATAAACTACTGGGGATACAAAGTGGTCAACTACAGCGCAGTTCTGAAAAGGAGCTGAATCTGTGTGTGAAGGTACGTTAAATGATAAAATGAAACAAGGAGTCATCATTACACCGAAATCTTCTACTGTGAAATTATGAATCTGAATCGTCTGTACCAGTCTGTGCATTCAGTATCTACAAGGGTGAAAGATTATCTTGAAGTCATACTTTGGTGTTTTTTTTTAAATTGTGACTGTTGGAATAAATTTGTAGATAGACTTGTTTTGAAAGTTCTGCTCAGGGTTATCAAGTAAACTTCATGTGGATGGTGATGGTAATAAGTAATAATGCTTGCTACTCCAAATACTGAAAAGAACAGAATGATTTTGTAAAGTGTATATATTTCAAAAGAGAAGAAGAAGCAACAAAAAGAAGGCAAACCACATGTGTTATAAAGCATTTCTGGGCCCATTTCATTAAAAAGAAAAAAAATTCAAGTTTTTTTCCAGTGGCCATGGCAGCAGCCAAGCAAAGATGAGTCAGCTATGAATATTCCAGGTGTTGCTGCAGTACTGCAATTTATGATCATTCAATCTTTATGAAACCAGCCCCAAATGGACAAATTTGACTAAAGTCATCATCAGCATCTTCCAGAACTCCATTTCACAAACAAAATATCCACAACCAGTTACAAGGAAGATAATACCATTCATGAAATGATAGTCTATTGTGGATGCTTTGGCGATCAGTCCAAGGGAGGGGTCTTCCACTAGACAAGTTTCAATTTACCCGACCTCCCACAAATTCCCCATATCATCCAACCAGCCTCCCCTCAGTTTGACTGCAGCCTCTTGATAGATCATCATGTCGGCCAATGAAAAAAAAAAATCTTACATCATATTTCATTCATAGTCATTATGATCTCTCCTATTTCAAGTTATTAACCTGTATGCTGAGATAACAGTATAATATCTATTTCATGCAACAATATATTAGGATCTACAAGGGTGGAGTACAACAGCTATTTCAGATGGGAGGAGAAGTCAGACTGTTTTCCAATTTAGCCTAACCATCATTCTACTGCAGTGAACACTCATCGAATCAAACACAGTTGTAGTGAGGTACTGTGACCAGTCACTCGATCTGTTTGATTGTCATCATGTTATGCTATTAAGTTCCAGTGGTGTTTTTGACAACTACTTGACCCACTCCATTTGCTACTGATCGATCATTACGCATGGCACATTGTCTTGATCATTCAAACTGCTAACTCTCCTGGGTTCGTTGGCATGCCTCTCACGTGACTCCCATCTTCACTTTCAGAATGTCCACCACGTCTACAAGGGCACTTCAGCAGTTAAATGTATCATCTGTAGTAGTACTCCAATGTATCTGTGAAGCATTCTGTGGTTAATGAGTTCAGTGAAACCATTCATAACAAAACCACTCTACGTTTGAGAGAAGGTTGCCAAAAGGACTGTCCTGAAGCCGCTCAGGCTGCTCATATTTATGAAGTCACATCTAAAAAGGCAGAATCGAAGCACTTCTTCACTTAGAGTGATGCATGCACAGAGTGTCCATCACCGCATGGTGTCCTTGTAGAATTTGAATTCCTGAGAGAGCTTGCCTTTCTCACATGGGGCAACGAAAACTCTGTTGGTCACCTGATCATGATCCAGACATCGACGTCGATGCCCTAAATGAATTATCTTCTCTTCCTGTGGAATTGAAAAGAAGAGGAAGGAGGAAAGAAGATAATGAAAGGAGAGAAAGAAGAAGATCAAATAGAATGACTATCAAAACGTAGTCTATACAGTCTGTGATGTTTTGGAAGGCTGTACATGATGGCAAATATTCATTCTACGCCCTTTGGGATTCTTCATCATTCAAACTGAAAAAAAAAAACATACATGCAAAACATAGAGAGATCAAAAGATTAAAGAATGATAAATAAAGTACCAGGTCATAGTCCCATTCTGTATCATCTGTTGTTGGGAATTTCTCAGCAGCACAGCGAACAAACATAATCTTGGTGGAATCTGCCTTGGCAAAGAGGCAGTAGCCATCCTCCACAGCCATCTGGCCCCTGGTGTTGATGCGGAAGAGCTGGTTGCCACCCATCCCATGACAACCTGCCATTGCCATCGCTGCCTTTGGGTTGGACTGGGCCCCATTAGTGTCCAGACACAGCTCAGAGTCAACCGACCTGACCTACAGAAGAGCAACAACAAAAATCATTATAAAAAAAGAAAATCAACAAGTGTTTGTTGCTGAATATTATGATGAACTCAAAGACTGATGGAACTAGATATGTGCATGTCCAAAATTACAATTTAGTTGGTAAATTCATTATTACAATCTTAGCTGAGCTTTCCCTATTAAACAGAAGCTGATAGAATGAATGCGTCTTTTTCTTGAGCTGTAGTAAACTTAATAAAAAGTTCTGCTGGCCATGATCAAGAGTATAACAATTCAAGTGGGCTCCCAAAGCTAACAAACATTTATACATGTATATCTCCTAGCCCCTTGGTGAAAGTTCTGAAAATAATTCACTTGCTGGTTTTTCAAACAAATTTGCAAAACAAACTAATGATCAAACCCTTATGGCAGCTGTAACAAAACATGAACTTGAAAGCAGGAGTTTGTTATCATCATTATCATCATCACTTTCAATATCAAAAATATATATTCATTCCTTTCTTTGGTATGAGACAAACATCAGTAATACAATTAATGATGCTTCACCCTCCACTTGACCTGCAATGTGAATTACTGCCAGTCAGTTACCCCAACGTACCTCGCCCCAGATCTTGTTTTTGGCTGGTGGTGGGTATTCCTCCAGGGTGTCAAAGGCAACTTCTTCCATGAACCAGGAGAAAGACCTCTGGCAGTGGTCCCGTCGAAACGCCACCTGCTCGCTGAGATTGCCACATAACTTTCCCTCCAGCTGTGGCTTGGTGGCGTAGAAGAAGTCCTTATACTCGTCTAGCCACACCTCTGCCACACGCATATAATTCTGCAATTTACCAAATTTGTTCATGGATAGGCCTATCATTCAGGGTTTTTTTATTTACTTTTTATTTGAATATGTATATATATATGTCTATATATATATATATATTCAATGTACATTTATTATCATTTTTTTTTGGGGGGGTCAGTCATCAGGAATAATTAATGTAATTATTTACTTTATTCATATTGTGTGTGTGTGTGTGTGTGCGCGCGCGCGCGCGCGCACACGCACGCACGCACTTTAAAATACTGGGATGTAATGAAATTATAAATTCAAACAAATAAAGTAAAGAAACATACATCTACTAATAGCTTTATTTTGCCATTCAGGTGCTCTTTTTTAACAATGCACATGAGTGAACTATCTGCAATACTTGTGTAAATCATGTACTTTTGTTATTGGCAGATAATGGGAATATCTCTATTAATTTTTTCTTGGTCCGACGGCTGAAAAGTATGAGTTTGATGGTCTTTTTTTTTTCTTCCCCCACAACCATACTTTATCGACTAATAGTTTACTTCCAATGTGGGGTTCCATGTTGATGGATTTCATTCATCCACTTTCTGTTTGATTTATGAAATACATCTCCTTTATTTTAATTCCTTTCATTGATAACTATAATTTGGTGCACATATTTGTGATATACTGTATCCAATCAGTTCAGATGGTGCAAATAGTCCTGATATAGTTCTGAATAGAAAATGCATTGTAATGTATACGACGTTGATGGCGCCAGACTGCGCAAGTGTAGAAAACTGTACAGCAAGCTGTGATCTGAAACACTAGATTATAAATACGTCTACATGTCAAACACACTGATCTCTAAAGATCAGTTTGTGAAACCCTAGATTTAGTGAAACCTAATCTTGAACGCTCACCAAGTCTACAACTGATACTCCCTCGACGCCAGAGTGTGGGTAAGTGTAAGGCACCTGCTTGCGGTAGATGTGACCGACTCGAGAACACGGCACAAACTTCAGACTCCCTCCACACATCCATGTCTAAAAAACGAGATAATCATACAAGGTTCTAGTATCAGTTCTAGCGGCAAAATGTAGGAGAGTTACGAGTACTTTGAGTGTAAAGCCACTTGTTCAAGTTGACTTTGGGAAATACAGCTATATCAAACAAAACGGAATGGAAGAATTTGTATAAAAATCGGACACGTGTATAACAACGTTGAAAACTCTCATTGCTATTGTGAGTTCAAAGAAGCATGTTTTCTTAAATCAGTAATGTATCACAATACATTTACAAAATATATGACTAAATGATGATGATAGCATTGTCTCATAGGTCTTGCTTTGATATGCATAAAAGAAAAAAAAATATTCTTTTTATACTAATACACCGTGTACTATCTAAAATGTATTCCGTATCGATTACTGTCTTTTAGAGTGATAAGAGCTACGCATGGTATCTCTTATGGGGAATGTGCTGTAGATGTAACTACAAAAGATCACAATCGTTTTATACACAATATCATATATAAATGTTTTTATTTTTAATGGAATAGAAGAGTTGCCACCGTTGAATTGAACGCATTTTACCAATCTCCCTTTTATTCTTATTCTGCGTCAAAACGTGACAGAGCAAACAAGCCATTGTCAGAAAGGATTATGTCATTTTTTAATGGAATTATTCTTGAATAATACATAATGTTCTCACTTTAAACGAAATTTCGAAGTTCTCTCCGCCCCAAATCTGTAATCCCGGATCATATCCACCGAGCTCAAAGAAGAAGGAGCGATCCAATGCGAAGAGTCCCCCGGCCATGACAGGAGAGCTGGTTTGTGGATCCAGGAAGGATTTCCACGCAACGTAAGGGAAATGCGAGAAGAAAAACAAACCAAATATATAAAAACGATACAATTGATATTTTCTTATAATTCAAAACGATAAAATTAAGAAATTTCGACCAGAGCTTTTAGTTTGTATAAGGAGGACAATTTTTCCCCACCGAAAGCTGCCCGATGAAGCCATCAGTCCGTCTGATAACCGTAACATCGGCGCTTACGATTGTGCTGACATTGAGATCTAGATGGTTGTTATGAGCGCTAAGTAGATACTCTCCTATCATTATCTTATACATTATATTAACATCACAAACACTATCCCAGCTAATAAGATGAAATCGGTAATTCAGTAATTCGCAATTAATGTGAACAATCTTGGAAAAGGAGAAGAGTGTGCAAGTCAAAGTAAGATGAGACATACAATGGCGAGAGATGAGTGGGATCAAAATTTCCTAAGCGCAAATTCCAATGGATCCAAGTTAAAATCGCTATTAGAATAACTTGTTAAACTGCTCTTGATATTACAATCTTCCATGTAGCAGTAGATATCACAAAATACGAAACATTCCAGATCTCAGAGTCAATATCATAATCTATGTTAGTAAATTTCCTGTGCGCATACATCAAAATAGAATGGAATACATGTATAAGCATCATGGATTGAACATGAACGTATGGTTACTTTTGCGTTTTCCATTTTATTTCATAGCCATGTTTTCAAAACGTATCATTCCCGTCATAATATATTCTTCCAATCTCTTCCTTTTCCCCAGAACTGACTGCAGAGAGTACTAAAGACATAAAATGCTTACGGGTAGGGCTGACTGGAGTGTTTCAGGCCCAGCCTATGTCTGGATTTCCTCACGGGAATTCGTTTGTACCAGAAGTCCCAGTCGAACGCGCCGCGGCACAGCCCGTCACCCTGAGAGCCGTAGGCAAAATTGTCGGCACTGATTGCATCCACGGTCGGACATACCACGGTGGTTCTGTCAAATCATGAGACAATAATTTCATTTGGAAGGGTTTATTTATTATCTAGCTATTGATGGGTATACGGATCTAAATTTGCGAAGAATAGAATAGTAAACAAACAAAACAATAGTAACACAAATTCTGGCTTCCATGTTTAACTCACTTAACTGAATTCGAACATGATTTACGATTTGTTTAGAAACAACGAATTCTTGTAAGTAAGCAACCACGGTATTACGGACAGCTTGAATTCTACACTGAAGGACTATATAGGGAATGAGAAAAGTTTGCATAGCCTTTGCTGTAAAGGCGACTCGAACCAGTGACCCCATGATTGAAAGTCGGTAGTCGAAACGGCCGAGTCATAACATTGGACATAATACTTAAGGAAACATGCCCCAAACCGCATTACATAGCTCTTCAAGTTTTTATCGTATTCTGATAGTAGATGAAACTTGTCTATCAACTTGTTTAACCTGTAATCTACAGGGTCTTTACTTCCAAGGTTAGTTACAGGTTTGATTGTCTATGCAAAAATATCTCGCCATTCACCTGTTCAATGCTATCTCAGCGAGCAGAGGCGGTAACCAATTGGGGGCGCACTCACAATGAGCGTCTAGGAAAACCAGCACCTGGCCTACCGCTGCCCTCGCCCCGATGGTCCTGGATCGGATGAGGCCCTCCCGACGAGTATTTCGCACGATGCGGGCCTTCCCTGAGAAGCGAGGCTGGCGAAGGTATTCTTCCAACTTCGTCTTCAGGTGAGCTGTATCAAGATGAGGAGGCAGAAGTAAAAATGATAATCTTGTCACTCTTCTCATACCTCATTTTGGCTAAAGGTCAGACTGATGCGTTCCATCTGTCATATCTTTATAAGTTGTTTTCACTGCGATATTTTGCTGCCATTTTCACGCATTTCTTCAAGAAAAAGTCGGGTTAAGAGGTTAAACAAAAGAAAAAACTGACATCATTGCTTCAGGAAAAACATATCCCATTTTATTTCTTTCGATAACATTTGCATATCAACGGCAAATCTTGGGGAGAGTAAAGTGTCTCAGTATGGATTCATGTGTCTTCCCATTGACAACCTCCTCTTCCTCTTAAAATGATAAAGGATGATTACTAAACAACGTAGACAAACACCCTATATCAAAACCCTGATACAAGAACACAGTATAATGCAACATAACAAGAACACACTGGCAAAAATGGTGTTGTCACAAGAGCGTGAGAACGTCGTCTGCCCACCCTTAACCCACCCTTGTCACTGTAGTCGTCGACAAGAAGGACTTCGGCCAGGAACTGAGGTGGTGACGTGTTGAAGATGCTGTGGATGGTCCGTATCAGGGTAGACCAACCTTCGTTGTGAAAGATGATCACCACACTGGCATTGGGCAGGTTGGTCGAGTAGTGCCAATGTCTGCATCTTTGATGAGAAAAATCGCACGGAAATTTTAACAAATTTTCATACAGGCATGGATGATGTTTTGTTTGCATGGACTTGCGTTGAGAGGTCATCACGGACGTACTTTAATGCTTATGAGCAAGCTACCACGACACCGACGGCCTAAGGTCAGTCTGCAGGACTAGGCAGTGTGTTGTGGTCAGAAGACCAAGGATCCCATGACTGTGAATCCATGAACTTATCCACTGAACCAATATGTCTCGTGATGAAAGCGATGATTACGATGACAGTAATAATGATAATGAAAAATTAAAATCATTATGATAATGATTTCAATAACAGTGAAGACTATGGAGGAGAAAAATGAGAAATATGATAACAATGAAGACGAACAATCGTAGATAAAAGAATGTCCAAAAATGATATCAATGACACGTTGAGCAAATTAATTCAGGGTGATGTCGATACCAATTCAGCGATACCGAGTATTGCATGGTACTCAGCAATAGGAATGATATTATCTTATTTAAAGTTGAAGACTATTTTGTGACAAGGATGACTACGTCAAACATTAGACCGTATTTAGAAACGCAGGAAACCCTATGAAGTTTGTATTTATATAGTCAGGCGACCAACATACAGTAGGCAAAATGCTACGCAATATTTTGCAGTCTCTTCGTATTGGTCACAATGACAACGAAATAAAAGGACAAAAAGGACCTGTAGTCATGTTGGGTTGTTGTTGTTGTTGTTGTTGTTGTTGTTGTTGTTGTTGTTGTTGTTGTTGTTGTTGTTGTTGTTAATGTTGTTGCTTTTTTGTAACCACGCAACAATGAAAGAATCTAGATTTGTTTGTTTTTTTGTTTTTGTTTTTTGCAGCTTAGTTATAAAATCAGCGTATCGTCCTACCTTTTCATTGAAAATATTTCCAAATATTCCACCTAAAATGTGCACCCGATCGCCGATCGTTGAATTTCAGTTCTAAAAAATGCAAAAGTTCCCTCATGTAGGAGGGAGATTCCCTCCTAAGCCCTCTTTCTGCTCAGTCGCTTGCGTCCCCCCCCCCCCCCCCCCCCCCCCCCACTCCCGGGGCCATGCTTCTCCGAGACCCTATCCTGATCGGTCGCTTAACTCCCTATATAATTATGAAAGGTGGACATTATTTCAAAAGTCGAACATCCATCCCCTAAAAATGCTATTTACAGGTCTGGTATCCCATTTCCTTTTTCAATGCAGGCCTATAAACAGAACTGTTACTTTCATGTGCACCGGATGTGACTCTGCAAAAGTTGTTTGTCACAATGCGCTAATCATAGTAAAAACATCATCTTATGCATCATAATACCGGTTGATGAGGAACACGTAAGTATTATTAATGAAACTTTGTGTCAGAAGTGATGGCGAAGAAATGAAGAAAAAAAATGGCAAAGGGACCGAGAGACGCACATCAGAATGAGCGCTGCATTCTGAGCCCGGGGAGCTCGATTTTCGCAATGATTCAAGAAACAAAGGTAGCGGCATTTCATCAGATATTCCATTTCCCTCTGGATTCATCACATCGTCCATCACTGGCGGTTAGAAATCGACAGCGGTTCACACTTTGATCACCGCGACACGGAGATCGAGTTCGTGAATCATTCAAGAGCATTTCTACGGTGTCAGAATATTCATCGCATCGAAGGGTTGCGATATGAACGATTACTATACGTAGCATACAATTTATGCAAATCACATAAATTCACCTTGGTTTCAACTCTGATTCTTTATTCATATCTCTGCATGTTAGCTTATACGAGCGCGTCTGTGCGTAGGTGCATTTGCGTAAATGTTTGTGTATACTAAGTGCGTGCATAAATTAATGTGTGTAAGATCATTCCACATGACGGGGTATTGTATAATTGTTATTTGCGCACAGTGTGCATATATACAAGAACATACACATAATAAATGTGTGGGTGTGTGTGCGTGTGTAGGTGTGAGTTGAATATGAACATGCTTGATATACGATGTTTGAACATAAAATATGGCTTCTATCCCTTAGGAACAAGTTTTACAATATCTATTATCTTGATCCTTCCATCATTGGTACTCACTCCCTGTCGCGGAGATCCGCCACGGCTCGGTCCAGAGATATCCGGTCACTGATGACCATGTTGAAGCCGTACTCCTCAATCGCTCTGTCGTACAACGGCTGTTCGGATCTCGGTAGGTGGACCCCCAGGCCGTATTCACCCAGTCCGTTTCTCACGGGCTGGTCACGTGGTTCGAAATTGCCCAATGACTTGCGGAGCACTGGCCGAGAGACCCCGTTCGACTGCCTCGAAGTTTGTGATTGGTCAGAAGTTTGTTGACGTGCATGGTCTACTGATAGCTCTTCGTGCTGAAGTTGACGATTCTGGCCTTGTACGCCCTGACAGTAAAACGCGGTGAAATGTAATTTGCACGAATATGATTAAAGGGGAGTCCGCTTTACAAATGGGCTTGTTTATAAAGATCCAGACACACAATGAGTGGAAGAGGATGTACACACTGTATGTTTTACTGTCTTGAAAATAAAAAGAAATGACTGTTTTTTTATTTGTAATATATGTTCAATGCAGAAAATTCCCAATAATTTCATTTGAATTGAAAAACAAAACACACACAAGTACAGAAAAAAACCACAAGTGCTGCTAAACATCTATGGTCAATATCTGTTTCCTGTTTCCATGATTGCAGTATACAGCCAACCTATAATCGCGTCTGATATGCCGTTGTGTTGTCATACCGTTCTTATGATCCGATGCAGACATGTAGACGAAAAATAGAATACAACAAAGAGGTATAGACCGACTCTGCCAGCGTGCCTATTTCATTTCATTCTCATTTTCAAACAACATATTACACAGGAAATGAAACAAACTTTGGGTCTTTTTTGTAGTTGTTGTTTTTTTCTCTAAACATATATTTTCTACATCACGGAGAGAACTAACATAATTTATCATCACACGATACGGTAATCTCCTTAAAATGGATACGAGCAATGCATTATTGATAGCCGTCGAAATAATGATATCTACATGTGCGCATGCGCCATTTGAATGATATTCACGAACGTACACGCAAACAGATAAAAGCAAGAAAAGGACAAAAACCACAAACGTGAGTTGGAGACAGTTAAGGAAAGGCGTTATTCAAAACTATCGTTCCCATCTACTTTTTTTTGCTTCGTTTCGTTTTGTTTTGATTTTTTCCTGGCTGCAGTGAGACAACGCAAATCCGAATTGAAATTACTCCTCTTTTAAGGAGAACTCTCTAATGTTGTTGTTACAGTGATATTGTTTGGTTTCAGTGAATAGACTACATGAGATATAATCTCTGGCAGCCAAATCAATGCAACACTCCTCCAGGTTCCAAGTGACTTTAACGTAAGAAAGAAGATCGAACGGAATGGTTTATAGGCCCTTCATTAATGTCTAACGTAAACTGAGATAATCATGCAATTGTTAATTTATATGAGTTGATGCTGTCATCAACTGACTGAATCTTCTATTTATACTACTAGTAAAAAAAAAGAAAGTATCCCATCACAGTTTCTCTTTTTCATTTTGTTTCATGCATAAACGGGAATATTCAATGTCTATATACGTATACCGTATGTTCCAAAAATTACAACGGGACCCTCCGCAACGATAACTTTAAAAATAGTGAATCAATCCAAATACAATTTCAGGGTATAACTTATTACCCACATCTTACAGAAAACCCTATCCGATTTGCTTCGTTGGTCAAAGAGAAATGAGGAGTTTTGTAGAGCATGTCAGGAATTCCTTCCCTCCAAGTTCTGTCAATTGTGTTCACACATTAATATGCAGTTCCAAGAGCATCCATGTGCTAAACTTGGAAGAATGATGCCCATGACATGCTTTACAACGATCCATATTTCTCTGTGACCACTTAACCAAATTGAATGGGGTTTTCTAAAGCTAGGATGTTATATTTTAAGACCCTGAAATAGCATTTAGACAATCTAATCATATGTGAAAATCTGATTGTGTGTTGTTGTTGTTGTTGTTGTTGTTGTTTTTTTTTTTTGGGGGGGGGGGCATACTGTACAGGGCCAAGGGAGACCGAGACACCATCAATCATTCTCTGATTTGCCAATGATATTAATCTTATTGTTAACTGATATCACTGTGTCATGAAACCACGTATTTATAAAGAAACTTTCAATGTTTTATTCCACAAGTTTCCTGTTAAAGGGGATGGCTAGTAACTGATCAGTGGGAATCAGTGGGAATGCTGGAGGATGATTGTTCCAATCATTGTGGGATTCATTTAAGAGTACATTATATATTGATTGTTGTGTGAAAATTATTTGCTTCAGAATGGTCTCATATTCAAGCAATGTGCAGTTTAATGTTTCCAGGTTAGCGTGCCTGGTCAGTGACGGGGCATTAATCTGCACATTACTTGAATATGAGACCGTTCTGAAGCAAATAATTTTCACACAACAGTAGATATATAATGTACTCTTAAATGAATCCAACAAGGATTGGAACAATCATCCCTCAACATTCCCACTGATCGGTTACTAGCCATCCCCTTTAAGGTCCGTGTATGATGAAACCTCTGCAATATTGTGTTTGATTTTACTCTATTTATCCAGGCTAATTCAAATAAATGGTGTATAGACACGCACTTTTGATAAATCAATTGAATTGCTATAAGATATTTCAGTTCCAGCTAGTTATTTGTGGTTGGTGAGATTATTCCTCTACAAAACCCATCCCACACGGAATCTGAACACTCTGTCCTTCATCCCGACTACACTTTTTTTTTTTAAACTAGTATTTGAAATATCTTTTTTTCCTTTTTATATTGTTGACACAAGTCACCATGGGAAATTCCTTACAGGAGGGAGACCTACAACCCAGTCTGCCACTAAGAACACAACCATTAGTTTTGCAATCAATGACCCGAAGGATTTCCATGCACGTATCTTGGATATTCGGGACGTGAATAAATCTAGCTCACTTAACGCTGGGCACGAACGTGATGTGAAAAGCAAAGAGGAAGGTGGCTAGAGAGTGCGGTGTCGAAGTAAGTTTATGTGCACTAAAGGGAGGTGGTGGAGAAGTAGGATGGGAGAGAGAGAGAGAATATGTATGTATATATATATATTCGTGTATATACAATACCACAATAAAATGATTTAAAATTATAGTCCTTTGTAGCGAATGAGAAAGCAAAAAGAAAATAACAAGTACTGGAGGTTGATTTTCATTTCTCGTACGCTGGATAGTAAATGAGCGCAGGAAATTCGTGCTCCGCAGTCCCATTCATACAAATGACGTCTCTGAAATGAGGGGTAAAGGTACTAGTATTGATGTGGTGTTGTAATATGAGGGTGATGATCGTATTCTTGATGAATTTTTATAAGACTCATGAATACAAGGGTTGTAATTCATGTCTAATGCGAGGGAATACTGATGGGTTTGACGGGATGAAAATTAATAAAGATTATCTGCTAATTCTTGTCCGTATTCCTCATCATTCGTTTATATTCGCATCACACATTAGAATTACTTAAGCAAAATACTGACAGATATTTTACAACTCCACGATGAAACCGATTCAGTGATGGAATTAGTTTGATTCCGAGTAAAGACTTTAAGAATTTGAAAATGATTCGAGACTTTCGACCTTGACTTATCACAAAGTTGTAATATATTCTTATAAACCTTTAGGGCATTTTGCTCATGGATAGGCTCGCAGGCATGAAATCAGATTATTTCTACCCCTGCGAGTTTTTAAGATGTATCACTATGAATATTTACGCGCTAAATTTGATTTGAATTTAAAATCTGAATTAAAAGAACATAAACTTAATATAATCTCAAAGTCAAAATAAAGGACAAACAAACAAACAAACCCGACCCTTATCAAAATGCAGCATGCGGCCGTGGAATGACAGGGCAGACTAAAGTAAATTTCTGGCGCGACTCGGTTATTATAGCCTACAAGGGAATATCCCTGAATCATGCTGGAGTTGTTGTTGTTGTTGTTGTTGTTGTTACTGCTCCTGCAAACGATATAATTCATTTCGTCTTATCCGATCAGTTATACTTGAACTTTCCCAATGTGGTGTTTCCTAGCTGCATGCCCAGTGGTAATAAGACGAGCTATATCGCTGACATGTAACCCGGTTTGAGGAGCGGGAAAGTAGGCTCTTGAGGCGTATCATTTACGAGACTCGACAGAGAAATATGAATCACATCTTGCAGTTCAATGTTCTCTTTTTCCTATTTTGCACCATCCGGTAGCAGAGCATCACTGAAATCTAAAGTACAGCGTTCTCTATACCTTTTCTCTTCTCTCAACCCCCAGAAATATATATAGGATGTCTAAATTGAAGATTTCATGGCGTAAATCCTGAGATGTTGCCTTGACCTTTTTTAAGACTGATGAAACGAGTAACTTTCTTGGCGTGGTTGTTTCTGTTATATATACGAAGCTTATGCAGGAAATCTCACTTCTCGCCCCTTCCTGAATCTCGTAATAATTGGGTTGCCGATACAGAGCAATGTCTTCGAACATTCCGTTAACTTGCAATTCCTGGATGTAGCATTGATTTGATACTCCTTATGTATAGACCAAACATTCAACACCAAAGTTTGCCAGATCACAGGAGTCTTACCAGAGAAATCGTATTGCACATAAGTATACATGGAAGCAACGCTTCGAGCAAAGTCTGGAATTGTGAATACTAAGTACTAAACATCTTAAACTATTGTAATTATCAATATCACTCACATTGCTTTGGTAATCATCTAAATCTTCAGGCAAACTTTTAAAGTACAATGGCATTTTAAGCTATATTCAATTCCGGATCTGTATATCACAACTATTTCTCGGATTTCTGCGTACTACATACTCTTCCCGTTAAAAACAAGCAACAACGAAACGACGAAAACAATCACAATATTACTTTCTTTCGAATATTGAATTCGTTATCAGAAATAAAATCGGGATTTAACCTGTGAGATGCGTAGCGATACTGGCCTATTGATATCATGCACGCGTTGTTGGTGCAGCACTTCCAATATCTAATAATAACCGAGCTCTTCGTGTTAATTGTTCTTTGGAAATAAACGGAGAAAACATTATAGATAATCATTTCAGCAATGTTGTCAAAGTGAAAACGTGACTTTTCAAACTTTTTTTTTTAAAGCAAGCTACTAGTAATGGGCATCGTACTGTATTGTAAATTGAATTCAGTGGAATTCAAAGTTTGCAAGCTGATAGACAGGTATAAGAGGGATCTATTGCTTTTGTAATAGGACTTCACCTACAAAAGAAAGCAATCCTATTAATTCTTAAAACACATCCTGAACGGTGTCTGTCGTGAAGCTTCTAAGGATTACACTAAGGAATAAAGGAGAAAGACAAAACCTACCAAAAAAGACAAGAAGAGGAAGCGATTTACATTATCGGGTGCCGACGCCTTCTCATTTTCGGTCTACTCGCCGTATAATATTACAAAGTTTGCATGATTTTGAATTTTTACTGCCCACAGCGCGTGACAAACCGCGTCTAGTTTCCACACGCTGTGAGATATCGGCTTTGAGTTACAACCATTGCCCAGATTCCACCAGTCTGCCGTACGAGGTATTGCCTCGGAGGGGTGACTGGATCCGATGACGTCCTCAGGATACTTGAAATAGAGAACCCGACAACGGTTCACTGCAAGGATCGCTTTAACCTGAATTCTTCAGGCCTTCCGGTGAAGGCAACACAAGAAAGTAACATCGATAGATGCAAATATATGAATATATATCTATATCTATATAATATTCATGATTGACGGAGGAATGGCTGCTGGCAGACGTTGCAGTATGTTCACTTTGCCTCTCTCTCTCTCTCTCTCTCTCTCTCTCTCTCTCTCTCTCTCTATATATATATATATATATATATATATGTTGGCACCTAGGGAGACATATTGGGGGGAAGTGTCTTCATTAGGGAGACAACTGGTCATTAAGGAGACAATTTTCGTGTCTCCATTGCGTAAATTGCCATTGAACATGTATTTTAAAATTTGCATATAAAACAAATGGAAATGTCTTCCAAATGACCCATCTAGGAGTATATATATATATATATATATATATATATATATACATACATATATACGTAAGTAGAGTGTGAACTGCAATATGGCTGATAGTGCTCAACTATATAGTAGCCCATGTATAGTACAATATACAGTAGGATGGAAGGCGTTGCTTTATTAGTGACTTAGCTGGACAGTCTGTTTCGGCCGATGCTTCGTCAATCGTCAGCAACTAAATCAGCAACTAATGTATATATATATATATATAATATACATCCTTCGCGCGCATGTGTGTTATTGTGTAATAGACAGAAGAGAGAGACACAAATTTATGCTCGTGTCTGTCTATAGCAGGTATGTTTGTAAGTACATTGTATAATGTATGTACTAACAAACATACCTGCTATACAGACATTTTGTATTTTTTGACACGCTCATGTATATACACTTGTATATTATGACAAGTGTATATACACGATTGTAAATAGGCCTACATATATTAGCAGCTATATCGGTACGGCATGTGAACGTAAGAAAGGAGAAGTCATAAACAGAGACCTGTGTACATTCTTTTATGCTCCAAGGCGCGTCATAACAGGAAACCAAAGATTATGGACACGCGAATATGCAGCCAGGTCGGTAGTAAAGTAAACAAGGATACTGAAAGTGTCAACAAATCGAGTCTTTTTACACTTCATATCTTATATGGTTAACACATGTGATATCATTAAAGCACGGTGCGCGAGGATCCACAGTGACAATCTGGTTTTACTACAAATTTTAATGAATATAAGGGATTTGCCCGTTTTATGCAGACAGCTACAACTCTTCGTGCTATGGGTACATTCACATACACTATAATTATATGTCACAACACAAACACATCAGACTTGTGACTTCCTGCACGGAAGTGCTACAGACGAGGGGATCTCTTCTACTGTCGGAACTCCAGATCCTGCCCGATGTTAGAGTTCAGGAAATATTAGCTGCCCAAATTTAGTATTTGATGATGTATTTTGTAGAAAATGTCAGTGTTCATAAGTTTATAGCCTACAATGAGGATCCCACGAATTTCATATATCCACGCCTATACCTTTACTCCGCACAATTCTCGCTCAGAATTTTGTTTATACATGGCAGAACCGAGCTTTTGGAATCATCCAAGCAATGATCTAAAAATGCACTAAGTCTTGCTGTAATAAAAAATAAAAGTACTGACAGTCTTGTTTAGTTTTAGGTAATATTTGAATTACGTTTTTTTTTTTTCTTCCATCTCATCTTCATAATTTCTTTGATGTCAGCTATACCATGCTCATGCCAATGGATAGTGTTTGGCAATAGCTCTGTATGTGCTGCGTACCCCTTCTTCCTCTCAGAGAGTTCTTCCTTCCTATTTCCTTCCTTTCCTTCCTTCTCCCTCTGACATGTAAAATGTCTCTTGTTATTCTGTCCTGTCTATGTCTTTGTTTTCCCCGACCGTCTCTGGCTTTGTGTGTGTACTTCCGTTTCTTTCCTTTTTTTTTCTACTGTAAGTCTTTTTTTTTTTTTCGAGTGGCCCACATCTCTACAAGCTCGTCTCTTAAGTGGGCCGCTCTTTTCCAATAACACAATTATTTTGAACAAATAGTTTTATATAATATACATGTATCATTCAGGGGTAACAAGGTTAGCAGTAAAAACTTTGCTATTAGTAAGGTATCATTTGACCTTACACATTCTCCTTAGAAAGTGGTCCTTTTTTGTTTTGTTTTGTTTTCCGTCCATCAAAATGAAGAGATCATTGCGGAAATACGACAACTGTGAGTGTATCAATACCATCTTTTGTAATCATGACAAAAAGCGGCAACAATCACAGCTCACCTTTGCGTGTTCACCTCCCTCCTTGCCACCATGACTGCCGCCATAGGAACCTCTGTGCGTCAGACTGACTGCATTCCCCCACGGCTTTCCTTCCTCGTCCTTCACCCATCCTTCGACCAGCCGGGCGTCGTGTCCCCTCGAAAGCGACGATGCTGCCGTAGACGAGTCCGAACTTACTATTATCAAGATGGGCACGGAGCCGACGAGGAGAATGACACCGAGAACGAACTGGAGTCCTCGTCTCGGTCTCGAAGGCGCCGAGAGTCTAACTAACCCGACACCACCAGTTCCACCAAAGAATGATAGGGCCATGTTAATGCCCGTAATGTCACTGGGCTACGGCTAGGTTCGAGGTCCTCACGTTTGAATAGAACGGCGTTTATCAATGCCAAGGCGGAATTTCGTGGGTACTGACCAACGGAGATCACATCTCCATTATCTCGTTTGATGGCATCCGCAGCATTACGAATTACGTAATAAGTGATTATTCATCCTGTCATGGCTTGCGGTGTTCATTAATTTGCATCGCATAATCCCAATCTATCTCGTCATAACATATCAAGCTCACTGCTGCCTTCCAAGAGCGGGGCGTGCACTCACTACCTCAAGGGCGTGGACGGGAGCGAAAGTGATGTGAATCCTAGTAGGGCAAAGATAAGTAAGCTTCTGTCCGTGTGTGGTGGAAGTCGCCATTCCGTCGACCACGACGCATCTTCACACGTCTCCCTTCTCGGTGTATCTCCCCAACCGCAGGGAGTAAAATGACGTGTCAATGCGTATGAACCTGCATAAGACAAAGACGGAATGAGAGGAGGTGAGAGTCGCAGGGGAAGAGAGAGAGAGGGAAGGAGAGAGGAAGCCAAGTTCACAACTGGTTCGAAACCGTGTCGTAGTGTCATATCTCATTGAGATGAAAGACGACGCCTCCAAGCGACAATTTATAGCATGATGTAATTACACGGAGGAAGTGTTCTGCTTGTACGGCGATGCTCAAGTTCCATGTTGATTTGATGGACTTTTCCTGCCATTAATAATAGGATCGAGCGACGGCTGGTGTGCCGCGTATACCCTCAACAAATTATTGCACAATCATGGTTTAGGTTGATTAGGAAATTGTATCACTCACTAACGATTCGTGGATTGTTTCTTGTTTCTTGTTTCTTGTTTCTTGTTTCTTGTTTCTTGTTATATTAGTTCTGTGACATGCTGGTATTTCTGAAAATATACAATACCGTCTGATCTTGCGCGTTTTCCAAGTTCTCATTCAAACCTACATGTGTCAGACGCCAAGGTTGTCTCTTGTTGCAGTAATCTTAACTATGAATGCACCGATGAACACATTTAGAAACATCTCTCTCTCTCTTCTTCTTCTTCTTCTTCTTTTTCCTCTTCTTCTTCTCTTCCTTGTTGTTACTGTTTGTTTTTTGTCTCTACACAGATTTGAACGCGTTAATACATTTCAATCTTCGGTAGATTACTTGTCATAATCTGGGATGAACAATTAATATGGAAGTATCATAATTTTATGATAGAATGAAGAATCAATTTTAGATAGTTGGAGTTACGTGCATTCAGTCCACCCTAGGTGGCATTTTTATGACAGTGTATCGAAACACAAGAGATTGAACTCAATGAGTAAATGGCGAAGTGAACCCTGTGTTATGTGAAGTCATAAGCTGGATTAAAGGGACACATAAAATAATTATTCTCAAAGCCCTGGAAGTAGACTGTGGTGACGCAGAACATACTTAGTCACATTAAGGGGGAGGAATTACCTCAGAGAGGTAGTTTGAACCATTTCGTTACTTAGAAGGACCAAATCAGTGCAAATCTCGATGAATATGAAATTGATTTAGTCGAAAACATACGAGCGGCCAAGGTAAGAAAAGGCAACGAAATGACGTCAAAGAATTAGGTACATGTATATTACATTCGTCAACTGACTCCTTCTTCGACAGCCGAATGAACATACGAGGTCATCCCATATTGTACAAAAAGGAAAATACACGCGACAGTGGCTTACGGGTATACCATGTAAGGGGTACATGAGGAAATGTAAAAATGTATCAGTTTTGCGTGCATGACTCAAGCCTGACTAGGTCAGTGACGAGCAAAGGTGTGATGCTTCCGTTGTGGGAAAAGGGAACATCGGAGGGAACATTGACATCCATGACGACACATCACATCCAATACACCCCTGGAGGGCAAGGCAGCTCTGTTTGACCATGGACCCTACCACAAGGGTCCATGGTTTGACTCTTGATTGTTGTGTCAATGTAAATCTTAACGTTTATATTGATGTAGACCCTCAAATTTGATTTTTTTTGTTGTTGCTTGTTTGTATAAAAGCGTATAAATATTCTGTTGTTTTGTCTACCGCATGCATGAGGTAAGGACTTGTTATCTGTATGGACCAGGCGTTCATAGTAATAACCCTTTGCGAGGGTGGTCAATATAATATGTCGCTTACAATGGCAATGATCGATCATCAAGCACGGCTCGAATGAAAATAAAAAAGAACAAACATCAGTTTCATGACGACCTGTATTTGCACTAAGCAGGTGTCTGGGATTTGCGTTTGCAGACGAGGTGGCTTTCCATCGAAACTCGTCAAAAGAAATAGAATCCCACCCCACCCCAATAAAAACACACGAAAGAACGAACAAGTATATCACAGTTATATATCAGATGCTACGTAGGCATAATGTTCTGGTGTGCAGTCCAGCAAAATAGAAAATACACACACACACATACACACACACAGACACACACACACACACACACACACACACACACACACAGAGTGCAAAGCATTATCCTTTTATCTCTTATTACACACAAACGCCTGCGTGTTACCATCCCGTATGAAATATTTTGAAATCCAAAGGCTGAATCATATTAATAAGCCAAGTCAATTTGCGGGCATGATATTATTTTGCATGACTGTCGCAATGTTCTGCACACCATGCAAAAGTCTCATTTATCCTTGTTTAGAAATCTGCGCAGGAAGGCCGCAAAGAAATGATTAATACTATTCTTTTACGGCTAACGACTACACAGAGTAACTTCAATAATTATACACGGTATAGTACAGCATATCGATTGGAATCCAAGAGAAGAGCAAAATGGTGAAAAACAGGCTTACCTGTGAAGCACACACTTTGCTCGCCTACCTCGCTGTACTAAAGTTCAATAGCTTTGTAACAGGCTGGACTCTATACTCCGTTAGTTGGTATAACAGACGAAATGAAATCCGTTATTCTCATAACGAGTCACTGGCAGCTGGTGAATGATGGCAGATATTTCACAATCCTGGTCCCTGAGAGGGCAGAACATTTCCGCCAGATCACACGTAACATATATGGCACCGACCCGGCCTATTTTTACACCAGTCTTGATAACTGTGTATAAATTCAATTCCTGGATCTCATGCCCCAGCGGAAGAGGCGACACAAGTTTATCAAATTGGCTTCCATTTGTATGGGCTGACATAATATAGGTATCTTTAGTTGCTCTATGTATTCACACTCTGAGTCGACCGTTCAATCAAACTTCTGTCAACCAAAACAAACAATATGGTCAAAATATCCTGAATATGGTAACGCTGTGTTTAATGTTCAACACAGTTGATTAATCATCGACTGATCTGTTTGCCTTCATCCCTTAATTGCCATCACACCTGCAACCTGTTAAGAAGACGTGATCACACTCTTTTCTGTACACTGAATCTAGCTATAGGCGTATGAAAGGGTATTACACAGTGGTAACCTGTGATAAGTCAATCATTAATTTACTGTCCCAGGTACATTACCTCTTCCCCGAAGGTCATCGAGGGTTTTCGTCATGGTACGGTCATATTATTGTTTGTGGCCAACTGTTGTCCACTTGAATCTAGTTTTTGTTTACCTCTTCAGTTGGTCAATTAAACACAAACATATCAATACAAAAGCGTGAGTCAGCATTCAGATTAAAGTTAAAGAAAAAAAAAGAAATGCTCGAAAAAAAAAGTCACAGACACTGTAAGTGACAACGAAAATGACATTATTGTTAATCTAGTTACCCAAAACGAGATAGCCTAGTTGTGGCAATCTCAGTATGTGTTCTTCACAAGTTTCATTATTGTCTTCTTAAGTTTGTTTGTTCGTTTGTTTGTTTATTTTTTTCTAGTCATCACTATTTGAAGTGTGCGGGAAGCTTTGTATAAAATTGTATTCCCTAGTCCACGTTTCATTTCTATCTTTTAATACCATAAATGTTAAGATTATAATTGTATTACCTTTCCACTTCTCGATTCGACGCAACTCATTCAAAACACCGATTGTTTCACCTCAAATGAATGATGTCATCAGAACTGTACTACGTTTTCCAAGTTTGTTTTGGGTCAGCTCTCCTCTGTAATTATTCAGCTCTTTATTCTCAACGTCTATGGCGCGCCGACTGACATGGCTGCAGGCAAGCTCGGGGGACAGGAGAATGCCGTGAGTGGGATCGTCTCTTGCTAGTCTGTATTTAAACTTTTCTTTCCTTCTTCTATTGCTGATACAACTTAATCTTCACAGCATTTTCATGCATAATTCCCTCATTACTGATTAAGACCAATGTTTTAAAGAATCACGGTCATTTATATCATTCAAAGAAAGAGAAACGAAAACAGCGACGTTCTTGTAAGAGAGTAAGTTTTGTGTGAGAGAGCATGACCAATGGACCTTCATTACCTGACATAGCGTCGAGATACAGACAAGGAGCACCACAGGCATCACGTGACAGCTAGTGAAACAACGTACCAAACGAAGTTTCTCCCTGATTTAAGATCTACAGCATTTCTCCACTAGCATTTTATCCGCGCTACAAACCTAGTATATTTTATAGATGAAAGGGATAAATCCTCTATTTTCCCTTTACCTTGTCTGTTCCCCCTTTTCCACTCCTGTAATTTTCACACTCTCGCGTCTCATCAACACCCATGCACCGGGTGGCTGTATCAATCATTCATGGTCTCGAGCCATAAATACGGCGAAATATTCATTGCCACGCAACACGTTCTGGCAAACTGTAGACAGTTAAAAGAGCTCCGGTTTTGCGAAACATCTCGACGCGGAAGAATTGTCGACGTTTATGTGTCGCTGAACAGCAGGGGGCGGGTCCCCGGAGTATCAAGGATCTGCCAGGCCTACTGGAGGATTCCCGTACTGACACCTCTTCTGATCTCTTGACTCCTCCTGTCTCCCCTCAGCCGTAGTCGAAAAGCTGGCTGATGACAACAGAGCTGCTTGTGATAAACGAGGACATTCACATTGATAAAGAGTGGGAACTGGCCCCATACCACAATGGAAAGACACCTCTTTCCACAATGTGGTGTCCAATGACGGCAATGCGTAACATAAGTTGGAGACTTCAGAAAAGACTATGGAGCAAGTTTTTGACAGGTAGTGACGAGGCACATTATCCAGGCCGAGTCACGACAACATAAAACATGTAAAATTTAAAAGCGGGTTCATGAAATAGCAGTGGCTGTATGAAGTCATCCACAACGCTAACCTCAACGTTACGAAAAGAAAAAATCCCCGGTTGTTTTGATGGATCAGAGAATGACAGGTAAACCACAAACTAACTCACGTGTGAAAGTTTAAAAAAAAAAGAAGGAACGCGAATTAAAGAATACCTACAAACGTAGCTTGTAAACTACTGTAACATTCGCCTTAAAGGGGAAGCTTCCCTAAACTTAAATCTAGGATAAGCGAATGCAGAGCGATTAGTGAACTCCCAGTGAAAGTTTGAGAAAAATCATATGGACAAAACCTTGTTCAAGAGTTATAAATACACTTACTTAGAATTATATTGATTTTCTTTATGCCAGCATAACAAGTGGAATTACAGTAGTTTATCTTGCCCTTTGGTGATAATGTTCTACTGGGAAACGGTAGATACAGTTTTGAGGTCGAAAAGTTGATACTCTTCGCGAGTCCTATCTGGATTGACAGGATGGCACCACGCCACTCATGAAGGGAAAGCCAAGTGTTAATGAGTCAACACCATTCAGTTTAAGAATAAAGCTTCCTACCCTGAAAGCACGCATGATTTCGCATGATACCGTCCCGATTATACATCCTATTCTAAATTCGTAGTTTTTATAGTATATACTGTTGACAATTTGCTTTTATCATGACAGTTAACATACTTATATTCAACGTAGATACATTTTGGATAGGTTTTTATGCATATTGTTTACTGAGGGATCTACGTCTACAAGCTTTGCTTTTCAGTGGATCACTCTTTTTTCTTTCCTCTTTTATACTTCTTGATTTCATTTCTGCAAAGTATGCATTGTTTGTTTAATACTATTATACATTTATTTTATTCCCACATACACTTATAAACTTTATAGTGTGCATATTTCTTTACTTTTAACAATCAACGTCATGTATTGTACGCCCCTTTTGTTCAATCGGAATAAAGAAAGAAATTGAATTGAATTGAATTGAATACGTAAAATTCATATCGAGTGTGACGAATCAAATTTTCACGTGAATGATAGTAGAAAAGGCGAAGCCAAATATACTTTTAAAGAATACATATTTGGGAAAAGAAAAATTTAAAGATGGTCATCGACAATAACTAAGAAACCAAGAACCTATAGGGCAATGAAGCCTTGTTTTTGGTATCAATGTGCAATGACTAAAACTCAACAAAAATATTATTAATAATCAACTTCATTCACATATTTGAGATGAAACTTGTCAACTCGTGCATTGTCAATGCCAAAAACTAAAATTAACATTCACCAGGACAAAAAAAAAAAATCACATTCATTATAAGAATTTAAAGACCGGTATGAAACTTCTGGGGCATTGTAACAATATTATAAACTTAATCTCAAAATAACTACTAATTTTCAGCATATTCAAGACCGCTATGAAACTTCTGAGGGCATTGTAACAATATTATAAACTTAATCTCAAAATAACTACTAATTTTCAGCATATCCTTCTTTAGGGGGTAGAGAAGGACGCCCACCTCCGCAAGCCCTGAAACAAGCCAAAAATACACGGCTCTATACGCGAATACCTCCACATCACTCCGTTCAGGAATTACAATTTCGTGTCTGCACACTATAGTCAAGCAGTGCTTTAACAGTTTTCTCATTATTTTTGCCAAAGTCGTCCATGCTGAAGTGACGTCACGTCGGCTGAAATGAGCTATATCACATATCAGCACGATCTACCTTATGCGGTCTATAATGAATCTCGAAAATACATTTTGGAAAACACCATCACCCATGGCCAATTTCATATCAATTTCTTCCACATCAAATCATGCTTATACAAGAAGACATCACATAAAATCAGCGGCGTGATGTTTTTTTTAGACGAGATATTTTAGATGAGAATTTGCGCAATCGAATCACAAACATGGGAAGTCAAAAACAATGCTGGTGGTGGTTATATCAATAGTCATCTATTAATACTAGTATCCAAAATACATCGATGATGATTGTCTATTGTACAGAAAGGTTTTCATCTGGGTTTAATCGTATTTTATTTCGCTCATCTATTATTATACATGGGTGGTAGCTTGTCATTCCTCACTATGAATAACATTATTGATTCCTACATTTTACAGATAATCAGGAGTGCTGAGAGGTCAAAAGTTGAGATCATGCTCATATTCATTCTTCTGTTGTTATAGTCATGTACGTATCATCCAACCTTTACTGAAATCATCATTTCTAGCAGCGGTTTTTATATGCTAGCAGACGACCTATAAGAATTCGAAAAGGAAGCCAATTTCAACCTTACCTTTATTTCAATCATACTGGCCTTCAAGATGTGAATATTCCACTGCTTGTAGTAAGTCTCTACCTTTAAACTCTGTGCCCAGAATATTATGGAACCTAGCAGAAATTACACCATCGTTTTCCTCTCCGTAATCCAAAAGCCAGCCTCGGTAAATCTCGCCATCAGCCACGCGACGCGGAGTAAAAACCAAACTTCCTGTCTCACATGCTGAGTAATGAATAAGACGCAAGTGATGAAGTAAGAGTAAAGACGCAAAGTCAAACTCGAGGCAGCATACTGTCCGCGCCAGAGTTTTACGATAAACAAAATCACTACTCTTTGCAAAGGGACTATACAAACTGAATTTACAGCATCACCAGTGCAGGCACTAATTCAATTACAACTATAATAGTATAACTGTTCAGCATGTATACTTCAGATGATATATCAATGGGGGTCTCGGAAATCGAAGTCAGCGATATCAGATGTCCTTCAAAATGATATGACAGCAAATGGAAAGCATATTCTTATTAGTGCCAAACGCCAGCCTGCCTGCATCATGCAGACAACGGTGAAAATATGCTATCCTCGGTCATTACCACAGATATCAAGCCATCGTTCCTTAGTGCGGCGAAAACACCGAGCACAGAGTAAGTCCTGTAATGAACAGGTCAACGAGATCACCCATGCTCGTTAGACTTGTGTTTATGGCTGCACGTGTTTCGCATTTCAGCGGCTCCCGAGAGCTCGCTCTGCCCGTGACCTCGATGAGAGATGATCGTTCCCCCTGACCGTCGAGAAAACTCTCGAGGTCGTCCCCAGTTGGGACCCTGTGCTCTCCACTCCGTGTACGCTCTTCCAGTCCGCACTCCCTCACAACATCAACCGATATGGACGTAATGAAAGACACAATCTCATTGCAACGTAATCATCTTTTCGGGGTTTCAAAGATTAAAAAGAAATTGGTAAGAACTGCTCCTGACAGATTCCCCTTATCTCGAAAGAAAGACAGAAATTGAAAGCAAGTTTGGACTTTACATTAAATCACTGATAATGACAATCGAAGTTCATGTGAAAATGGTGATGGCGATTGATTTAAATTGTCATGTGAGCGCTTTTCAGCACTTGATCATCAA
Source organism: Diadema antillarum (assembly GCF_040938485.1). Lineage (NCBI taxonomy): Eukaryota > Metazoa > Echinodermata > Echinoidea > Diadematoida > Diadematidae > Diadema > Diadema antillarum. The sequence goes on along the minus strand of NW_027271355.1, from coordinate 567,042 downwards.
ATCTTTTCAACCCTAAGTACCGTAAATGAATGAAAACGCATAATTATGTGACAGAGCTACAACAAAGATAGCCCATAATGAATACAAGACGCAGGTGTCAGTCAGCTTTTGCGCCTGCAAAATACACACAAGTATGCCTATATTTCATTTATATATTAACCTCATCTTTATTCTCGCCACTGCTCCTAATGACGCAATGGAGAGAATAAGATAAACAATATCAGTTGATGACAGTATCACCATGTTGTTATCACAAGAAAACTTACCGCTTCAGCAACGAAAATCAAACCAGATAATCCTGAGAGGCGCGCATTTCAGTCGTTATACACCATTCCTCGAACTTGAAAACCAACGTGCTGCTGTCTCCCAACACCGAGAGTTCGCTAGGTGGAGTACAGTGGAGAGAGTGCACCAAGATTGAGGAACAGAAATTTCCACATAATCTATACCTGTCTCTTATCTGTAGCGCGAGTCGCAGATTGACACATCTACAATCATCCGCCATATCACTGCCAACTAAAGAGTATAGGGGTGGGGCTGTGCGACTCTTCCTCTATCGGCAGACTCCAGGCTTCGTATTCCATCCTCCACGGCCCAATAGGGGGCTCCCCCTCATGTCACGACCCTAGTTTGGCTACACCGAGACAGCCGTTTCACTGAGGCATGAAAGACGGTGTAGGCACGGTTTCGTCACGTCTGCTATTGAAAAAATAAAGTAGATGGCTGCTTCCCGCCATTTCTTCTCAAATGTTCCTTCCCACGTGAAGGAAGATTACATTACTTCCCACGATGTTATATTCTGGGCGAATTTCTCTGGTACAGGAACGTGATTAATTCGATGACATGAACGACAGTCCAGCGTGTTTTCTATCTAAATGAAGATTGGTACCGCATTTTCGTAACAATAATCTCTATCAAATCGAACGTCTTTTTCAATCCACAGCGGCACTACTGTCTTGAGAAACAAAATTTCAGGGATGGTAAAAACAATTGAAACGTAACCTAGGTAATTTCAAACACCTTCGTTACTAAATCAATACACCCATGAAAAACTGGGTACGAGGTAATAAGAAAAGCGGGGTTTTAAACGTCGGAAACAATATACACGTATGAAGCCCCTCACCACCACAATCTTATATTGCCATTGACAACGTAGTGATACAGGTTGCCCATACGTGAACATGAATAATCATGCTATATTGGATATCGCGTGAGAGCGGTTTGAGAGAGGTGAAGAGAATGGGAAGGAAAAAAAAAGGAGAGAAGGAAGAACCTGATGTGCGTATATATTATTTCCATTCTATTTTTTTCTAATACAATAAAGATCTTGCAATAATTTCCATTGCTATAGCGTCTGTTTAAGGCAAGGATAAAATGTTCGATTGTATATCACCTACAGTATCATCGCTGGTGTATTTTTGTTTTTATTTGCATGCTTGCTCTTTCAGAGAGCCCGGGTGGGGGGGGGGGGGGGGGGAGAAGGGGCAGAAGGGGGTTATAGATGAGGGGGCATGCAGGATTTAAATCGTCACAAATCTACCAGTGACAGAAAATGCATGATTATGGAACACCTAATGCCGTTAAGATTACTTTTTTGCTGATGTGTGGCACCAGCATGAACTGTCTACATAGGTAATGGAAAATGTAATTAAATGCAGCAGGGTTGCTGGCAGAGATAAGCGCTATCGGTTCCAGACATGTTTTTTTTTTTCTCTCAGAGATACGGAAAGGCAAATATGAAAAAATAATAAATCGCTCAATTATGAATGACACACGGGCTTTATGATCTCTCTGCCTGAAATACTGTTAATAAATAATCGATCTTTTTCAGAAATCATTGTCGATTTTTTTTCTTCATTTTCTACGTAGACCCTTATGCTGACGTCATAATTTACATTCGCAATGCAGAGTAATCGTATGTTACCACTATGAAAAATTTGTATTTCGGATGTAAGTGGTATATCTACATTAATACGATTCAGAAGGGAACTGATGATGATGAGGGAGTATGTATGTGTGTGTATGTGTGTGTACGTGTGTGCGTGTGTGTGTGCGTGTGTGTGTGTTCGCATACCAAAATATATTGTAGGCCTAATTATATTACAGAGAAATTGAAGAATATCGAGCCGGAAGAATTCATCGCCAGTTTGGCGACTGCAGTCTTAGTCTGACGTTGGAGAAAAAACCCCCAAACAACAGCAATGATTTATATCTTCTCATTTTGTTTTCAAAGCAGTTTCTTTCCTCGACTTTGTTGTGACGTTTATTTCGAGTAGTTGACGATTGGAGAGGATGCTCGGTGATAAGGTGCTAAGTCACTAATATCGATATGTGAAAGGTGTATATACGGGTTATAGGGCACATCCTGGAAAAAGATGTTGCATCTACTTAAACTACAGACTTAGCTCGGCTTTACATACTTATTTTGGCATGTTACTACCGTGGGTACATTATTGAGACGCCCATGCGATCAGTAATACTTAAGGCCAAGGAAACGTCGACCGACTTAGAGCTTATAGCTTCATCGCGCGTTTCTTCATCACTCAAGTGTAATGAGGGACCACGATTGATGAAAATGTAATCTGAATTAGGCCCAGAGGATTACGTCTAGATGGCTCCATTCATCAGTGTGGCCAACATTCACACCGCCCGTGTATTAAATGGTGATATAAAAGACATGCAGATAGCTTCACGATTTATGCTACTGGGTAAGGCATTTATTATACACAAAGTTCATGTTTTGTTGAGACGTGTTCGTTTCGTGAAATTAACATGGACACAACAAATCCGTTAAATGGGACCTAATATTCCAGGGAAACAACTACAAAAACTTGATATATTTGTATCTCAGTACTGTCTTTTATTTCCTGTGTTGCTATGGCAAGTATATTCTTACACTACGCATGGATTCAAACTGCACTTGAAATCCATGCGTATGTGTGTGTGTGTGTGTTCTTTTTTTTTTATACGAGGGGACTGCACTCTACAAGCTCTGCTTTTTAGCAGTCCCCTCCATTTCCAGCAATATTGTGTATGCATTTACCACAGCGATACGAGTTATTTTTTGTATCTATGTTGGAAAGTTACCTGTATCTGTGTTACAATGTTATTTCTGTTGATCGCATTGTGGTACTGATTTTCTGACATCTGTTTATACGAATGTTTCATTGTACTTCCAATTATTTTGTTTGTTGGAAATGAAAATAAATGAACTTGAACTTGAACTTGAAATATAATTGAAATCACTAATGCACACATCTTACACTGGTTTCCATGACAACCAAGTGCTTGTCTGCGGTGTCTCCAACTTTAGGTTTGCCCGCGACGTATAGTATATCAACATATGCAAAATGCTTTATACATGTCACATAAATCGGTTTTGTGGGGGAGGGGGGATGAAACGCATTCATCAAATTAAGAATATACAAAATAAATCGAAGGAAAATCATAACAAATTAGGTTTGCACTAAGAAATGACGCGTGTAAGGTGACGGAGCATTCACAAGTAAAATGACACATCATCGTTGTTGTTTCTATTTTTCTCATGAACTATCACCATCATCATCATCATCATCACCATTATCTTTATCATTGTTGTTGTTACTGCTGCGAATAATGATGAAGATTTCAGTACCCTATCATCATTACAGCGTTATTATTCTACGTTGGAAGATATCCATATACCCTGGTGATAATGAGGGCATATAGACCATCGTCAGGCAGGCAGGAGTCAAGCTCAGAGAGTCTCATAAAGGTGTCGGAGCAAGTATCCTCAACATTCTTATCTATGCACAGCGCTCCTACAACTTGATGATATTTGATATATAATATTGCTATTATATTCTGTAGCTGCACGGGATTCATCCTTGTCCCATTATTGGATTCAGCTGACACCTAAAATATAAGGGCGTAGCTTTGAATATCGATATTAATTGAACAATCGTGAAAGATTATGGTCCTTCGCTTTTGCCCTTTATTTCATGATATAATGGGTAAAAAAAATATGATGATAGATGACACATCACTCATCCTCAATGAACATTTCCGGCACTTGGGGTAAAGACGGCATAATAAGAAAGACTTTCATAGGGATTTCATAGGGATATTTCTACTCAAACTAGAACTTACCTTAAATACGAGACAAAGCAGCCACTGAAATGATAGGTCTTGCAAGGTATATTAACGGGACCAGCTTTTCCAAGACGGGAACAAGATTGAAGTCGAGAGTGGTGATTTTGCGAGAGCACCGATCCCGATGCGCGGGGTGGGAAGCAGATGGTGCCGGATCGACTTCGAATACCTTTTCTCGATGTCAGCGCGTTGGCTTCGTGAACTGATTTCGCCTAAAACACCACATATCGATATTCGGTAAATATGTTACGAGTCACGCTACAGGTCATGGTAAATGTCACGGATAGACTTTGAGAGAGATCGCGAGTATGGTGCCGTGGTTCTTCGTTCCCTGGTTCCAATTCAGCATGTACATCAGCTCTCACAAGTATCGCAGGAAACATCTGTCAGCTCTCGCGCCCTGCCTAGGAAAGTTCCCCAACTCTCTCTCCCTTTATCCTCTCCCATGCACTCCATGCCACTCTAGCCGCTTGCAATGGCCTAGATGAACTACACGAAAATGTAAGCCATTCATCAATCTTACTCTATCTTCCTGTCAATCCATTAGTTTAACCAGGGAGGTGTTGTCTCACCTCCCTTGTTTAACCTGTTTTGTTGCTTCTCTCCTGCCCCTTACTCTTCATATACCCTACCCCCCACACGCTCTATACCTCTCCCTTTCTCTCTCCCTCTCTTTCCCAATATATTTCTATCTCTCCACGAACTATCCACTATCCCTCACTCCTTTCGCACATATGTGTACTTGTTAATTCGTATTTCCTTACTTCCGAACTTTACAACTGTTATTAGTGCTCTGATCAGAGTCTGATGTTCATCAACGAATCTGTCATCACCTCCGGCAGGCCCACACCAAGATCCACATCACAGCTTTAAAATCATAAGGGTGTGGCATGTCCTTTTGTTCAGTTTTGCTTCTTGGTACAGTTCTTTTGTTTGTTTTTTATTATTCTTTCAAAAAGCCTTCCATGAAAGTTCGATGCAGTCTGTATGCAAATTGTTATGCTTAGACATGATCTCTTGTCAAATCTCGGCTCAAAAACGATCTGGAGAAATCGTCCAAATCCGTCGGCCCTTGACTTAGGTCAGAATCCAATACCTCCCTTGTCCCCCAGTGGGCGTGTTTTTGTTTGCTTTTTTGTGACGTCGGCTGAAACGAGGCAGCCTGCTTCGGTCAAATGCTGATCATGAACAGAGCGGGGTCTTCAGATCATTTGGAGGAATGTATTACAGTCAAAGACATATACAGCACCTTTTCGTCTTTCATTCGTCACCGCTTCACCCAGTGATTCTTCCTCCACATCGGGTGCTGACGTGGGTTAGTATTTGTGCTCTTATAATAGGCAAGGTATATCACCAAGGAGGCGGCACCTCTCTGATATCACCTAGGAAGTGCTGGTCCAAGCAGGGAGGTGGGAAGAGATCCTCCCTGGTCCAAGGGTTGCTTGCTTACAAGCATTCATTGCTTCTTTTACAGCAACGTGAAAGAAATCATAACGCTATGCATTATCAATCTATCTTTATTATTATCATTATTTTTATAATAATAATGATAATAATAATGATAATAGTGATAATAATAATAATAATAATAATAACTATTATTATTATCATTATTATTATTATTATTATTATTATTGTGGTTGTTGTTATTACTATCATTTTTATTAATATTATTATTCTTCGAGAACTGTATTTTTATCGAACAAAAGGCGATACATAATACAAAGTGAAACAAAGAAGCACAAGCTACAAAGCATATTATTTAGATACAAAATGTATAATGTGCGAATGAATGTATATAATAGTATGAGATAAACAATGCATTTAAATACTTTGAAGAAATGACATTAAGATGTAAATAAAGCAATGTGTATATACAGTGGATATATATATATGTACATATATATATATATATATATATATATATATATATATATATATACCTCCCAGATGATATCCTGATTATACATCAATTTTCTGGCACTCATCCGAGGGGAACTCTCAATCACTGGTGTGGTAATGATTGTGTCTTTGATTAATGGTCGGTAGCGGCTCAAGGGCTGCTTCTTGGGCGCCTTGGGTTAGAACTTCATCCATCATCAACAGTTAGTGTCATTTTGCGCTTTTTTCATAATCATCTTTATGCAATATGTTAAGTGTATAGAATTAATGATTTATATCTTTTTTATTCTTCAGGCATAACAAGCATCTATTTCCTTTAAGGGCATAAAATTATTTTCTGGGTCAATTTTCCGCAAGTGTTTCAAGTTGATAATACGAATCATATAACTTCATAGATTGATACCCAGATTTTTACAACTTACATTTACATGCTACCTTCTGATAAGAATTGGGACACCCAACGATCATGTACCTGTTCCGACATGTATATTCTTTTTCACCGAAAATACAAACACGCTCCTTGTTTTCTTCATTTTTTTTTTCATAACGTCATGATCTTCCCATGTCACTTTACTTTGATGTCGGGTCACCATCTCTTCATCATTCATGTTTGCAACACAAAATCGGGGGAATTAAATCCAACGGGAATCGTTTGATGTACTTAAAGCTAGCACGCTCACGAGTGACAGACATGCATGCTATATATCACTTTTGATGATGAAAATTGAATAAAAATATGTAGCGCTCATAATGATGACCATGATGATGATGATGATGATGACGTACAGAAGATCACGATACCGTTATTGCTGGTGATGAGTCTATGGATGACAGTTACAATGATTTGCAAATGATGTATATAGCGTATAACTTGTTTTGGGTTGTTTTTTGTCATATCATAATGCAAATATAACATATCTGCACGTTAACTTTTGAAATCAAAGCACGTGCCAAGTACCACATTTGGCTAATCTTGTCCATCGCTGTCACAGTTTTCGCTCGGCATGAA